>NC_080737.1:6697023-7063689 GCF_019097595.1 Hemibagrus wyckioides
TTTCATATCCTGCCACTAATTTGGGGCTTTTTGTGCCAGTAGGTTAGTGCCGATAATAACTTACTGTGCTTTTGTGCTGCTTAAATGCAATCACTGTATGGTAATAACTTCTGTGACCAGAAAAAAAGGTGCTATATTGTAAATATTAAATTGAATTCATGAGAAAACTTTTAATACTCTGCTAATGTGAAAACCGGCAGGAGGAAAGCAACGAGTGTTAAATCCCATGCCACAGTTACAAATGAAATGTAATTGAATTTTACATATAAACTGGTTTGTTTAATTTCTTAAGTCATTACATGAATGGAGTGCCGTTTGAAGGAAATACATTTGATGAGGTGTATGATATAAGGCATGACAGAGAAGAGGGATTACAAGCAGTAGCACAACCACTGAGCTCAAATCATTTAGCTGCTTCAGAGTAATCATTGATGTGGGTGGTGCAGCCCGACATAAAGAGGACGTACTTTTACCAACACAAAGCTGATTATTTTCCAATAAAAACACCTTCCAAATGAATTGTTTTCATACCACATCAGTTTCTCAGGATTTACATGTTAAATGTATACACAAATCATATTTTTAACCATTTGTAGTTACATTTACTGTTATGGAAAATCCTTCCATTAAACAACTGCTCATTTATCAGTCTTAAGTTACGGAGACACTCCTCTGTCATAAAAATGAGATTTGTATACTTTGTTAAGTTGATTAATTGCTGAAATGATTAAGCTGTGGTGTCTGTAGTGTTAGTTTATCCGCTTTGTACTAAATGTGACAGGAAAACGAAAAATGCTGGAAATGAAGTAGTTCAATATTGTCATAAAAAAGCACTCAAGTTCTTGTAGATTGCATCCGTTATATAGAATGACTTATGATTTTGCAAATGTAAGACCATGTTTCAGTTTACTGTTAAAAAAAAGTACAATAAGGGTCTCGGTTTGGTGCATGAGATTCATTTATACGTGTGTTCACATAGCTGTCACTTTAATAGCAGAGTAAATGATCCGGTTTCCCCGTTGCTCTTTCACACTCAACCCTTTTTTTTTTTTTTTTTTTTTTGCTCTCCGGTTCATTTGTCATGATGAAAAAGAACAGCCTGAAGTAAGTAACGGTACACTGCTGTGAAATGTAGGCTTTATAAGAGAAGTTTCCACCGTATACTTATTCTCAAGAGGGCGAATCATGGACTAACGGTGAATCTACTGGGTTGTTCATTACAAGTGTCATACAAAAGGAAGTTATAGATGTGCTTCATTTCTACTCAAAGCCTAAAGGAAATTGATGTAGATATCAATGAAAGGGGCAGTGACTTTAGTGGGATTGGCTCAGAATCCTTTACATCCATATATAGCACTGAATGCTGTTGGTTATAAGTTATAATAGGCTTTTTGCAATTATTTCAATCATGAAGTGATTGGTTTAAATGCAGGTTATCTATCTGATGTGGATTTAGTTCTCAAATGACATATGTATATATCTTTTCTCTAGCATTCAATTACATTAGTACACTCTGTTAATATTAGTCTATTATATTACATTCATTACACTATTATAGATTAGAAAGTTAGTCTAATATATTTATCTACTTAATGTACGAATTGTAAATAGCACTTATTACAATAATGGTCATTCCCTCCAGGATTTCAAGGAGGTTATTTTTAAGTTGCAGCCAAAAATGATTGCAAATGATGCAATTTTTGTGCTTTTTTTGGAGAACACTACTTGAATTAACAAACTACTACCAATGAAGACACATACATAATTGCTTTCTATGACAGCTGCACTCATGGTCGACTCATGTTCGGCTGAATGTGATGCATTTTGTCATTTTTGCTTGATTTTTACATTCATTTCTTGTAATCATGAAAACCTGAAGTGACTGATTAGTTATGAATCATTAATTAAACAAGGACTGAGAGAGGTTCAAATCCCCTCATGAATAGGAAAAAAAACAAGGACCGTTACGTTGCCGGGATTGGCATTACCGGGGCCCCACCCTGAAGCCAGGCCTGGGGTTGGTGAGTGCAGGCAAGCGCCTGGTGGCCTATGGGACCCGGCCAGGTACAGCCCGAAGGAGTGATGTAGGCCCACCTTCCCATAGGCCCACCACACACAGGAAGGAGCATAAGGGATAGGTGCAATGTGGTTTGGGTAGCAATCATGGGCGGGGCCTCGATGACCCAAACCCTTGTCAAAGAATCTGGCTCTTGGGACATGGAATGTCACCTCACTGTGGGGGATGGAGCCTGAGCTGGTGGGGGAGGTTGAGCGGTACTGGCTAGAGATAGTCGGGCTCGCCTCCACACACAGCCTGGGCTCTGGAACCCAACTCCTTGAGAGAGGCTGGACCCTCCACTACTCTTTGAGTACCTCATGGTGAGAGGTGGCGGGCTGGGGTCGACTTGCTTATAGCCATATATCTTGGACACTCAGGTGAAGAGAGGAGCTGAGCTGTTAACCGATCACCACCTGGTGGTGAGTTGGATTCGCTTACAGAGGAGGATGCTGGACAGACTTGGCAGACCCAAACGTATTGTGGGGGTCTGTTGGGAACATTTTGCTGAACCCTCTGTTAGGGGGGTCTTCTGGGGGTGGATGAGATTCGCCCTGAGTACCTTAAGTCTCTGGATGTTGTGGGGCTGTCTTGGCTGACATGTCTCTGCCATATAGCGTGGTGGTCAGGGACAGTGCCTCTGGACTGGGCAACTAGGTTGGTGGTCCCTCTTTTTAAGAAAGGGGGGGATCACACTCCTCAGCCTCCAAGGGAAAGTCTATTCCAGGGTACTGGAGAGGAGAGTCTGACCTCCAGATTCAGGAGGAACAATCAGTTCCACTCCTCGTGGAACACTAGACCAGCTCTATATAAGTGCATATAAGTAAGCAAATGTTTTGTAAATGTTGATATTATAACTTATACTCCAGGATCAAAATTGACTTCAATAACTTCCTTTTCAGCTGCCTTAATTTAATTATTAAATTAATTAAATTAATCCTTAATTTTCCTACTAAATACTTATTCAAGTTGGTTTTTGTGGGTTAAAGTTTGACTTACATGCTGATGGTATGACCATTGCATATTTGATTATTTGGCTTTTTCAGTTAATTATTATGTTAAAAACTCACCAATTAACCAAATAAATGCATGTTTTCAATTAAATGTAATGTTAATTATAGTGTATAAATGCTGAAAATCATGATGTCAGTAAAGGACACCTTAATGTAAAATCCATCGTTTATCCAATGTTTATCGTCATTTTGCCGTATATTGTAGTATAGTGTAGCAAATGAGAAGTGAACCTGGAAAGTTCATTGTCTTGCCATATGACCTGTTTATTTCTTCCCAGAGGATTAGGTTATAAATAGGTCTAGGTTATAAATAATAAAGACTAGTTCAGATGTAATTATCATAACTGCTCAAGAAATGAAGTAATAGCAACGTGATGATCCCCCACAGACAACTTATGGTGGATTTGACTTTAATTTCGAACACCACCTGATTTTACCAGCTAGAGGTGCAAGAAGAGGTCTATTTAAGTGCTGATGAGTCCCCAGGTGAAGTCATTAGCATGCAAAAGAAGGTACTTTTTACCCCCTAAGAAACAGACACTTCATATGATAGTACATTCCCATCTTTTTTTTGAAGAATCACATCGACAATGGCTTCATCCTTCAGAGTAATACATTTCAAGTCCAGCCATAAAGCAACGCTGTATTGCACCACTACAACCTCGAGACATCCTGCTGTCAATCACTCAAGTCATAAATATAACCTTTTCTCCTTTGGATCTCAGTGGAAGTCTGCTTTGGTTTCTTTCTCTCAGTTATCATTTTCCTCAAGTGATAGACTTTCTGTCACTGCAGGATCAGCAGGTAAAAGCCCAGTTTCTACAACATAGTCTGTTGATACAATAGTGTAAGTTGACAAGGAATTGATATTGTGTATTAATCCTTGTGGTAACAGATAGAGCTACAAATAGTAATGTCACAACATGAGGTTTTGTGATTTGAATCATAATATTAAATATTGTTTGGGTTATTTATTCCTTATTTATGGTAACAAGACAAGCTGCATTTCTGTGTTTTATCAACTTCTAATGAAAAAACGACGGAGGAAGAAAGCTGCTATAACTCTAACAAGAACTAATCTGTTTCTCAGATGTTCTTCAACATTAAATATAAATGGACAGTTATTTATTAAATAAAATTATATGCATCGCTAGCAAACTGCTGTGGCATAGTATAAGAGGACTAGGACTTCAGGATGTGCTGTTATAGTAACATTACTTTAACAGTAACTCGGCTTCGTGTCGGGTCGTATCACACAAAAAATTTTCTCATATCAAAATATACGGTTGCGTTTTATTCCTTTTTGAATCTTGACACTATTTTCAAGGAAGGAAAAGAAAAATGGAAGCTATGAGTCATGTTAAATAATCTTCTAGTAATTCTTCACAATAGTTTTATGCTGTACTGACTTCGAGCTCTAACAGGAAATGTTCATTTAATTGCTGCAAAATATACCAACTAATTTATTGACTTTTTAATCTGCCGTCAAACAACATAACAGTCAAGGGTTCATGCATCATAAAATATTTGAGCCTATCATGTTCCAATATGCAAATGAACTGCTGGATTCTCAAATCCGATTGGTCAGAAGGTGTTTGATTCACTTTCTAGAACTTTGGACTTTTTATAAAGAATTTTCTTTTCTCAAACATTCCCAATCATTAAACATAACTACAGTATGAATGAACAAAATGTATGATGTTATTTAATGATAGAAAAATGTTAATGTTTGTAATAAAACTAAAGGGTTAAACACTAAACTGAACTGAACCACCACCTCTGCATTAACCTCTGTTGTCAATCCTTTCTGCTGTTGACACCTATGGAATGGCTTGGTGACAAATCCGCAAAAAGCAGTTCTAGTACCACAAAAAAAAAGATTTATGGAAATATTTCCCTGTCTGAGCAATGAATTCAAGACTAAACCCATCTTCAATGACTAATAGCTATCCCATGTGTATATTTGTCTTGTCTAGAAAACCACTTTGCTTGTGTTTACGTGAAACTTTCTGTGAGTTTTCCTAAATAAGTTTTAAGATACAATCAATAATAATAAGTGTGATAAGTGTGAAAGTCCTATCCAGATGTTTGGCCTGTGTATAAGGGCATGTACTTGAATGTTTGTGTAGAGAAGACGTCTTATTTTGATAGTGTCAAAGAATGATGAATGGTTTATATTCAGTAAATGACCTGCATAATAGATTGACTGTCCCTTCCCCTCCTGGAAGTTCTCTGCAAACTGAAGCCATACCTTAAAACAGCAACAGCCACTTTGTTCCCACTGCATATCAATCATATGCGACAGCTCTAATCCAGAGACAAGCACAAAAACAAAGCAATGAAAGTTCTCCGTTTGGCTGGACTCCACCGCCGTCTGACAAAAGAGCCGTCTGGAGCAGGGCTTCAAAAGAGATGTATTTCTGATAACGACAGCTTGGGTCCTGAAACTGTCTGAAGGCTTTGTTGCGGGAATGCTGGGGATATCGAGGGATGCCGAGCAGCACAGTGCCTGTCAATTAACTGATCTTTAGTTCAGGGAGCCATGTGATGAAAGACTTGTTTATAAACTTCGGATTTGAAAGAGCTTACGCAACATAATGTCTTCACTTATGCAAATCAGGAAGGGTTTTCACAAAAGGAGACAGGATCAGTGTTCCTTCCTGAGCTGCCCCATTTTCCAAAAATGTCTTAATGATTGAGTTTGATTCATCTCTATCTAACTTTTTATTTTTATGAGCATGCCTCGGCCGGAATTGATCGCTGATAATGCGCCCATCCACGCAGGCAGTGGCTGGAACACCTGGTCTGGTGAACATTATGAAGCAGTCGTGGGAGCTGTGCGTAATGAAAGGCATTATCGCTTGATCACAGCAGGCTCTGCTCGGAGCCACACCAGCTGGACGCAGCCCATCTTTCTGGTTGTCTTAGCAACCGGGATGGCATGTGGGTCACATGGCTTTATTAAAAAAAAAAAAAAGAAATTAAAAAATGGCTGTGTCAGATGTCTAGTCAATAAGATTTACAACAACATACTTTATGACAGTATGTCCCCTTTAAAAGGTTTGGATACATGCAGATTTAAATATAGTCAAGACATTTGACCACATACAGCCTTCCAGCTCTCAATCTGTTTCATCCCATGCTTCCTAAAGCACCTCCCACAAGTTGGATTGGATTGATGGGCACCTTTTTTTTAATACCATCCAGTTAAGATGCTCCTCCAATAGCTCAGTAGGTTTGAGATCAGGTGATAGCACTGACCAAACCATTACAGGCGCAATACCAGTTGACTGCTTCTTCCCTAAATGGGTTTTGCATAATTTGAAGCAATGCTTTGGGTCAGTGTCCTGTTGAGGGATGAAATTGGCTCCACTCAAGTGCCAATTGCATGGCATTGTGATTTGGAGTGTTTAGAAAACCCCTTTTGCTCTGTACAAATTATCCATCTGCACCAAATCAGATCATCCCCCATGCTTGACAGATGGCATCAAACACTCTTTCAATATATTTTTTGTTCTGCACCTTTCTAGCATTCTGACTATAATCAGACATGCTGATTCTCCAGATCCTCAAGTAGCCCAAAGAAGGCCACTTTTATTGTTTTCTAATGAAGTAGCTTTTATTCTAGTCTTAAACACTATACTGATTTCTGATCAATGTAATATAAAAAAGGTAGGTATCTTTTAAACACAAGGCAAAGTTTGAAAGGTCAGCTTTAAATGGTACAAGTCTATGAACTGCTGACTCTTGTCGAAAATACAGTCATTCTGGACCAAATTCTGGACTGTGATATGGAACCTTTCAGATTAATGGTGTCCTTTGTGTTTGAATCTGTATGCTAAGATTGATATCAGAGTCCTTACTTTATTTGCAGTGAATATCCATCTGGATAGTCTGTGCACCGAATATCACAGTGTACACAGTATGGTACATGCAAAATCCTTTGTTCTACATTTCACCAGCACTGCTGAGCCAGCAAACAGGAACATTCCTATTATTTGCAAGCATCATATATATATATATGTACATCCTGTACATGGCCCCCAATTTCACCTGTGGCCATGGAAGTGATTGGAACACCTGATTCTGATTATTTGGATGGGTGAGCGAATACTTTTGGCAATATAGTGTATATATATATATATATATATATATATATATATATGTACATCCTGTACATGGCCCCCAATTTTCCTGCTTGCAGATAGTAGGATATTACACATCTGAATAATACTGTAATACTGTGTGAAATACCTCCTGTGCAAGATGCATTGGTCTGTCTGAATTTGTCACGGCTGGGTCACACCTTGTGGATTTAAAGACCACCATCAGTAACTGCTGCAATCAGCAGACAGGTTTTGAGGTCAACAGCTACTCCAGGTTATGAAATAACCACACTGGATCCACTAAAATATCCCAAAGTAGCAGTATGGCATATTTACTCAAATATCTTGTGTTAGAGCCCTGGTGTTGTTTAGACATGTTCCTAAATTGCATTTGGGAGGGGGAAAAATCGCAGGTAAACAACTGGCGCCTGCCAAAGGTCATGCTGAAGTCAGACGTTAGTCTCTCTATTCCTATAAGAACGTGTCCAGGGGAATCTCATTCATTACACATCAATCACAAGTGATGAGCCGGGATTCAAGGTTGAGCACCTTATGGAAATGCTTCGTTTAATTAAACCATTTAGAATCTATATGGAGATCAGTGTGAAAAGGAGATGTGAAATAATCAATATGAAGGTGTGTTAGCACAAAAGCCACCACGTCTTTTTAGATTTTTTACAATGGAGGGAGCAAAGAAAGAGAGGATTAATTGAATTAAATTCCACTTACGGCTTTTTAGCTGTAGATCCACTGCACACATGGTCCTGAAAGAAATATTTGGGGTTTTTGTTGTTTCTGTTTTAATTTTTGTGTCTTTTCATTTTAAAAGAAATCACATGGACAAACCTGAGAAATTCCCAATCTTTAAGTTTTATTGAATTAAAACAGGAAGAGGGTTGCCATTTTAGAAAATAAATAACAACTGGGTGATGCAATGCATGTTGATTTGAGTTACTGTTTCCATTCTGAAATTGTTTATCTTCCAATAACATCATGTCCTGAAATGTTCGCTAGCTACGTTATACATTTATGTCATATGGCAGATGCCTTTACTCAGAGCGTCTTACATTGTATCTAATTTTTCTTATACAGTGAAGGTTAAGGGCCCGAGGTTCAAGGGCCCAGCAGTGGCAGCTTAGCAGACCTGGGATTCTTCCCATCAGTAGTCCAACACCTTACCCACTAAGCTGCCACATCCCATTTTAATCCTTATTTCCACTCATTTCATGTTTAATGTTGTGGAATGTCCACAGGAAGAACGAGTTAGTCAACAGGAACTAGCAATGATTAAAACACATTAATCACCCCATAATAAAACTGCCCCCCAACCCCCAACTTCAACTACCCTTAGCCAAACTACAACCAAACACACACTTGGCTTTCTTCACCAGGAATCCCAGATGATTAGCAGAGTGTATATTTACTAATGATGGGGTCATAACGTCGGGAGAGATTTGGATGTACATATACGCACAGTACAAAGACGAGGACAGAAAAACACCATTACAGAAATGACTAAAACATTCATATTCAGTGCGTGTGGGATGTAGGGTTATGGCTTTAGTGTGAAGGAAAATTTGCATTTGTGCAACATTAAACAAAAAAAAAGCAATGATTTGAGTGCTGCATTGGAAATGAATCATTTTTTTTTTCATATTGACCCGCTGTCCTGCCAAGCACAGGGTAGAGTAGCATGCTGAGAGGAAACATTGTGTAACCTGATAGCAGAAAGGCAGGAAAGATCCCCAGGAGGTGACAAAGATGTCTGGGCAGAATTGTTAACATTGATTCCTAAACCTCCTCCTGTCCTCTTCTGTCACAGCCTCCAGTCAGGGAAAAAGGTGTGTGTTTGTGTCAGGGAGTGTAATGGGTGTGCAGGGGGTCCTTTTCCTTTCATAAGGTCTTTGCAGAGATGTAACAAAGCAGAACAGCACCATGTGAGGAGATGGAGATCACTAGATTCTATTGATCTATTGAGAGGTCCAATGGGTATTGTGTGTAAAAGTTTTGCTGAGAAGAAAAATTGAAAAACTTTCAAGTCTGTAAAACGCCATCTAAAGCTCTCCAATATAGCTGTGCATATTCAACTTCTTCTAGAAGCTTCTGCCCCCCCCCCCCCCCCCAAAAAAAACAGATTATATCCAAGTCTCACCCTTGCTTGAGTTGTTAATCTCATTTGCATACATTACACATTTGTATAGTCCCTCTATCTGGTGCCACCCAAAAAAGGATGAGTTCCTTTTTGGGTTTATGGTTTTTTCCTCATCTCATCTTAATGAGTTCTTCTAGCTTGAGTATTAAGGAGTAAAATCTACATCCAGATTTCTGTAAAGCTGTTTTGTGACAATGTCTACTGTTAAAATGAGTACCATACCAATTAAATTGAATCGTCACACTAGCACTGACAACCTGTAGACACTTACAGGCACTTCTAATCTTCCTCTTGGCCAGCAAAACCTCCGTGTTTGCCTTTTTAGTGCCTTCTCAGAATCCAGGTTCGTTATCATAGCTCATCTACGATTGTCAGAAAGGAGACAAGATGTTGCCTTATGAATTCAGTGATCTGACATTAAACACTTTTTGGCTGCTACTTGACAAGAATCCAGCCAACACAGTTCAGAGTGTTGCTCACATTTTCCACAACCTTCCTGCCTGAGCTGATCTTGTCAAGTGAGACTTATATAAAAGGCAAAATATACTGTTTTCCAAGACTGAAAACAGTTGGAACGAGAGTTGACTCTGTGTGGGCTTGTCATCCATTCCAACCGCAATGTGTTCATCGAAACAAGACCAGGATTTATTCTGAAGGTGAGTGGGCTGCTGTTGGTGCATCTTCATGAACACTGTTGATCATGCTTGATGTGATGTTTGGGGATCATTAAAATGTGAGGTGACATGGTGGCGTTGTAAAATCACTGGCTTTTTAATATAATTTGAAATAGAAATTTTATTTTTAATTTTTTATTTAATAATCGTTCTCATGTGCATGTATAAAGGCTTTATTTGTGTTGGCTGTTTTCCTGTCACACTTCTTCTTCGGTTGCTGGATAACAGGTCGGCCAGGTGGTGTCTGATCCGAACAGTAATTTGGTTTAAGTGAAATAAAAAAATAAAAAAAGACACTCAGAATCACTGACTTGTAGCAAGCTTGGGAAATCCAAATAAAACACATCATGTCTAAACATGTATAAAGCTAATAAGCTATATATTTTAAAGCTAGATTACATGCTGCACAATGCTTGAACAAGTATACATACAGCTTAACAAGAATTTCAGTGTTCTGTGCCTATAATATTCTCATCTACAAGAAAAGCTGCTGCAGCATTTAAATCATTTATTGTTTAGTTTTATTATTAATAGCACAGGAGCAGGGAAGCTGAATTTCAGTGGTTCACAGATAATAGATAATTTGACTTGATTGTTATTTTTTATCTGATTTGCCTCTGAGTTTTTGCTAAAATGTGATTTCCATTTCTTTTCTTCTTTTTTTTTTTTTTTTTTTTTTTTAAATATATTTGATATTCTTAATGAATTGAATTTCTGAAATTTCTTTTTAAAAATAAAAAAAAAAATCCTACTAAGGATCTCAAGGTCAGCCCAGGCTGAATTTCTAAGACAGGCAAAGCTTGAACCAAATCAAAGCTTAAACAGCAAAGTGCTGCAAATAAAAGAGCAGAAAAAAAGGGTAAAACAGCATATTGTCTTTTAATGTTTCGTGGCACCACTCAAATAAAATCTCAAATAAAAAATCCTTCCGGAAAATTGAGACACAATTACTGAAAATTGTCAGCACTTGAAACAATAATTCTGTTTCCCTTTTCCTGCAGTATGAGGACACTTTATTTTCACCACTTTGGGACAAAATTACACTGACCTACTTTAGCTGGCTAATGGAAGGTTGAGGTTAAAAGGATATTGGTTGGCATTTGAAGTAGTCCCATTACTTAGTTTGTATCCAGTCGAAGGACAAACCTGAAATATCTGTAAACTTTTTTTGTTCTTTAGGGCGAGATGCACACCGAGCGTTCTATCATCCCCGTGGTGAACAGTGTGAAGTCAAGGAGCACAAAGCACAAAGAGTACATCAGCACGAGACCTCAGCGTATGTGCAAAAGAGCTGAAATGGAGTGCTGCTAAAGAATAGGAAGGGTTTTGAAAGTTAACACAAACGATTCACGTATATAAAAACGGAACAGAAAGCTGGTATAAGAACTGAAGAACTGTGTGCAATTTATTTTCTAAGCGACTACCTGAGCACCATGGAAGCCATCATAGTTAGCTGCAGATAAACAATGCAGACAAATGCACCTAGTAAGGCCATTTGATGGTTTATACAGTAGCTCTGGACTTCATGCAAGTTTTATTATCAGATATCCATAGCTGTAGTTTGATACATTGCCTCCAAATAATATTCACCTCCAGTTATTATTTCTTTTCACTGCATTGCAGCAACAAATGAGATTCTGACTCACTACAGAAAGTGCTCTGAATTATTCATTTTCTTTACTTTAAATGCTGATTAACTGATAATCATTCCCCACCCTCACACCACAATGTTCAACCATTTGAGTCACACGAGATCTCAGATTTCCCAGAGCTGGCCTTCTCCTGGCTACTATCCTATAGAAGTGCTGATGATATTAATGATGTCTGCACAGGTTCCCCTATCGAGCTGTATAACTCCTTCAGCGATGTATCTGGAGCCTTGAACACTTCTCTGACAATTGGCCATCTTGCCTGAGCACTCAGTTTGGCCTGATTCTGCTGTAATCTTTTTTTCTACTTTTGTTATAATGGATTTTACAGTGTTTCTAGGTAACTTCAAAGCTTTGCTGGTCTGTTTATAACTTTTGCTTCATGGGCAGTTCTTTGGTCTTCATGACAGCGGGATCTGATCTGATCTCCTCTGATCTGTCGTGTTAGTTCTGAAGCCTTATAAATTCAGTGAGATTTATTGTGTCAACATATTGGACAGATGGATTTAAACTGAATACAGGGGTGCCATGTTTAACATATTTGGTACAAATTGAGTTCTAATTATATGTTTAGTTCCTAGTCCTAATTGTATTGTTGGGGAAGTGGTGGCTCAGTGGTTAAGGTGTTGGACTACCGCAGTGGAAATTTAGCACACTGGTAGGCAAGGGCAAAAATAAAAAGGTACACAATTTATTTGTGATGTTGTGCAACAGGACCGAATGCTCTCCACGCAAATGAAAAGGAAGGGTCCTGATCACCTGATCATCGCCTGATCCAGATAGCCCTAGTCTCCATTGCAGGTCAGTCCTTATAATATTTTGTGCAAACAATCTCTGGTCATAACAATTTCTACACACACAAATTCTAATCACGCATACAGAAGGTCAGAACTTCTCTATGTAAAATTTTCAATCACACTACTGATCAGAAGGTTGAGAGTTCAAACCCCAACACCATCAAGCTGCCACCGCTGTGCCCTTGAGCAAGGCTTAACCCTCAATCGCTCAGTTGTATGAATGAGATAAATGTAAGTCATGCTGGATAAGGACACCTACCAAATTCTGTTAATGCATTTATGACTAAGTGGATTATTTCATTATATTTCCTTTAGGCAAAAGAATGAGCAGAAAAAAAAATCTCATTATAATATATTTAAATTTGATGTTGCAATACAGCAGAAAGTGAAAAAAACTTGATTACACTCTGGAGGTACTGCATATGTCTCACTCTTATAAACACTGACCTTCATACATATTTAGACTCAGCCTATTTGCCATTCAGACAGGTGTGGTACAAAAACTGCACAATCCAGTATCCCCAAATCTCCAGGTCTGCTTTCTTTTATCTACACCAGATGATGCAGTACCAAAGCTGTTAAAAACAAACACTCCACTCACTCTGGTAACTCTATTTTCAGCCGGTTGCAATTGTAGTCTGATGGCTACAACAGAGAGGATCAAGAGGAGCTTCTTCCCTCAGGCCATCAAACTCCTCAACACAGAGATGTCCATCTTACAGATCACTTCAGACTCCATAAAGTCTTGTTTACTCTATTCTTCAAATAGCATTTTTACTGCAGCTACATGTTGCACATTTTGTACTGTTAATACATGCAAGTCTATTCTTAGTATGTCTTATTATTTCTCTTCACTCTATTTATATAGGATTTTTTGTTTCACTGTAAGCAGTATATAACTGGGTATGATCTTGAATCTATGAATTGACAGTTAAGCAACCATCAGTGCATTGAAAATTAGTGATGAGACACATGCTCCTTAATATTTCACTGTGTATTTAGTGTATGATTGAATTATGTTTCTACACCTATGATGGGTTGGCATCATGTCCAGGGTTCCCTGTATAGGGTAAATGGTGGATGAAAATGGATGGATGGATGGACAATTGGATGGACACATAGATGGATGGATAATTGGATGGACGGATGGGTGGGTGGGTGTACGGACGGGTGCATGGATGGACGGGTGGATGGACGGACAGATGGATGGATGGACAATGTAGCACATTCCAGGCCCATGATAACCTGGATGACCAGAAGAGTGAAATATAGTTGGGATTAAACCCCTTGCTTCTTGTACAAATAGTCTTTTGCTGTGCCATTTGTCTTTGAAGAATACAAAAAAATGAAAAATTATTTTGAGAGAGCTTATCGGGATATTGCCGGAACTACAATTGGGAAGCTGATTGTTTTGGCATAAGGGTTCTGTCTTCCAGGCAAAAATGATTTATGAACTGTTATTCTATTTCTTTTTTTAATGGAGCTTGTGCTAATAGGTTTCTCTGAGCCAGAGATTAGGTTTTGTCATCTTCCCACAGACTGGGTGGGTTTTTCATGATTCAAAATTCCTGTGTCTTATTTCTAATTTAATTTGTTTTTGATTTTTAAATACCCAAAGAACTCTTTCTTGTACTATATTAGCGAGTTAACACTAACTGTACTTTCCTGGGGCTGAACTTTCCTAGTATTGGAAGCATACAAATCTGCAAATGAATATAATTTTTAAACACTGCTTCTAACATAATTTTAGTATGCTAGCTACTTACCAAACAATTATTTATCATTTCATGGACGTTTCACGATGTTAAATATAATCTATTGTTTGTTAGTACTTTTTTTTCAAAAATGTTAGAGAAACTCAGTGGTGTATGCATTGTGTATTTTTAATTTTATGTATTTTTATACCATAGAAAAGGTACTTGTAAATATTATATCAGTGGGACACAAATGCCACCTTGAAAACATACATAAATCTACAATAAAATACAAATAAATCAAGCTTTGGTCACATTCTATACACCAAACATTTATACCAGTATCTTTTTTGTATCTTGTTAATATTATACAGATTAAGCCTAATAAGATATTTAAGCCGCCCTACTTTGCATCTCCACCATCTCTGATGGATTATAATAGGAGCATCTTGCCTCTGGTAATGGAAATTGCATTTGGGTTTGCCAAATATGTCTTCTAAACTGAACGTGACAGCTTGATCTACACTGGGATGAGCATATTCTAGTCAAGGCTTTGTAGAGTCCTAGATTTTAATGTATTTGTTTTGGTTGTTTGGGGTTTTTTTGGCTGCCTCTGGAAGAGATAAATTGTTTTGCTTTGAAACCAAATGATGCAATTTGGTCAAGCTGATACATCTGTTAGATTGGGATCCAGCTGTACAGCTGTCATTTAATTTGGTCTCTGGAATGCATTGCATAGTGTGTCTAGTGTCTGGTTTGTGCTGTGTTATTGGGTCAGTGCATTAGGTTATATTTGCAATGTAACTCCAGTATAATAAGGCACCTTTTTGCCTTCGCAGTAGATTTAGCCAAAAGAAGAAGCCTTTATTATTGCCACACATACATTACAGCACAGTGGAATTCTTTTCTTCACATATCCCAGCTGAGGAATTTGGGGTCAGAGAACAGGGGCAGCTATGATACATCACCCTTGGAGCAGAGAGGGTTAATGGCCTTGCTCAATTGCCCATCATTGGCAGCTTGGTGGTGCTGGGGCTTCAACCCTGACCATCTGATCAACAACCCAGAGCCTTAACCACTTGAGCTACCACTGCCCAAAAGACAGAACCAGTGTTACTGGCATCATACAGAGCATGTGCCTTTAATATTCTTCATATGTAAGTGGTATGCTGATACAGGAAACTAATCAGTGATGTGATGGTGTTATATAGTCTTGATCCACATTGTAAGTCTTTTTATTTCTGTTATATCATGCCAGTGATAGTTTTTAATTCAATAAAGAATGAAACGTTGTACATTTTATCTATTTATAGTTACATTTAAGTATGACCCAGTTAGCACTTACGCTACAGTCGCTATAAACAGTCATTTCCTCATCGGCCTTCCCCCCAAAAAAACTTGAATATTACTAAAGGCTTTCTTAGGCTGGAAAAGTGCTGACACTGGTGACTCCTTCCTAAAATATTATACAAATGTCCAAGAAAAAACTCCACCATATCAGAGAAGAAATAAAAAAAAAAAAACAATTATTAAATTAACAATTTTGATTTCCCTTGAAGCTGGAACAACTGTATGAGCTGCTATTGCACAAAATGAATCAACACCTTCTGACAATTCATTCATTCATTCATTCATTCATTCATTCATTCATTTATCTTCAATAACCTTGTCATCTTCAGATGATCTTAAACCCAGAGGTGATGGAAGGCTTGTTTACAGCTGTTATAAATTGCTGGTTACTAGGTTCCATCACACCTCATTTTCCTATGTACAATTACTTGATTTTCTATTATTACTCTTACTTTATAAAATCTTTTTTTGGCTGATTCGTCATACTTGAGAGTAATCAGTAGCGGGATGTTCTGAACTGATATATTACGCCATAAGATAAGCGAAACATGTAAGATGTAATGTCTCTACAGAGATCATGAGAAGATTCTTTTATCATAAAGTGAGCTCTGAACATGTTCATGTTCATGTTAAACATCTGCTCAGATCTCAGCAGATGATATGTCTGCCAGACATTTCATCACAGATGCTGCAACTTAATCCCAGAAAAAAATGAATTGCTGTTCATCCCAAGTGATTCATTCCCATGTCAGGATCTTGTGATCTTCCTGGATGTCTCACTGATCTCATTTTTGGTCATTGCATGTAACCATGAGGTTACCCAAGGTCCCGTTTCCTCTTTCAATGCTAATCTAACACGTTCATGTCAGTTTCTCCTTTACAACATCAGTAGGATTTGTCCATTTTAATCCACACAGGTGCTTGATCATGTCCTTCTCATTTTGAGACTGAACTACTGCAGGTTCTCGTCTGCTGCTGATCCAAAATGTAGCTACATGTCTACAGTTCTCCCACACCACCCCATTGCTCTCTCCACTGGCTTCCTGTAGCAGCCTTCATCATATTTAAAACACTGAATCAGCCACAAAGTGACCAGCACCCTCTTACCTCAAAGCTCCTATCAGAACTCTCACTGCACCACACTCCCTCAGACCCTCTAGCACTACTCAACTGGTCCCACCATCTACAAGGGAGGTACAGTACACATCAAGACTCTTCTCTGGTCTGGAACCTCCCCTAGA
Source organism: Hemibagrus wyckioides (assembly GCF_019097595.1). Lineage (NCBI taxonomy): Eukaryota > Metazoa > Chordata > Actinopteri > Siluriformes > Bagridae > Hemibagrus > Hemibagrus wyckioides. The sequence continues at coordinate 6,713,756 of NC_080737.1, forward strand.
TGTCCGAACAGCTGAATCACTGGCTGACTTTAGACCTAGCTCTTCCTACTAAAGACTGATTGCATTCTTAGTCTGTAAACTCATGAACCAATATCAGGATGTATTTATTGATAGAGACTTCACTTCTGTAAGTGGCTCTGGAAAAGGGCATCTTCCAAATACCATAAATGTAAAGGTACTGTTATAAAAACTTGCTAAATATTGGGCAGGCTTTCACACGCTTAGTTAGACAGGAAGGGAGACATGTTGAAGAACCTCTGAACAACGTTTGATGATCCTGTCTCCAGACTTATCCTTCCGCCCTTTGACATTATCTGCTAGACAAGTGTACTAGACAACACCATGCCAGTGCTTTATCCCTTACATATAAGAGTCTAAATGATACATCCTTGAGAACTTTCGGGATCGTGTTCCTACAGCAACTACAGATAGGTGATGAGTTTGTGAGAAAGTTTTTCAGACAGATGTACAGCAATGACACAATTAAGCCATCGGCACATGACCAAGTGCTTTGCCATGTAAAAAAATCCAGAGCGGATCCAGTGCGACTTCGGATCAAGATAACAAGAGGAGAAGATCAATGTGACTTTGAAAGAGGGTTCATTATCCAGGATTCAGTCACAAAGACTCCCTGAATGTCTTGTGTTTCAATAGATTCAGTGACTAAAGTGACATCTGCGATTAGAGCTACAAAAAAGTTATCAAGGAATGGGATTGGAAATCAAAAGCACACATTGAATACAAGCGCATTAGTAAGGAAATGAAGGAGGAAATGAACACTAAAACTTTGCATTGGTTTTTTGTCCTCTAATTTGTCCGCCATCTCTACCTGCCAATCATAAAGCTAGCAAGAGAGTTATCTTGGGAAATACCACACATTTTTATGCTTCACAAGCAACAGTTGTTCATCAAAAAACACTTTAGCGCTTTCCTTTCAAAAAATAATCTCTACTGCTTTTTCACTGCATCTCATCAGTGTGCCACTATTTTTTTTTTTGAATCACAGATTAAATGTCTCTCTGCTAGGTGGTGATGACCCACTGAGGCCACTCTTTATGCCACAATGCTGGGACTGCATGCTCATTGATTTCTCCCTGCTCTCTATTTGATACCTCCATTTTAATCTAGTCTATTCAGTTTGATTTTTCTCAGCATTTACTGTGAATGTAAATTTACTACCTCTGAGAATAATGGGCTGGAGGCAAAGAAGCCAGGAAGCATGCAAAATACAGATAAAGGGCTTTTATTTTATTTTATTATTATTCTTTATTGCTTAGTTCAGTTTTCACTGAATTCATTCATCCAGCTTCAATAAACACTTAATCCTGGTCGGGGTTACAGTGGATCCGGGAGTCTGGGTATGAGAAGTTGAAATGAATTTTTTTCCCAGGTATATTATTATAATAAAACAAAGGATTAGTCAAAATGTTTTTGAGCCATTGTGACTTGTTCTAAATGCAGTAATAAAGCTATAAACATGTACTAGAACAACATAACTCTTATTATCTGTCTTCTGGCATCAGTTTAGAGGTTTTTTGGGGGTTTTTTTTAAGAATAAAAATCCGACAAGCACAAATGATGAGGACTAATATTGTTCAAAACATTTTCTTAAAATGAGTTGTACAGACCAAGCCATAGGTCCTAGAGACATAAAGCAAAGAACAGGGCACTATTTCCAAAGGTTTTCCAAAGGTTGTTTGGACCCCACAGATTTAACTGATCTGACCAGCACCACATGAGCTTCAGGTCAGATCACCTCCTGCTTCTCAGAGTGATTAAAATGATTAATATTAATGTGAACTTTACCAACTTGCTTCCTGGAGACCTTATAGGAACATATTTTTGCAAACTGCATGTCTATAGGGACTTCCCCCCTGGGATTAATAAAGTTCTTTGAATCTTGAATCTCTGAATATTTCATAGCATATAGTTTTGCAGCTAGAACTTCCAAGATCCTCTGACCAAAAAAAACTCACATGACCTCCAGTCAGTAGATTTGATTGTTTGTCTAGATTATGTGAAGCTGTTGCTACTGTAGAATAAGCACATCAACATCAACCTTTTCGCCGAAGCTACTGCCGAAGCTGCAGTCATAGGAAATGATTCAGCACCTTCTGACTTTCTGACTCAGATTCAAAGAATTAAACTGTGCTTATGTTGTTTACATCTGGCGTGATTTTATTTTATTTCATTTTACCTTAGAATGAATAAACCTGATCATATGACCTCCAGGCAATCCCTATCCCCCTCTAAATAACCCAAACCTGAAGTATTGCTCTAGCTCTAGGTGTGTGCACAGCAACTATAAGCCTGTTTTGATTAGTGTCTTTTGATTGGTTTACTGATTTAACCTTGTCTTGCATAAACCTAATATTTCAGTCCTATTTTGAGGCATTGGATCAGAATTAATAAAACCAGAAAACCATCCAGCTGTCCACTTCATGACACATAGGCACCAATTACTAACATATTAATATTAATGAGGCCCTTAAATAAGCCAATTTATGGAAGAACAACTATACCTTGAAGGCAAATATGATACCGTGAGTCATCACACAAACAAAAATATTATAGTTAAAGACAAAAAATACATTTCCATTTATTTTGATTTGCAAGTGTCTCAGTGGCAAAGCTCCTCTCCCTGGTTTTAGGATGAATCCTACTGAGATCTAAATTAAATCCATAACCAAACTGACCTTTGTGCATTTAGTTGTGTTCACATTCCCAGCACAGGCAGACTGTTTGAAAAAAAAAAAAATTAGCTGTAGTTGTATTTTAAACAAATCTCTTTTTTCTGCATAATGAAAACCCTAAGGATGGACCTGCATGGGAAGGATTAAAGCCTCACAATAAGAAAATAAAGAAGCATTATAATTTTGCATGCATAAAAGCTATTAACAGCTGGATATGATACACAATCACACTCAAACTAACAAAGTTAAGAAGGACAAATGAGTTTTTTGTGCGCCCGAGTGTAATTGTTCTCCAGCCAGGCTTTATTCCTGATTCCTGATGGCTCCATTGTGTAGTGCTGGAAAATAAACCTGCTTATGCAGCATGTTGAAAAGTGTTCAATTTCCATTTTAATTGAGTTAAACTCCAAAACCGAGAATATGATTATTCCTAATTTGCTCTGGGAAATTGGATAATTTCCCATTCTCTGTCTGTACATGGAAAGATCTGAAATATAATTTAACTTGGACCCTTGGACAATTCAAAATAAGGTTTTCCTAAAGCATCTGTCGCTGTAGAGACTGTTTACTTACTTACATATGAAATCAGCTTGCACTTGAACCAAACTGGAATAAAAGTGAATCAATACAATAGAATAAAAGAAAAATTAAAAATCAGCTCTAGAGAATTAGTTTTTTTGTTGGTCATTCAGATGATAATGGCTAGTGGGATGAGTTTTATGCATATTGCATATGCAAATTTCAGTGTGTACAAACTCAGTTACCTGAATGTGTTTACTAAGCTGTTTACTGGGGTTCAGTGCAGGACAATTGAGTTTCTTCCAGTCCAAAATGAACACATTATGTTTTCATGGAGCTCAGGGGGTTTGTGCACAGCTGCATTGTCATGCTGGAACAGCTTTGGGCCTCGTAGTTCTGATAAATGCAAATTATAATGCTAAAGCCTATAAGAATACATTCTGTACAATTATGTGCTTAGAATTTTGCGGCAACATTTGGAGGAAGGTTCAGCAGTCAGTGTGACGGATAGATTTTTATCCTGTCCTGTCCTGTGTAATATGCTTCATTTTTACTGCATCTACTTAAAAAAATATATTATAATATATATATTTTGGATGTCCACCAAACGGTGTTTGTCTATTTACATTTATTTGTTTGGTTTGGATCTACGATATTATTGGTGGAATTTCTTCACATTTATTTATTTAAGAAAAACACACATTTTCCTAATGAGACAAGCTGTTTTTTGAATTTCTCTCTCATTCGCAGTTATACCTCACAAGATGTACTGTACCTAATGTCCTGTTCCAACATTAAGGTACGATCTTAATTAGGCATTTAGATGGATTCGACTCCATTACCTTTTCGTGTTTTAGACATCTTTCACATGCTCGTCTTCATAAATTAACAAAAGTTTGCACTCAAAAGCACAAACAGGATATGTGCAGCATACAAATCACTGGAAATCACTGAAAGGGGGAGAAAAACAGTTGATTTACCATCGAATGATGAGAAAGAACTTAAGAAGAATCTGTTTAAGTTTTTGAGTATTGGGTATTTCCTAGCGGATATTCGGCATGGAGGAGTTGGTGTTGAATCTGTAATGAACTCAGATGTTGAGCTAGTTTATGAGTTGCTCATGGTTAACTGACTGACTAATGATCATTGATCAAATTGTAAAGTATGATTTAACTCACACTATAAGTTTATAAAATGCTTTTTAGTTAAGGTTTCGGATTTAATCCAAGCCCAGATTGGTGAGGGCTTCTACATCCTGATGGAAGTCAGAATAACCTCGTGTAATTGGTGTATATATGGCAGATATTATCCATGATAAATATTAAAATTCCCTGTTCCACAATGTTCAGGTCTCAGGATGTTGGAGTACTCAGAGTCAGTTATTTTTCACAGGTTAGCCATCTGTCTGTCCTCCAACTGTTCAGCTTTTATGCTCTCAGATCTCTGGGCCATGGAATTAAAATGTGTACATAGCTGATTATGTTCAGCATTGTTCAAATAAACTTGCTGCCTTGATCAAAGTTTCAATCCTGTGAAACTGTTTAATATGTCTAGCTGTCCAGGTCACAGATTTTATTTAACCCAGTGGAAAGGCAACCGCAAAGCATATATGTTTCCTACATCAAGCTTTACTTCATGGTATATGGCAACTATTCAAGTTGATTTCATGCAATTAAATGAAATTGTTGCTCTTTTTTTCCTATGTATTTTCAAAAAAGGTTGACATTAGGAGTCTTGTTTGTGATCATACTGTGAGACCCAATCTCTCAGCCTCTTGCCCCGGAGGGAGCTGTTTTGAATTGCAAGGCTGCTCAAGAATGCCTCATTTTTAGAAAAAAAAAAAATGGTTTTAAATGATATAAAAGCTTGTTTGGGGAAGGGAGGGTATTGTGTTTTGCAGCTGGGGAGAAAATAGCAAGCAACCTGTATGCTTATGCTTACTGTATCCATTCATTAGATTTGCTTCATTTAAAGCTAAAGCTCCAGATTTGGCACTTTACATTCCATAGGGCATTCAATAGCAATTACACCTAAAGCCCTTTTTCTCTATCCTGTTCTAGTCCGTGATCGTATTGCTGTATGCAGGTGGCGTAAACCATTCAAGCCATTTCTAAAGGATTTGCTCAACTTAAATAACATAATGGGAAGATTAGCAAAATAACATTCCTCTGAGTGTGTGTGTGTGTGGCCTGTGGTGGATGATCCATGACCATGATCATGACCAGAAAAATGAAAAACATTTTTCAAAACTTAAAAGATCTAAATGGCAGAATTACCTTTAATCATTCATCTTCTACATCATCTTATCTTGGATATTTCAAAGGCAAGACTTTACAGAAAGGAAGGAAAATGCTTCAGATTTGATTCTGGAGTAATTCTAAAAAATATATGTAAAATATCCATGACATCTCTTCATAAACTGTAGTAATAGAAAATGTTAAAAATTCATCCATAACTTATTTATGCCACCAGATTATCTAAGTTATCCACTTCGAAGGGTTTAGCTCCACCCACTCAGCACAATCATGTCATGCCATACATCACAACAAAAACATATTTCCTGTTATAAATATAATGTATATACCATATAAGCCAGTTACATCATAAATAAAACAAATGAATGCTACTTTTTAAAAGAATTCCAATACAAAAAATATTAGCAGTCCACTGAAAGAAATCGATAACATTTGTGAACTTATGTTTTTCCTTAAGTGACTGAGGTTCTTTAATGTCTTTTTCTTGAATTATTCCTTTATAACTCTTCTTCCTACCATGCATTCAATGCAACCTGACTTCTGAGCTTCAATTTCAGCAGTGAAACAGCTCTCAAAGGAGCATGGCAGGGATCTGAATCAACACAATTATCAACACCCCAATTACAAACAATACCTTCAGACACCCTTATCTGTACACAGTCATTTGTAAATGATGTTTCTGAGAGCGATACAGTCCACAATCTTTGACAGTTCAATGCTGCTGCGTTATCATGAAACAGGTTGTAGGGTTGCAAACCTTTTATCTGGAAGTGAAGGTCATTGCTTGCCCCGGGAGACAATGTTATCATTTTTCACGTTCACTTAATGCTGTCCATCTGCTACGCCGAGATTTCTCTCAAGACTCAGAGATTTGTTTTGGTGAAATAAGACCTATCATGAAGACGGAAATGTCAGTCAGGACTCCCTGCCAAGGCAGATGCAGTTACGCTGATGACCTCCCTCTCTCACCTGCCAGATTAGAAAAAAAAGCAGAAAAATGTTCACATCTTTGATTTTAGGACTATAGTGAATAGACTATAATGCATCTGGTATCCTCAACTGCCAAAGATCTGAGGAAGAACAAAACCCACATCCTTTAAGGTGAGCAGCCTGGCAACATGCTGGCACTTTGATTTTCCATAAGAATTCACTTTTGATTAGATTTCAAAGTGCTCAAACAACATTAATACGCAAATTTAATATGAATTCCAAAGAAGCACTTAAGAAATATGTTTTCTAATATGCAAAAAACATTCAATACACATAAACAAATTTTTTTTTTTTTTTGTTTATGTTTTACGTGTTGGTAACAACTACTATCTAAGAATTTGTATTAAAAAATCAAATACTTATAAAAACCAAGCTAAACAAAAGTGTTTCTGTTGTTAAATATGATATGTGTTTTGTCCTGGCTGTATAGCTAAAAGGCTGGGAATAATCAGGTGGTTATAGAGGAGGTGTGTACTGGGAACTGGGATCTTCATGGGATATGAATAAACCGAGGAATAAAGAACTTTTCTGAGAAGAATTCAAGAAGAAACACAAGAGGAAGAATGTGTGGCAGAACAACCACAAGATCTGAAGCGTCCTGCTGTTATATCCCGCTCTGATGATTATTCATTAATATGTAAAAATAAATAAATAAATAAATATATAAATAATAATAATAATAATAATAATAATAATAATAATAATAATAATAATAATAAACAAAATCTGGCTAAAGATAACAGTGGAAATAGATTTAATTATTTTATTTTATTTTATTTTTTTCAAGTTAAAAATTTGAAACAGATGTTTGCTAGTCCATTAAAAGATTACATACTTTATCAGCTTCTGCCAAATTAATTATGTAGCAGATGTTTTCTGATAAAAACGAACACTGCTGTAAGTGTGTTGTTCAGGAAAGGGGGTAGTTGGGGGGCTGGGGGTGACTGGGGTTGGTGTACCTGATAAAGTGATGCATTGTTAAAGCCTAAATGTTTTCTGAAAATTGGCAACAACAACATGAAAAGTTTCTCTTGCTCATAGATTTTCTCTCTTTCTATTTGTCTAATTTCATCACTTCCTCTAATACATTATATGTTTCATTTCTGGATTTGTTCTGAATGCATAAAGTGGCCCTACAAAATGTAAAGAATGTCCCAAAGAAAATCAAATTTACCAGGAAGAGCTTCAAATGAAGAATAAAGACCTAACTAGATGTAATAGGCTAGAGGTAATTATTACTGTATGTTGCAGTCATGAGATGCCAAAGTTAGTAACTCAAGCCCCTGACTTAAATAAGTGAGGAAGTGGCCTCTAGTTAATTATTTGACATGGAACAGATGAAAATGTCTATTTTATTGTGAGAATTTGCTTCAAGTGATGTGGCCTAATGCCAGTTACACCAGTATGTGTTATTCCATGATTGATGTAAAGCGCAATACATTGGAGCCTCGGCATATGAATTAAATTCATTCCGGAGGCAAGTTCCTAGGGCGAAAATTTGTACTGCAAAACAAATTTCGAAACCAAACTTGGGCTAAAAATAGAATAGACCACCCACACCACCAATCTGTCAACAAAAACGCAGAAAAATCACATAGCTTTTAAACGCATGCCAAAGGCAACGTTGGTATCGTGGGTTGAGTCTTTAGAAAAAGCTTTCAGTGATTGAAAAAAAATTAGCAAAATTGGTAAACTCGACTCAGTTGGCATTGCTTGGCTTTCCACTGATGCAAACAAGTTTTGAACGCCACCAAGACATACTTAGCCATATGATCAAATGACCGAATAGAATGACACTCAGGGTTCTTTCTTACAGGGGAAACACTGTGATAGAACTCTGCATAATCCATCTAGGAATTCACGTTATGTCCATAATTTTCAAAAAGGATTCATGTCAGCTGTATACTGACTTATTGTTTATAACAAGCCAACATTACAACCTTCTGTAAAGACGAAATTCAGATGTCATATATAGTAATCACTTTTTAATCAGATTATAAATAATCTGGATTTATTTTAACCACCATTAATCAATTAAAAGAATCCCCAAAAAACATCGATTAAAAAGTGAAAACCTAAAAGAGGTCTGGAGCAACCGAGGCTTGCTCAGGGGACGCTTCAATCTCCTCCAAAATCTATGCCTCGAGTCTTTTGTTTAAACAAATATTGATTTTGGGAAGAGCGATGCCACTTCTGAGAAAGCCGGGCTGTAAAGTCATAAAAGTCTGATGGAAACGATCCACTTTTGCATGGTGTTTGTTAGCAGACTGTGCACCAGGGGGACATTTATAACATTCGAAATGTCACACAATTTGTCCCTTTCGCTTCTTTCGCTATATTCTGTTTTCATCTAGCAAACATTTAGCTCCTGGCACACATTGTACCAGGCTGCGCTGAACACAATCAGCCTCTTTGTTTGACTGTCTGTTCTTTTCTCAGGTTATTTATAAATATAATAATAGAACACGTTGCTTGGTCATGCCATTTTCAAATGATTCATACTACACGCCTGAAATGAAATTAATCTTCTCTTTTTGAAAGAGAACAAATGGGAGTGACAGGAGATTCAACAGACTCCAGAGTGCAGCCAATTTCTTTCTTGCCAAGTGAAGCATTTTCACCTAGAGGGAGAGATAGTTTATAATAAAGCAGCACTAAACCTCACACAGGCTTGTCGTCTGTCAGCTGTCACATTAAGGGGCATTGCTGTACAAAAAAATTGCATTGGACCTAACTGATTCTGTGGAAATGGTCTCAAGTCATCAGTAGAATCCACAGTTTAAACCCACAATCAGAAAAATGGCTTAATTATTTTATTCAGTATGACTAAAAGCAGTAATTATACGGAGAGAGGTCACAGAGGTGCCAATATTTATGGTTTAGCCATTTAGAATATTTGACTCCTTGATCTGGTTTACTGTGTTTTAACGTTTGTTCAGCTAAAGCATGGTAATTAAAATTTGAGATATGACTTCAGTTTCTCACTGACTTTAACTTGGTGAATTTGATGCCAAGACCAAAACAGGATTTGCTGACCTTATCTCACTGTTGCTCTGGGGAGATCCGGAACTGGTGGTCTCCAGGAGGAACTGAAATAAGTGGCTGGGGATGGATTAGGTCTTTACAAATATTGTGGATGTGTAAGTTCTCAAAATTGGTATCCTCTGATCATTTAGTGATTTATTCAGAATTTTTGCAAATACTAGTTCAATCTAGATCATGCACCACTGTCCAGCTGTAGACTGGACTTTATTCTGAATGTAAAGATTTAGTACAACAGCATGGCAAGGGCATATACTTCATGGAGGCTTGGTGTTCTGTATTGTAGTTGTGGAACCAGTTCACTGTGTGTTTGTGGAATGACATAAGTTAGACACAAACCCAGTGCTTGACTGTACAATCGCCCCCTTTATGGTAAATCAAATGCCCCTGACTTTGCTGGTCAGAGTATATAATTAAGCACCATTTTCTCACCAACAGCTACTTCATCATGGTAGAACATCCACTCCGCCTCTGTATCTACACCACTACTCATGCTATAGCTGGATGAAATATCAATAAAAAATTTACTTAATTTACTTTATTTAACATTTTAACCAACAAAATAATAGAATTCTGAGATGTATAAAATGTAATGTGGGTTTATCCAGCAACCGTAAAATGATCCAAAAGGCGGGCAGGCTTTTGTCGACACAATAAATTTACCTTTTAGAGCCATCAGTGTACCTTCTCAGAGATAAATTGTTGGAAAGAACAGTTCATTTGTCCTTATTAAGATGGGTGGCATTACAGCTGCTCAGATGATTCTACGCAACTGGACATGCCCCAAAACGCCTGAAAGATTGAATTGATGGGATGATCAGAATCTCAACATACAGTATAAGAGCATACTGGGGAGACTGCATAAAGATGAGGGAATACAAAAAAGCATGGGGTTACTTCTGTTAAAATGAGGTAAATGGATTCATTTCCATGCTTTAGATTTGACTGCACTCCTTTTATTTGGACAAATGGCTACGAAGGTACTTTTTTTGACACCTAGCAGACAAAATTTGCCACGATTTTACCAAACTATCTGACAGACTATAGCAGACATGTCAGAGAAAAATGTGTGCTGGAGCTGTAATATACGGTGGAGCTAAATGTTTTCTGACATATCTGTTTTAGTCTGTCAGATTCGCCGGGAAATCCGTGTCCATTGTTTTTGACAAGAGAAGCTGAGTATTAAACTAAGAGGATAGAAAAACAGTTGGAGACAGTTATAAAGGAAAAGGGTTGGCACAGCGGATGTTAGACAATATTTGCAGTATGTCACGTTTAGAAAAACAAACGAGGACATTTTGTTTTGTTTTTTTCTGTTATCTTAGCATTTAGTGTATAAGCATGTTAGCAGGAATTAAGGAATATTTAAACCAACACAGAGAAAAGACAGAAACCTTAGAATTTTCAGTGGACGAGGTGGTTACTTATTTTGCAGATTGCTCCAAGGAAAAGTACCTCTGATGGAACCTCTGTATCTACATGAAGGTCAAAACTCCTGGTCCATGACAGGGTTCCGTCAGTAAACAAATGCACATGCATCTGAGGCTGGAATCAACCATGCAGCTGGAGAATACTCAATACTCATCAGCGCATTTGCAGTGAGAGAGCTCATCAGACAAGGAAGGAGCTGACTCATTGCAAGAGAAGAATACAGATCAATGCTGTTTAAGCCCTTTAACTCCCAGGGTCCATTAGTAAGTCAACGTAAATTCCTCAAGCTTGCGAAAACTATTTTAGCTTTCCAGTTAGTTACTGAACAATCAATAGTAGTTAGTGAATATCTTGCCTTCTGATGGGACTCAGAGGAGAGCTTGGTGAGGGAAAAAACCTCCTTGAGATGACTCGAGGACGAACTCTTCCACCTTCCTTGACCTCTCAGAAACGCTTGAATAAAACACCTTTTTGAATGATGATTTGAGTTCATGTCTTCCCTATGGTGGCACAGCATCACACACTGCTCTCGGCGCTCAAACTACTTTAGCAGAGTTTATGCTAACTATGCACTTTCAGGCTTTCGGTTGCCATAACCTCATTATGGAAGAAAATCTGATTTTAGCCCACAGTAGTTTGTACTAGAGTTAAGGAGCAGGTGTAAACAGTGTTAAAATTAACTAAGATAATAGAGCACATGAATAATTTTTTGGAGATGTTTCAGGATTTGATAGTTGGTTTATTGGCTTACAATCTAAAACACCTTAAGCCTCATATTTAGGCTCTTTCTATCTCTACCACATATTCCTGCCAGGCATCATTATTGTGCGGACTGATGCAGTAGATCGCATCGGTGCAGTTACTCTCTTTCTGATTCAAACAGCAGATACACTCTGGTCACAGGGGGGATTTACAATCCCTTATAATGCTGTAATCTTTTAATCCAAATTTGCATGCATCCAAATGAGATAACAACTTTTCCTACAACCCGCTGTCCTCTTTATCAGATTTATCTCCACATTTCTTATCGTAGCAGGTGATTTTAATTGCTGGGAAAGAGTTGCATTTTTCACATACTTGCTGCACCTGGATCCAGACTGATTATTTTCTAATTAACAGCAAGCCTGAGTGAAAGTAAATACCATTTTATTTATTCTATCAGAGATTTATTTTAACCTTTCAAGTGAATTGTGGTGTCTATAAGTGTGTTCCTTCTCACTGAAGGGCTTTCATATAGACCACATTTGCAGAATATTTTTTCCTATCTTAATAAAATACCTGATGTTTCAGCATCTTTTTATGGTCCTTTAAGGATTATATTAAAGGGCACATAGTTTCTTATTCTCCACAAAATCTAACTTTTCCTTACCAGGACAATCTGTCAGCAATAACACTTCTTGAATTCACGATGTTGTAGGAAATTAATCAACACTAGCAGCAATTTCAAACACTGGAAATTCCCCCCTCAAAAATAAAGAAAATGTGTTAATTATTAATTTTAGGTAATGTGGCCATCCATCATACAAGCACTTGTACGAGTTCTTACTTTAGAAACAATTACATATACTTGTAATTTGAGCTGCTGTTATAGAACATTCAAGACTAAAACACTAATGATCAGATGAAAGTAAGACTGAGTTGAGAACACGCAATCACAATCTTTGGCCAAACTTCATCCAGATTTCTTTAACCCCTGCCACAAATTTCACCTTGTCCTGGAGGGTCCCTAGATTTAAGAGATATAAAGTCCAGGAGATCGTCTTTTGTTCTTGGGATGCCTGTACACCGAAAAAGAATAATTTATTTGTCACATATACATTATAGTACAGCTTTGGAAGTTGAGGTCACTCATGGAGCAGTGTAGGTTAAGTGCCATGCTCAAGGGCCCAGCAACCAAGGGTCTTCCTTGTAAGGGCAGTGGTAGCTCGAGTGGTTTAGGTTTTGGGTTGTTAATTGGCAGGTTGGGGGTCAAACTCCAGCACTGACAAGCAGACAATGAATCAGTTGAATTGAATTGAATTGAATTGAATTGAATTGAATTGAATTGAATTGAATTGAATTGAATTGAATTGAATTGAAGCAGACAATGTTGGGCCCTTGAGCAAGGTTGGGCCCTCTCCACTCCAGGGATGCTGTATCATGGCTGATCCTGTGCTATGACCAAAACTTCTAAACCTGGGATATGTTAAGAAAGAATTTTACTGTGCTGTAATGTGTATGTGACAAAAATAAAGGCTGCTTCTTCTTCAATACCAGTCAGATTTGAGACCTCAGTGGCACTGTGGTATAATATATCCACCAGCCATGTTGATTGAATATAAACACTTGATTGAAGCAACAAGGCAATAAGGCAAGTAAACTGGTACCTCATCTCCTCTAACCGGATTCCTCAAATTCTGCTTCGGGCATTACTGTAGACGTCAAGTTAAACAATAAACAGTAAAGGGATTTCTATATAACCACTGAGGATCCTGTTCAAGCAGTAGTTGCAGGCTATTTCCTGATTGGATTTCTAAAAAAATATTTCTAAGAAAAGTTCCTCACCACGTTTAAGACACTCTCAACACTCACGTTTATTCTTTTCCCATTGCAGTTTTGTACTGCCAAATCTCCAACGCAGACATGACAATATTTCTTAAAATGATTTATCCCCTAATTGCCTAGAGTTAATTTGACCTATTATCATTGCTTTGCATCAGTCTAGGTTTCTCAAGAAAGTCTTAATCTCTAGGGATGCACAGAGAGCTTTCAACCACGTGGCGTTCTTTTTTTTCGCCCTGGAGTAATTTGGCTTACGTGACAACTTTATGAAGTGGATAAAACTACTTTCAATGGATAAGTTGCCACTAATCCATTCTGAAAGCTTTCCTCTGCAATGAGCCATGGGCCATGGGTGTCTTTTAAGACTGTTACTGTATGCAAGTCTTATTGTATCCTATCCATCATCCTTGTCATCATGCTGCAGTGGTAGTTCTCCACTATGTAGATGATTTGCTCATGCATTACGTCATTTGTACAAAGTTTTTGAAGTACTTTTATTTTTGAAAATCTAAGACAGGAACTGGTATTCTATTTCTGTTAATGTAAAATACAGAAACGTCACCATATAAATGATTCATGCTTCGGCTTTGTTTCCTTGCTTTTATTAACCACTTTATTATTATCTGTAGATAGGAGAGTCAGACATGCGAGTCATTACTTTGCGTACATAACTGCTTTTAAATTTACATTTAAATGTATTCATTTAGCAGACGCTTTGATTCAGGTGACTTAGAAATGAGGAAATACAAGCAAAGCGATATATCAAGCAGAGGACAATATATGTAGTGATACCTTAATAGATTTTTAATTAACTGGTAGAGGAGCAGAGTACATGGAGGTGTCTTTACAGATTTATTCACAGATTTATTTATTTATTTATTTATTTATTTATTTATTTATTTATTTATTTATTTATTTATTTTAAGTGAGTACAAGTTAGCTAGAGGTTACATAAAGAGTTTTCATAGAAGAAGTGACCCATATTTTGAAATTTCTCACTGAGTAGGAACTGCCAGGCATCCATGGTTAACTGGTTGTGAGTGGGAACATAAACCTCAGGAAGAGTGTTGAGGTAGGAAGATTGGAAATGATGTTCTAGACTCTTATAGAAAATTAATCAAGACGTCCTGACCAATCAGCCGCAAGCCATCAGGAGTACATTGTTAGAAACCACACTACAACTTAAGAAACTACAGCTGGTCTGAAACTTTTGACAGACAGTGTATTTCAAACATGAATGTTTTTCTACCTTCCAGTCTGAATATCTCCAAATCATTTTATTCCATATCAGGTCAAAAATCCAATCTTAACAAGAGCAAGTCTTTCCTATTCAAATTTAGCAGCATGTTTATACCCTTTGAACTTCTTTTACCCCTTTAAACCGACTCTGCACAAGTTTACTCATATTGCAATTTGGGAGAGAGATAGATTTGCATAACATTTGAAGAATACCTTTGCCCTCTTGCTGATCAGAGTCACATTGGCTTTCGACTGGATTAAATTGGATTAATATTATTACCAACCAAAATTCTCCTGCTTATTTCCAATTGTCTGCAAACTTTCTTTAGGTAGTTGGCTAGACGACTGGATCAGAGCATCTCCAAAACTGCAGCTCTTGTGGGGTGTTCCTGGTCTGCAGTGGTCAGTATCTATCAAAAGTGGTCCAAGGAAGGAACAGTGGTGAACCGGTGACAGGGTCATCGCCGGTCAAGACTTATTGATGCACGTGGGGAGAGAAGGCTGGCCCATGTGATCCAATCCAACAGACGAGTTACTGTTGCTCAAATTGCTGAAGACGTTAATGCTGGTTCTGCTAGAAAGGTGTTATAATACAAAGTGCATGTTTTGGCAGCAAAAGGGGCACCAACAGAATATTAGGCAGGTGGTCATAATGTTATTCCTGGTCAGTGTATATTCATAGGACTATCCTGCAAGACACTTAAAAGCGCAGACTCACTTTACATTAATTGATGAGCTGCCAATATCTGTATACACTGTACAGGATGAATGGAGACACTTTAGTCCAAAAGCCTTCTCATGTAGCTCTGCCTTTTTAACAGCTCTGATTCATGATGCTGTCAATAAGTCAATTACTTATGTGTTTACACGTGTTAAGTTCCAGAAGAAGTTCAGACCACATTTTGGTCTGGTTACTTCTTCCCTCCTGTCACCCCTTTAGCTGTAAATCATTTCTTTCCCCTTTCTGTGCTAGATGGAGCCTTTTAACAAAGTCTAGGTTATCTGTAAGAACTTGATCTCGAATATAGATCTGCTTCACCTAACTATGATGGAGAAGTTTGCTCTAACGAGGATTTGCTCTACTCTTGCGTAGCTTTGCTTGTGATAGAGCCTCGTCCCATCCTTGTCGCATTTGTGTTATGCACTAAAACTGCACATGTATGCATTTTATTTGTAAACGGACATATATAATATTTATATCAGCATATTCATATTCATATCATCAGTCACTGTATTATATATATATATATATATATATATATATATATATATATATATATATATATATATATATATATATATATATATATATTTCTACTTATTTGTCCTCTATTTTGTACAGATAAATCCATTTTATTTTTATTTATTTTAATTATTTTTTTATTTTTGAATTCCATTTTTTAATTATTTTATTTAGACTCTATTTCTATAGCTCGGACAGTTGTAAAAATCATTTCACTGCATATTGGAATCTGTATATTTGTATACGTGACTAATAAAATTTGAATTTGAATCTAGAGACATACATGTATTTTTAATTTACATACATAATATTAAAATAGAAAGCTTCAAACCCAGTTAGGATCACGGTGGTTTTAAATTACTACTTTTATCTTTTATATATATTGTATTTTAGGAGGTAGGAAGCAGCTACTAGGATCTTAAATTGGATTCTAAATTGGATACTTACTTGGATCCTAAACTGCAGGCATTTCTTATAGTAAAAGCTGTAAAATCTCCACCACCCTTAAAGTTCTTCAAAAAAAAGGACATGAAGGACAAAGCAATGGATGATTTGTGAAAGCATGCACACACACACACACACTTTAAAATCTTCACTTCCTCAACGGTTCTTTGGATGGATGAGAAAAAGTGATACTTCATTCCTATAAATAATGCATTATTTACTAATAGGAATCTAATCATTTTTGTTTTTAATAAACTTGGAAAATTAACATTTTTTCTTTTTAAGCTGCAAGACTCCTTTGTTGGCTTTCTTTGTATTTCCCTTACAAATGATGTGACCCTGAACACAACCTTTAGTTACCTAAACATGTGCCATCATTACAGAAGATAAAGATCGAGTTATTTTTGGATGCCATCTGCTTGGAATTCTTCTGAAGGCATTATTTATCTCATTTGTAAGATCTGGTTGCAAGAGCCTCATAAGGGAAATCACAGATATTTATGTCTCAGCACATAGGTGCTGGCTTTGCCTTCTGTAAATAGCTTTCTGATTGCTTGTTCATGGGAATAAATGACACATAGAAGAGGCGAGAGGCTTGTGTTTGTACATTAGCGCTTAATTTGCACCAAATGCACACCTGCACAAGCACATCCAGAGGTGATAATGACAGAACAGTGAGAAAAGAAAGGAGAGAAAGCCGGGGAAGATGGTAAAGAGGAAATGAGCAAATTAAAAACAATAGGCTTCTTATGATGATCATTAAAGTCTATATTTGATTACAGTGTTTTAAAAAAAAGTGGGATTTTTTTTAATACAAAATATGCTGACAGGCTTCTTCTTCTTCTTATTATTATTATTATTATTATTATTAAAATTATTATTTACATTTTATTATATATTAGCATCTCAGCCTTCATGATTAAGAAACATAAGTAAGTTTTTTCCTTAGCCTTTGGTTATCTGTCTGCATTTTAAAATATTTTAAAGTTATTTTATTTTATTTTATTTTATTTTATGCAATTGTGTGTTTGTTATGCCAGGCAAATGTTGGTCAAATTTAAGAAATAGGTTCAAGCAAAAAATAAATAAATAAATAAAAATAAAAAAAAATAAAAAATAAAAAATAAAATAAAAAAATCTATGATCTATGTCAAAAGTTGGTATAATTGAACCAAAAATGTGTTTCAATGTTTTTTTATTATTTTAAATTTTAAATAAAAAAAGAACTTAAGCACTGGATTCAACCAAGTACAATTTCATGCAAGTTTTATTACAATCTGTAGGGGCATAGGTGATGCGGTAATGCTTAAAGAAATCAAAAGATTTATGGATGGATTTATGAGAACAAATTTAAAAAAAAAAAAAAAAAACATTTTTTTACATTTTTCTTTCTTTCTTTCTTTCTTTCTTTCTGTCTTTCTTTCTTTATTTATTTATTTATTCATTCATTTATGTTATTTTATTTTTGTCCTTACATACTTGCTGAAGAAACTCAATGTTCAGAATGTTTAAACTGTCATTGTATTTTTATGCCTCATGAGTCAGTGAGTCTTTGACCGTGATTCACTCAATTGGCAAATCTTTCAGTCATGACTAATCTTCACTAATCTTTGCATTTAGCAAATGACTTG
This sequence comes from Hemibagrus wyckioides, assembly GCF_019097595.1. Classification (NCBI taxonomy): domain Eukaryota; kingdom Metazoa; phylum Chordata; class Actinopteri; order Siluriformes; family Bagridae; genus Hemibagrus; species Hemibagrus wyckioides. The sequence goes on from NC_080737.1 coordinate 6,731,784, forward strand.
AGTTCCATGAATCCTGTCCAGGCTCAATGAACACAATAAAAGAAATTAGCCAACACTAATTAATTTATCTTTTATTAAAGAATGACATGTGATTTTTATCCATTTATAGTAACGTTTAACGTTGTGGAAGATCCAGTTCCTGTTACCACTTGTGCTTTAGTAGCTACAACATGACAGAGCTGTGAGCACTGGGATGAGTATTTGGTATTATTTTATTGTGAAAATGTTTGCTACTGTTTCCTGTCTACACAAATTACTAAGCTTGCTTTCCTTTCTGTTCTGTGGTTTTCTAGTTCTAGCTTGTTCTTCAGTTTTTGAGATATGATTTGTTTGGATTGTTGAATTTCCCTCAATAAAAAGCTTTCAAGCGCTTGCTTTATCTCCTTAGTTTTTACATTACATTTACATTTCTGATAGACACCCTTATCCAGAGTGACCTACATTTTATTTCATTTTTTTTATATAAACAACTGAGTAATTGAGGGTTAAAAGCCTTACTCAGGGGCCCAGCAGTGGCAGCTTGGGGAACCTGACACTCACAACCTTCCATCCAACACCTTGACACACTTTATATAGAAATATTATTTTTTATTTCATTTCCGATTTCTATTTGTCACTTTTTTATCATTCCTATACATTTTACAGCTTGGAGTGAAATAAAAATCCGGTTTCTCCTCCTAGACGGTGTGTATAAATAAACCATATATAAGAACTAGTTCAAAAAGAAAGACAAAAATAACTAGTAGAAATAATAACAAAAAGAAAAATAGGTAATAGAATGAATGTTGTATATGTTTCCTGTGGTAGCCTGATGCACGACTGTTCAGAAATATTCCTGAATGGAAAGTGATATATGACAGTAAAGTGCAGCGGGCGGAATTTCAGTGGAATTTTATGGAATCCTGAGCGATTTGTGAAGCTTCTCCTGATCCTCTCAGTTCTAGTCATCAGCTTTTGCATCAACTTCTCTTACTAGCTTCTCCCTTATAAAGAGACCAGAATGGTCTGTGTGCTGAAAACTTAAATCTCTGATACTGGACTCTCTATATAGACATTGAACAGAAGGCTTTTGTTAATGCTAGAGAAATAAAGCAGTCGAATGGGGGCATTAATATAAAGCTGTGATTTGCTGCTGATACAGAAAATGAATCAGCACCTTGCTTTTGACCAATCAGAATCAAGAATTCAGCAGAGTTTTTTTATGCTGATTGATGTGTCATAGATGCCGTAGGTATTTGCGATAAAACTGTGTAACTGATCTCACTAGGAAGACTCAATGTTTTCAACAATAGCATCATTTCATTGTGTATTTTGTAAATAATTTACAGTGACGTTGTCAGGAGTTATTGAGAGTTCCTTGCCAGACCCCTAGGGGATCCTGGCGAGTGGTTTGTTTATTATTGTGTTATTTCTACGTGGGCGGTGTCACACCCTTTCCTAATGTGTTTTTCCCCTTTTTACCGGTCCCTTGTTTTCCCTTAATGTGTTGTTCTGTATGTTTGGCCTGTTGTCTTGGTCAGTGTCAGTCATTATGCTTATACATGTCTTGACGTAACGGTGTGCTGTAAGGCTGGACACCTTGTTATCTAGGTTTTTATGTTATAGTCATGTTTTGTTGATGCTATTTATGTTTTCATGTCACAGGTTTTACTTCTGTCATTTTTAATGTAGCTGTGTTAGTTTTGTTTTGTTAAATGAAAGCAATGCATGTCCTGGATCTCTGATCTGCTACTGTGGGCAATCAGGCTTATGGCAGAGATCCAGGTTTGATCCCTGCCTTTGGCAGCATCTGCCCTGTTCATTACAGATGTGAAAACAATATTAGTATACAGTAAGTCTCACTTGATTTTCTTCTCCAAACTTAGAAAAGAGACTCCTATAGAAAAGAGTATATTTGGCCTCTGTGCCTATAATCAGTTATCAGTCTCATGACCTTTCATGTCAAACTTACTGTGTGCAACAACACTTGAACACAAAATCAATTACTGCTGTGCTCATGAAACCACCTTCACAAAGTGTTTCAGATACCAAGCCAACATGCCGGAGGTCTATCATCTATAGTCGTCTTGTTCCATAAAAGGTCCTAATTTTTTTCCCACTTTCTCATTTTTTACACTTGAAAAACCTTCCCTTGAGTAAAAATAGAAATACACAGACCTCCTGCTTAGCTGTTCTGGTTTTCTCTTTTCTGATTCAGGATTTCTGTTCTCCTGCAACGCTTCTGCTCTCAAACCTCCATACCAGCAATGGATTTGCATCGACCTCCTCATTAGTTTCAGTGTGTTACCTTAACCAGTGTGTATACGCTGCAAAAAAAGGACATTTTAGCAAGCGATCATATTTTGAATTTAGTTAAAATAATCTATTAGTTCTTTTTATAGGATTACAATAAACCAATTACAACATTTTAAGCCTATTTCTTCCTAATCTGGCTTAATCTCAAAGTTTTGAAAACTGTGACTATAAATAAATAAATAAATAAATAAATAAAATGGCATATATTTTTATCTTTTAAATTTTATTTATTTATTTGCATGCACACCTTTTTTGTCAGTGTGCTTTGCATGGTTTGTTCAATTTCTGCTTGTTTCTTCAAATTTCCAGTCTCAAAGCTCCTCCCTTCAACTTTCCCATGTTTTCAGCCCCTGACTTTCATGAATGATGATGGATTTTCACTCGATCACTGTATCCGCTGCTGTTTTGACCCCTGATATGGACTTGCTAACGCCAGTGTTTCTAGGAAAAGCTTTTTAAAAATAAATAAATAAATAAATAAATAAAATTGCCAAGCCACCTCTGTTTCAGTCGCTGACATAGCTCCTACCAAAAATTGCCCAGGGCTGAACCTTGTCAGAGATGACACTGGCACATCATGCAGTGTGTGCCTTTCCACAAGCCCCATTAAAAATGCTGCTTATTAGTTGCTAACTTTCACCTCTCGATGACATCCAAATCCCGATAGCCGAAGTTCTGACAACGTACAGTGCAGGATGAAAGTCATCAGCACTGTTGTCAAAAAAACACACAGCATTCCCCTGAGGACATCAAATGCCACCACTTCATCTCACGTCCCTGGCTACCGTCCAAATGAATTCAAACCAATGAGAAAGGATTCTATCTGGTCTTCTTTTCATTTATAAATGAAGTCTTTCTTTATTTAAATACAGCCGTAAGCATGCTCGCAATTATGTCCAGGCTTTCACAATTATAAAACACAAGAAGCAGTGTGTGTGTGTGTTTGTGTCTGTGTGTGTGTGTGTGTGTATCATGAAAGAGACGACCTCAGAAGAAGCTGAACGTCTAAAAAAAAATTCCCTGAAATAGTTATATTTAGAAGCCGTGCTAAATTAAATTCACTGTAGCCTCTGTGATAAATTAAGTCGTTTAAAGCCTGACTTTAAATGATGATGTTTCCTGGTACAGCCTGAATAATAAATTGTAAATGTTTCCTCCTCTGTGTGTGTGTGTGTGTGTTTCACTTGAATTACAGTAAAAGACATCATTTAAAAATCTTATCAGCTCTGCCACATCCCTGTTAGGTTCCTGTCGGGTCTGTCATCGCCCTGCACTTTCAGAAAAACTGAATCGGAGCTTTTTAAAAACAGTATTTCTTACAAACAGGCAGGTTTTGACTAAACTCGATTTCTTTTGGGAAATGTAACTGTCACTTCTTGGTTGGTGACAGATTTCAGACCCTTTCAAAATCTGCGTGACCGAGCGATCTCGGAGTAAAAGGCTTTCTCAACTCTCGCTCGGAGTTGTGATAAGCAGGGTATACTTCATATAAATATATATATAAATATATAATATATAGCAGTTATTCCTCTTTTTGTTTGTTTGTTTTCTCCTGGGGGTTTGTTCTAATGGCATACTGAGCTAAAATGCCTGCGTTTTCCATTTCCTTTCTCACTAGACAAAAAAAAAAAAAAGGTCAAATCACAGTATGACATTTTAATCCATTATGGGATTTTTATCATTCCACTGAAAAAGTCAACAAGATCATGGCACTATTCGGCTTCTTCCACCCACACTGCATAATCATTCTGATCATCATTATAAGGCTAAAAATAATGACTCGAGCAAATATAATGAGGGCAGCTCAAAATGTCTGTTGTCTGTTTTTGTCAGAGGGTTGATTGACCACAATAAATAACTTTCTAAACATGGAAAGTATGATCGATTCATCATAATGTCCCTGTCTGTATACACAGTCTGTTCATATGTACTATCTGTATGTTGGATCTTCATGCATCCCTGGTTAACACATGGCTGGTGAAGTGGAATTGATTATATACCCTGGTGGTGTTGCTGGGCTTCTTCTTCACAGTCTTCTCCTTCTTCTCAGAAGTGGAATTATCACCCACTTATGAGCAGGTGTTCACCGTCTCCACAGCAGCTAATGCAAAGGAAATAAGTAAATAAATAAATAAATAATCCCATCTGTTCTTAGATTAGTCTTGAGGACCGGAATTAATTTTTTCCATATTTCTGAAGCTGTATTTAATTCCATATTTACATGTAGCGTCCTTCCATAACTTGTATATTTCTTACAACGAATAATGAACTTAGCTTTTACTCTTATCATGAGGTTTACTTTTATTTTTTTTCCTGTAAAAATTTTTTAATTAATTAAAGACATGACATTTTGTACTTTTTCACTTATTTCCCAATCCTCTCCTTATGTCTCTTTCACAAAATTAATAAGATTAAAAAATGTTTAATGTTTAATTTAATAAACACTTTCTGACCAATCAGAATTAAGCATTCAGAAGTGTTGTGGTATAAAAAGATGGTTACATGTATGACCAATTATTTTACAAGCCAATGTCACATAAAATGTTTAGGATTCCTAATAAAAATCTCATAACAAAGAATTCTTGTAAGTGAAATTCGAAATTGCATAAATTCTAAATTCGCATAAAAAGCGCCTTTGTTAAAGATTGTTGTCATATTTTTTCCTAACTATTTTTTCTAACTTCACATGGGGTTATAATGGTCCACAACATTTCTACGCAAAGTATCTCATTCATTATTGTCACGACAAACACTGATACTGTATTACAGTTTATCCGACCCTTTATAGCTGCTATAACATAACAGGAAAAACACAAAATGTCCATTTTTGATTAATTAAAAATGAAAGTTATAGGAAAATAATCTTAGAATGGAAATAAATCTCATAATAATAGTAAAAGTGGTTATTTGCATCCGGCTACATCACACCATTCAGAACATATTGCTAGCAAGTCGATTTTATGTCCTGAAAGCGAACTATAAGACGTATTGCATGTGCTTGAATATAAGCTGACTGGAGGCTGAACCTTTTTTTAAAGACTGCTGCTAATTGCACTTTGCTAATTGCACTTTTTTTCCCCTGAGCTCGTATCTCATTCAGAATCATTTGGGACAGATTTTTTGTTCCCTCATTGGCTAAAAAATGTGTTTAAAGCATGATAGCATTGTATATCCATTCACTAGAGTCATTTTTACAGATGGTTTTGCCATTTTATTGAACAGAATGGAGGAAGTAATCTTAAGGTTAGAACTGTTAAAGGAAACAAACTATTAAAACATCTTTCCTACTTACAACTGTTTTGCTAACAGAATCTTCATACTATTAAGAAATAATTGTATTTATTTTAAACAGACATGTATACCATGTATCAATATATCTTATGTTCTCAAAGTGTAGCCACAGTTAGCTCACAATGTAGCAATGCAATAATTAGCGAATGCATGTTTTTGCAATGAAGGTGCATTTTTTTCTGGAAACGGCTCCACTAATAATTGTCTCAGTTCAACTTTTGGCTGTCACGAAATGCCAGGTATGTAAATAAATATTGTGCTTATAGAAAGAGAGAGAGAGAATACCAGGACCTGAGTACTTCCAAACATTTGTCAAGCTTTTGCGTAAATCATAAGGTTTGCCAGTTGCATGTAAAACCTGACCATCAAAAAGGTCATTAGTGTAAAAATGGTGAAGGAAGAGATGGAATCAAAGAACTTTCATTGATTCGTTCATCAGTAACAGTTTTACTCTCATCAGAATTTTGTTGGATCTGCCACACTGAACTGGGATTGCGTTGGATCTTCAAGATTGAACTTGGGAACCTAAAGCAAATCTCTGAAACCATTGCTACCCACTGCGCCAAACCAATTTCCCTGTTCTCCACATGAACATCAGTCGTCCCACTACAAACTCTACATGTTTTGTCATTCCGATTGTTGGCATGGAGCTGTCTTTTCCTGTCCACTGATGGGATTTTTTTTTTTCTCCCTTTTTGCTAGAGGTTTTCTAGGTTAGAAAATCCTATTTTCAAAAACAAACACAATCCAGAACCCACAACTTTCATGGCGGCAGAAGGAAATGATGTTAGATCAGAATTGAACTTGGGAACCTGAAGCTTTGAGGTAGCAATTCTGCCCATTGTTCCATGACAATTTTTCCCATATGTTCTCCATATAAATATGAGCAACGGTGTAAACTCTTAGAAAACCATATTGGCCACTGAGTATTTTCTGTATGCTGCTTCCTTTCTTCCTTAAGTCACCTTGGTAGTTGGGTTGCTTTAGACTGAATCCATCTGTAGGTTTCAGCTCAAGCATCTTTGTTTGTTGAAAACTAAACTAAAGCAGAGATTAGATCAAAAAACGAATAAAACTCACCTGGAAGTAAAGCCAAATTAATGAAGGGGAAAGGGCACTAGACCTGAAAGACTTTGACCTGCATAGAAATGGAGATGATACTAAAAATGCTATTAAATAGCAGTCACATCTGCGTTGCTATTTTCTCACTGTTGATTGGCAAACATCTTAGGGAATGGAAACAAATCAGCTAGCAATTATTACATCTACATCCTCTCCAAAAACATGCCAGAATCTACCTACTGTTTAAAACAAGATATTCGATTCACTTGTTTGCTTCTGAAGCCAAACATTTATGGACACAGCAGTTAAATATCAGTTGTCCTACAGCATGCTCTTCATGTTTTCTTATTCCTACTGTTGGCATGGACCTGTCTTGTTCTGTCCACTGAGTGGATGCTCTTGGTCTGTTTTTTGTCTCTGCTGGCAAGAGTTTTGTTGTTAGAAAATCCTATTTTCAAAGGCAAACACAATCCAGCACCCACAACTTTCACTCCAGAAGACAAGAATCTTAAACGGGAAAAAAAGCATTGGAGACACTATCAGAACCAACCACATGTCCAGCTTGGTGCAAATTAACCTCATCTACATAGACACCCGCTCTAAGTCCTCAGGCTTTTGAATCAATGCAGGTAGTGGGTAGTGGATTAACTACAATGAAACATCAATAAAGAGTATTTGGATCAATTCATGGTGTGCTTGTGTTTAATGATTTCCCAGACTTCCTCCATTGATCACGGCTTTAGATTTTACAAAGGTTTGTGTTTTCTTTTAGTCAGGTTCATATTCGGTCCAATCATTTGGGACACATTCCATATGCACGACTTCTAAAGCGTGATGGGGCTCATTAAACTGTGATCACACAAGCCTTAATGCCACACGCTGTGATAAGCCATGGTTGATAAATTGCATTAGTAATTAGCAGTAAACATTACTGCAAATGCTAGAAGCCACACCGGACGTAGACCACCAGTCCAAAAATCTGCTCCCGTGGCAAGAGCATTGAGACTGCTTCATGCTAATCTGTTGAGGCTAATGAAATGTATGTGTGTATATTGTACATGCTTATCTCAAGCAGAAGGCCTGGGCATGAGCTGCCACTGCACTGAGAAATTGCATGAAATTAGATTAGCCGCATTATATGCGTGCCAAGGAAGCCATGCGGTCAGAAATTAATGACAGAAGAGATGCAACTGTAGTTGACCGAAGAGAAAAGTATGCAATGGGTGATGGTGTAGAAGCGTACTGATGAACACGAGCATTTCAGCAGCCATTAAAATCGCATTATATTATTGTTTGAATAACTAGATTGGATTGGATAATTAGTTTAACTGAATTAGTTGCCTCATTTCTCTGGATTGCATTGGTTTCAAATATGTAGTTGTATGATATTTAATTGTATCCCAATGCATTTATCATTTTTTGGGCTGATAATAAGATGTCACAGAATGGTGCTCTCTTTCTATTACACACTCACTAAAAATAGCTGAGTTTAAAACAACTCAATTTTGGTCAATAAACCAATTTGGAAATGCAGCCTAGGGTCCAGTATGGACTAACACAGCATGAGTGCTTTAACTGAGTTGATCCAACATTTGGATAAGAATTCCAACATTGCTGGCTAGTCATGTTGTCATGGTTACAGTGTATACTGTATGTCACATGAACAGCAAAAAAAAGAAAATATCTAGTGTGAAAGTACCCCTATTCAGTTTAAAAATAAATAAATAAATGTAAATAATTCTGTAAGAATTTAATTAAACTTTTCTTTAAAAAAAATATTAATTTCTTCAATTTATTAAGAAGCCAACTTCAGCCATATTTCCCTGAAGAATAACAATAATCAGGAGAAATATTATAAACTAATTTATCGTGTCTAAGTGCCTAGAAAATGTCTTAATTGTTAAATAAAATGTGTTAATTAAGTTCAATCTGACACTCAGTAGAAATCAAGGTAGAGTGTAATTTGCACTTTTGCATTTGACTAAATCCAAATATTATGACAATTATTATGAACACAGAATCTTCCCATACATATTTGTAAATGTTTTGTTGTTGTTCTTTTTTTGTTGTTCTCTGGTGCTAGAAGTAGTAGCCGTCCGCTGGGTTGATACACAAGACATGATGAATGAAAAGGCATGTAATCCCAAGGTGTAATCCCCCAAGGAGAGCCAGTCACTGGAAATTAGCCATACGTGAGCCTTCTCTATTCATCAACCAAGCACAAGCGATGTTGTTTTTCCATTACGGCTTCAATGCACGTTCACGGTCAATTTCAGCCCACCTCAAAGGTACTCCAATGTCATCGCTCTGTCAAATCCAAGTATGAGCTTTTGCCCTCTTCACTAACAAGGCTTTATTGCCTTTGTCGTCAGTTAACTGTATTGAATTCAGTCTTGTCATTTTAGTTCGGAGGTCATAGCAAATGGTTCAGAGAAACTGAGTTGGATTTTGGCCAAAACACTATTCCGGCTATAAAAGGTTGTTGAGCTTGGATGGATGAATGTTGCAGGCATGTGTGGGTGTGTTTCAGTGGAGCGTGACATGGCAAGACACCATTTCACAGGGACAAAGTCAACCCAGAGGCCAGATGGCCGGCATCCTGTTACTGGCAGCTTGCTGGTCTAATTAATGATGGACAAGTGACCTGGACACAAAAAATAAGCATTTATTTATTTATTTATTTATTTAATACACATGGCCAAGTATTTTGAAAAGTTTCTCTGTAGGAGGCTGCACACAAAGCGGTATATTCTTATTACACGCATAGTTTACAATGTAAAATCATTTTATTATTTTATTGTATTTCTTTTAATTTACTGGCTTGCTTAGCTGTTTCTTGGGGGTTTCTTGGAGAAAGGAAGAGAACGCTGCCAGTATTTCAGCAGGACAGCGGATTAAGGCTTTTGTTTTTCTTTTTTGTCACCCTTTAATCTTGTATTTTTAACAGCAGGCATCATTTTATTTCCTTTATGTCTGTACACATGGGGACATGGATGATGTGCTAGAGGCAAAGTCTATTGTTCTAGTAATATACTCTCCATGGTCCCTTTCTCAGAAGAGGGTCCTCCTTTTAAGCCCAAAGGAATATCCTACCTCTCTTTCACAGCAGGGGAGCAGGAGAGAGAAAGAAAGAGGGAAAAAGAGAGAGATAGAGAGAGAGAGAGAGAGAGAGAGAGAGAGAAGCAAAAGGTTATACTGCTAGGAGAATGAGATCAAATAAAGGCGTTTTTTAAAAGAGGATTGCATGCAATTTCCATTTGGTCGTATAAATATTCATGTGTACATGCACGTCTATATGGATTATTCAGTGGCAGCTGATATTAGATGAAAGGGCTAAAATTTATCAATAGCTTGACATTGAAAGTATTAGTGTTAAGCGATGCTTTATATTACAAGATCCTGGTGGCATAAACTCAAATGATTAAATTGTTACATCCTGTTTCGTGTCATTTTTCCGCCACATATCAAAGATGTTACACAGAAAACCTTTGTCTAATTCAAATTAAAAACACTAAACGTACAGCTCTGAAAGAATCTACAGTCTGGTCTAGAAAAAAATCAGCCCCATCCTTGTTTCTTCATACCATCCCATCTAGTATTCACATGACCTTTGACTGAACTTCTTCAAAAGTCTATTGTCCAGTAATTGTGCATTACTGGCCATCAGAAGTATGCTGATACATAGAACAAGAGTTCATAATGCAAAGCAAACTGGAAGTACTTATTGCTTGGTGACCACAGAGTACCAAAAGAGACCTAGCCTTTAATTTTTAGATGGTCAATTTATCATTTGCTAGTCAATGACGTGCTGTCAAATCATGTTATGAGACAAAAGGTCAGTAGTAATAACATGTTGGGATTTCAACAGCCACCATAAATCTTTAAGCTTTCGGTTTATAAACCTAATTTCATTAGTTGTGATTAATCAGATTTGGAAATGAGAGTAATAATGCAACCTGGCTTGAAGTACAATGGGATGGCCATATAAATATATCTACTATATATCTAATAGAACTTGTCACCAGAGAATTCCATGTCAACCAGAAACAAGGAGCCAACTGGTGCAATCTCATAGCAGCTCAGCAGCGAGAATTGGCTAGTTCTCCACTGCAATGCTTATCACACTGACCTGCTCTCAGATATAACATTCCTGAAAGATGAGAGCTCGCAAAATTACAACCTCTATTATTTCGCGTTTGTCATTTAATGTGTCATTTATTACTACAGATAGCAATTGCTCCAGCCTTGTTAAAGATTGGCATTTTTTAAGGCATTATATTTAGAAAATTGAGACCATTTTATACTTGATTGTTCCAAAGTCAATCAATATGAGCTGGCTTAATACATTTTTCTGTTAAATAGATTTTGTCCAGACATTTTTATTGTAATGTTGACAGAATAATTTTTCCTCAAAATCTAGATGGCTTGGACCGATTGCAAGTCCACTGGTAAGTAACGAGCACAATATGGATAAAAAAAAATTATCAAGTCTAGCATTAAACACCCTTTTCTATAATTAGCATGTCATTTTGTCATCTGAATAGTTCGTAACTGATTTGGATGAACAAAAGCTTTTATATAGCCTCCCAGTAGAGTTATACAGATACATTTCATCACACTCCAAAGAAGTAGATAATAAAACAAGACTGATTATGATTATGATTATGATTATTGAAAAACAAGTTGTTTATATGCTATATAAGTTGGTGTTTGGGTTAAACCTGTTAACCCTGCACATATTTGATATAAGAATATAAAAGAAATATTGACAGAGCATTAATTTTGATCTCTTTATGTTTGTGACGCCTAATAATGATGGTTCTTGGATCATTTTGGCCATCGAACCTGCATGCTAGAATGTAGCTAGTTAGCTAATGTCAGTGATAAACAAAATCTCAAGGGGTACGACATACAGTGACAGGTTTGGCTGTCAGATGCATGTAACAATGCATATTGAGAATATGAGATGCTGAGAAATCCAATTTGTGTCTATCTTTGAGAAATATAAGCTAGTTTACTAGCAGTTAAGAGTTAATCATAGATCCTATTATTAGAGAACCTTCTAGGCTATATTTAGTAGGGAAAAAAACAACATAGTACCAAATGTGTTCTTATTATCATGCTTTTTATTATGCAAGCTTTAAAATGAGATCATCGGGATAATTTTAAGATCTACATCTGATGATGGGCGAGATATTTTGTCGAAATGAAATAAAGACTGTCTGAACAGTTCTCAGCTTCATCTGTATGGATGAAGGAATTCTGTAGGAGTGCATGGTTCAGTGGAGTGTGCCATGGATAAAATTTCTCCGGAAGGAAGTCAACCACAGGCCATATGGCTGGCAACCTATTACTGGTAGCTCATGTAGCACAATTAACAACGAACAAGCCTGGAACCAAAAAAATAAAGAAAAAAGAATAGGTATTTGTTACAGGTGTCCTGGAGATTATGGAATACTCAAGAGCATTTGTTATCCCAGACGTCAGCCATTAAATTCAAGTCAAGTGCTTTATTTTTGTTCTTCAAACATGACAGGACTCTCAACGATCCTGCACAACCAATTAAAAATCTCAATAAATTGTAATTGCAGGTTTCTGAGCTCTGGTAGAGACATTAGTTGGGCTCCATCTCTGACTGTAAACACCACTGGGAGCATAAATACGCTTACAACAAAAAAAAAAAAACCATTAACTGAATTACAACACTCTAGATAATTGAACAAGAGGTGTGCCAGAATATAGGGAAGTTGGATGGCTTTCTAAAGCTTGCCTTGTTATCATTATTTGACAATGCAACAATACCATAAGGAGCTCCAAAATATATATCATCTTACAATACTTTAGAATAAACAAAAAATAATAATTGTCTAGTTTAGTCAGGAGATACTTTCTCGATATCAAAACCAGAAAAAATGACTTGTGGGAAGATCTTGCCCTCCAGTGGGTAAAGTGATGTACAGCTAGTGGCCTGTACGTATCCTCTCTATTATGGACCTGAAGGTGTTTTGCTTGATGGCGATGAAATCCAACCTGTAGAAAGCAGTACAAGTGAAAACAGGAACGTTATAAAGAGGTAGCAGTTCAGACCCCAATGTGTCTAGTGATGACGATTTTTTATTCATCAACCTCAAGAGTGATAGTGCTCAGATATAGGATAAGGTCTGTGTAAATTAACTACGGTGCGGCTGCAGCCAGACATGAAGACAGATCACGCAATGAATCCTGATGTCTTTCTCTTGCTAATAAGTTTATCTCTTATCACAATTTGAGATCTCTAAGGCACAAAGATTTGGGACGTTGAGTGTCTGTCAAATCCAATTAATCTCACGTATTTTGTCTTGGCGTCTGCTCATTATTTACTTAATCTGAAAGATAGCGCTGTACTTTAATGACTTTGACAGCTTTAATTTCAGCCCACGGTTCTTGGAGATTAATGCAGTCTATAATGACGTTATCTAGTCGAGCTGTCGGCTCAGAGCGATTCGGAGCTCATCCAGTTCCTCATTTGGGAATATTACACGCTAACTTCAGTCATCACCTCTGGAAAAACACCTGAAGGAATTTTTCCCACCAAATTCATTTAGGTTGAAATGACACTAGTTTCTTAGAAAGTAACGCAAAATGAAAATCACAAGAAATACAGGCCATGTTTGACGTGTAAAGACTGAAACTCACTGCGATCAGATGTTGATTATTATCCGATAGCAGCACATCCGAGTCTACCTTTTATCCATTTGTGTTTACATTTAACGTTCACAATCACTAATGTTATAGCAGCTATAAAGTCTTTCCCTCACCAGCATCTGTTTTATTTCTTTATTATGTAGTAAAGTAAACGAAACAATGAAGACATTTCTCAATCTACAGCTTTAAGCTGACACTGGAGACTCCTTCTATTACAAATAAACATAAACTCCTGTCTCCTAACAGGAAACTCCATGATAACAGTAATGACAAAATCTGTTTATAAGGAGTATCTGCTATACAAGTCAGTATACGTTGCTATAGATATATCTAATTTCTTGTTAAGGAAAATTAAACAACACCATGTGATTAATCGCATTTGAAAATTCAATAACGCTGTGGTATAACTATTAGTATACGCTTCTATTATTAATGAGCGCTACTCATTTTCCCTGAATGTTAGGGTGTGTGTTACGGTTTCTTTTCCCTTTCACTTTCACCAAAGTGAAAGTCAGACTATTCTATATAAAGGCACAAAGTAAAAATGAAATCTCTGTGAATCAGCAGGGTCTTTCCAGGCAAGCTGCTTCACATAAACAAAGCGAGAGTGAAGGAAGGAGAGAGAAAGTGGGAGACCTAATTATGCATCCTGGTCATCTATGAATTTTATAATTGATGTATAAGGACATCAAATGGCTACATCCTTTATTAAATCCCATATTTCCGATTATAGACCTAATTATAACTGTCCATCCAAGGGTGTTCGTTTATCCCTAGAGTATATTCCCCTATGCTTAATGAATTTGTGAGTCATATTACAGCAAGCCAATTACAGCCGTGGAATTCAGAAACAGAAACTAACAATGAGATCCGTACTAGGTTTCTATATGTGAGGGGGGTTTTAGTATAAGCTCAGGAGCTCAGAGAAAATAGATGATAAACAGTGAAATCAAGAGTAAGCTCTATTTCAGCTTGACATGGACAAGAAGGAATTGATGCTGATGATGATGATGCTTTATTTTGTGTTTCGAGGTAAGGTCTTGGATTTTTTTTTTTTTTACCTCTAATTTGCTTGTGGACATACTAAGTCTTGTTCGATACTTTAGTAACTACTACCATTTTACCATTAAAACTACCTGTTCATTAAAGAAATAAAATAAAATAGATGTCAAGCTCTAGTGTTTGTGGAGCATCATTTAATTTCCTTCATCTCATGTCAATCTGTCACAGTGACAGCCCTGCAGCTTCATTCTCCACTCATGCAGACTCTCAGGATGCCCTGTGAGTATGACTACGAGGCACAGGGAGCCGTTGAGCAGCTCTCTGTGCAGTGGAGGAGCCCCAAAAGCCAGCTGCTCTGCCATTTCATCAAGCACAAGAACTACAGGAACTGCACGCAGGGTTACTCAGCACGTTACACACCAGGAAACATCACTCTCATCATCCAAAAGGTGAAGGAGGAGGACTTTGGGAAGCATGTGTGCTCTGTGAGCAAGCGTCATGCTTTCTTGGATTATGTTATCGAGCTTGTGCAGGTGACAGGTGGGTAACATGGACATTGCATTCATACATCGGTGTGCATAACTTTGTGTCTCCTTCAGACCAAACAAAGAAGAGATTTTTAGATATTTCATTGTTCTTAATAATATTCTTAATAAAAAACTAAATATCAGCTTAATAGTTTCCATCTGCAATAACTACTACAAAAAATTCTCATGTTTCTCTCAGTTTAATATTTACCCCCATTCTTCTAGTCAGACACTGCCTGAGAGAGCGAGACAGAGAGAGAGAGAGAGAGAGAGAGAGAGTGTGTCAGTCATGTCACAACATTGCAACAAGTTGACTGATTGTGTTTTGGAAAAAATAGATCCAGGGAAGGGTTGTTATTTTGTTTTTTTAAACAACTCTTCCCATTTTAAAAACCAATGGGGGCACAAACTTTTGCACAGAATTCTGACTATATTACCAAATCAAACAAATTAGGAGAAAGTACTAATAGCCTATTATAAATATGTTTATTTCTATATACCAATAAATGCTTTGATATAAAACATGATCAATAATAAGGTGGTGTGATGCTGTTATTATTTTTCCCTTTATTTAATACTTAATTTCTTTTAAAAAATAAGCCATGACAATTACCATGACCAATGAAGTGAAGCGTATTGCGCCATTATATTAATGTTAGGTAAATGGTCTATTTGAATACAGCGATTTCCTGAGCAAAGATTGTTGAACAGAAACATTATTTCGTAGTGAACTCAGACATCCAACTTTTTCGTTTTCCAGAATTTCTTTCGGGCCAGTGAAATATTTCTGTTCTTATCAGAATACCTGAGCTATGGTAAATAAATCATATTAACATTCTGTTTAGAGTCTTCCACACCTCTGCCAACAGACAAGGAAGAGCACTCAGGTATGTTTCTATGTTTAGAGAATTTCCATTTTTCTATACATATCAGTGTGCAGAGATTTTCTCTATGACGAAAGCTATTTATATAAATAAGTGTAGTTTATTAAAAAACAAAGCTTTAGACCTTTGATGATGACTGGATAAAATCCCCCGAAATGCCACTGAGGAAAAAGTTGTACATGTAATCAGCTCTGATGCATGATGATGCATGAGCAGATCCTCAGGTCCAGCAGGGTAGTAATCAGGTCCACCCAAGAACATACTGTAGATTTTAGGACTCATGTCAATGTAAATGGTCCATAAAAATATGGTCCAAATTTTAAACCAACAGCGGTGTTATTTTGTATTGTTATAATAGAATCATATTCTCTACCATATGTAGCTTAAACAGTGCAATGATGTGCAAATGGATTTCTAAAAAAAAATGATTTTTGTTTTATTTTATGTTTTTGAGGCTATGCTCAAGAACATCTTCTCCTCCTCGGATGCAGTCTCTTTGTGTCTCTGTTTGGCTGCTGACAGGACAAATCCATCCACACTGCAAATAAAGCTTAACCCAGTCTGTGCAGTATTTCTGACAGAGGTCTTCAGATGTCAATCTTATTCAGTTTAGAAGCACTTTCTACCCCACTGAAACTTGAAACACTACATAGTCTATGAATCCATGTAGTAGAAATTGTACTGATGAACTCTGAACACTAGATGGTAGCAAATCTATTAACTCCTGGTGTGTGTGTGTGTGTGTGTGTGTGTGTTTAAGATAATAATAACAAGAAGAGGAATGGCTTAAAAGTGCATTGACTTGATATATATATATATATGGCTTAAAAAGTGATTTGTTGTCTTTTGTCTGTTTTTGTCTTGGTGAGGACTGATTATATTTAGGTTCAGTCTTAGCATTAATTAGCAGCATTAATTATCATGTAAGTGGACAATCATCACAAGGGTAGTATGACAAACATGCATGTATTATAATCTCTTTGTCTCTTATTAAACAAATAATTATAGGAAATCGTGACATTTTTGACCTTGCAGGAATGACTGACTGCTTATTATGAAGAAACATTTTGTTTTGACTTTTAAAGCAATTTTATATGAAAAATGAAAGAAACAAAAAGTACCTTCAAGTAAACAAGTGAACACTTTGATTGCTAAACAATGTTTTGGACTGATAGAAATCTTTAGATATTAGACTTGGTTTAGAAGCACTTTCTAAGCTACTGAAATAAACATAATTTAATATTATTCATTTTATAATTGTGATCATCAAAAAGGCATTTGGAAAATAGTTAGAAATTATTTTATATCATTTAAATTCTTGATAAAACTAGGATCCTTTTAAAACTATTCTAGCGGTTAAGAAAGAAATGGGGAAAAAACAACAACAACAATACGCTGTGCATCTACTGCAAACCGTGATATGGGGCGTAAGGTTATCATAGTGTAAATGTTTAATCCTGTTCCACCTCAACCCACATGCAGGCCTGAGGGATTACTGGTCTATAAACAAAGCAAGTGATGCCCATGGAAGAGAAAAGCTATGGAAACAAGAGTGTATCCAAGATTTCTGTCCACTGTTCGACTAATTATCTCCCATTCTCCACTTTAAATGCTACACACCAGATGAGGAGCAGAAAGAAGGAGGTAACAAGTTGCAATTGTGTGAAGATCATTAAAGCTGCTGTGGTAAAGACGTCACTGAACGAGGAACGAGCTTGTAACCTTTACATTCCCTTGGGAGGTAATAAAGCATGTTTTTGATAATGATATAAAGATGTAGTATATGGAAGTATCAGAAGTATCCAAGTCTGAATCGGAATCAGATAGATAGGAAACTTTAGATCAGACACATTATAATCAAATCCAAAGTTTCTATAATCACTCTTCTTCACCTTGACTAATATACTGTAAATAAAAATATTTCATTTATTCGTTTCAATTTTCTACAAACTAGCTCATCATAATCATTTGCGTGAGGTTTTCGAATTGCTGTTTGTTCCATAACCTTAAAGATTTTGTTAGTAAAGAACAAAAAAAATCTGCACATTTCAGCAATTTAGAACAATACTTCTGTCAAGCGCCTTCTTCCAAAGTAATACACTTGTAAAGATGTGTGTGGGAGTCACCCAAGGATACAGTTCTCTTCTACAAAGGACGCACTCGAGTATCTGTCATCACACCCCCGCCGAATGAGATGACCAAGCAAAAAATTTTAGCTTCCTCCACACTTCTCTTTCTGTCGTATAACTCTCACGACCTATCACCGGTCCAGACTTTCTCGCCATCTTATCTATAGTGTTTAAAACAAATCATCAATCCTAAAATTGAAAATAAGTTGTTTTTGTCATGTGTACAGATGCCAGTGACAGTGTGTATAATGAAATGCTTAGGTGATGCTCAGGCAAACTACAGCAACAATTTAAGAAAAAATTAATATGTGTGCATATTTATTTATATATTATATACTGGGGTAGTTTTTGAGTTTATATTTTACATTTACATTTCTGGCATTTTGCAGACGTTCTTATCCAGAGCGACGTACAAAAGTTCTTTAAAGTTTCTATCTATTAATATATTAACTCTGGTTCAATAGGTTACAGACTTCGGATACCATTAGCCTAAAACTAAGTTGGTGGGTTTTTTTGTTTGCTTGTTTGTTTTTTGTTGATTTTTTTGTACATACAACATATAACAATACCTCAAAACAGGGAAGAGCTAGTTTAAGTGTTTCAGGAAGAGGTAGGTCTTCAGTCATCGTTTGAAGACGGTCAGTGACTCAGTGCTATACGGACATCTAGGGGAAGTTCGTTCCACCACCTCGGTGCCAGAACAGAGAAGAGTCCAGACCATAGGTGTCAAACCAGATCCACAAAGGGCCGGTGTGGGTGCAGGTTTTCATTCCAACCAAGCAGAAACCACATCTGATTCCACCTGTTTAATCAACTGATTTTGGCTTTCAGTAGACTCAGGTGTGGCTTCTGTTGGAATGAAAACCTGCACCCACACTGACAGTTTTTGGATCTGGTTTGACACCTATGGTCTAGATCAGGGGTGTCCAATCTTATCCGCAAAGGGCCGGTGTGGGTGCTGGTGTTCGCTCCAACCAAGCAGAAGCCACACCTGAGTCTACTGAAAGCCAAGATTAGTTGATTAGCCAGTTGGAATCAGGTGTAGCTTCTGCTTGGTTGTAATGAAAACCTGCACCCACACCGGCCCTTTCTGGATAAGATTGGACACCCCTGGTCTAGATGTATACCTACCGCTTACCCTGAGAGATGGTGAATTGTTGAATTGCGTGAACTGTTGCTGTCAACAATTGTTCATTTTGTCAAGCAATTATGACAGAAGAAAAAAATCATTAGGGTTTGCTCTATAACTCATATAAACGGTAAAAAGGTTTTGTAAGAAGACATCTTTACATCTTTCCTTTCGTGCATTGTGTAACCTATATCCGAAACCAAAAACCAAAAATCTTGTCTTATTAACTTCGACAGAGGATAAAAAAAAGAGATTAGCTAGTTGGTGTTCCACATCAGTAAAAGGTAACTAGAAACAGATAAAAGTATGCTTGAATGCATGCACTTTGTTTTGATTTTGGCAAACTGCTGTGGCATAAAAAGGGATAAAACATCATGGCATGCCGTTGCTGTAAAATATGGATGGTAACCAAAAACTGTTTTCTTCTATCGGCATACCCCAAATGTGTGTATGATAAATGAAGGATTTTCTCTATAATAAATATAGTAGTTGATTAAATAACTAAATAAGTAATAAATAGTGTATTGTCATGTCAGATTTTATTTTCTTTACACTGATGTATCAGCCCTTTAGTTGATGATTCAAATATAGTTTTCAGAAACATCTAGAATCTTTGAGTTGTTTTGTCTGCTTGTTATATCGTTTTGTTGTTGTTGACTACAATTTGTTATGTCTGTAATTACAAAAAAAAAAAAAAAAAAAACTTGTAAAGGTAAGATGTTATTATAGCAAGCGATTATCATTGGAGATGCTGATTGGCTGCTACCTGAGCTGCCGCGGAAGCCGATTGGTTGATCAGGTGGCCTCTCGTCCACGCACACACTCTGATTGGCCGGCCAGGTTGAGGCGCGGAGGTGGGATGGAGCGCGAGCTGCTATAGATCAGAGAGGAAGCCGCGCTGACAGCAGGCTTCGGCGAGATACTCTTACCTGAAGGCTGAACTTTATCACTAACGCCCAGAACTATCGCAAAAAAACCCTCTCTCTTCACCTCGCCATGGACTGTCGAAAAGTAAGTACAGCTCCTTTTTCTCCCTAAAACTTGGCAGGAGTTTATTAAATTGACACACACTATTTGAAGTCCATTTCTGTGACATTGTTTCAAGAAGAGTTCCAAAATGTCGCCTGTAAATGTAACTGGATAGTAATTGACGCCTGCACGAGCTGAGCGGTTACATAAGAATCAGCTGCTGCTGTGTGTGTGTAGGATGTGAATTATTGGCTTTTCTGTGACTTTGATAAGCTTTAAAAAACACCACCTTTTCAGACGTCATTCTTCATTTACATCCCTCCTCATAGACTATAGTGTGACAGCAGATGTAAAGCAAACGTGGCATTGTATGTAGGCTTGGCTATGCAAAAAATTAGGTTTGCAAAAAATTTGGCTATGCAAAAATCACTGGCATTGTGATACTAATGAATCCAAGAAACATAACCGCAACATGCATTGAGCGGTGCAACAAATCTTTTTTTTATTTTATTTAATATCCCTCTGGACTTCAGATCACAGTTCACAGTCCGTGTGGGCGTTTTAAAGAGCCACATAATTCCTCACGTCATATTTAATGAGTTGGAAACAAGGTGCCTTGGATTTGTGTGATGTGCGATGATGTATTTTTGTTCACTCCCTTGCATTCTGAAGTTTACAAGTGTTCGATAACATGAGTTAAAATTCAGCGCATCAGAGCTGGGTGATACGACCAAAACATCGCATCGTGATTTCTACCATACACGATACGTATCACGGTATTAAATGAATTTTTTTTTTTTTTTTAAAGAAATCTGTTAAATGGAGCTCATATCACGCCATGACCATATTGAATACTAGATTGGTCAGAAGGCTTTGATTTATTTTCTACAACAGCAGCTCAGACAGACTCAAATCATTGGTTTATGTTAATGAACACAGGGGGTGTTATGGGGGATGATCTGATGATAATAATAAAAATAACAAATCGAGCTTATCTCTGATAAGATGGGATTTCTCGTGGTGAAGAAACAGTAAGCAGAAATAAGTGTTTTTTCGAGGGTACTATAACCTAAGATTTGCATGTGTGTGTGTGTGTGTGTATGTGTGTGTGTGTGTTGGATAGAAGGATGAGCAGATTCACAGCGAGTCTTCTCTGTAAGTAGTAATTAAACAGCCGCACGGGTTGCCGAGGCACGGTGGAAATTGCACTCTTCAGCCGAGGCGCCTTTGCTGAATCGCTGTTGTCTTATTATCTGTCACAATGTTTGCTGGAAACAACGTTCAACATTTTTGACATTTCTGATACCAACTTCTGTAGTCGAAGCCCGCCAACACAAAGAATCACAAGCAACACACTAAGCGGTGAAGGACGTTGCATAAGCGTGGGCTCTGACTTGAGGGCTGAGAACTTTCTGGAAACACTAACACTAGCTGCATTATCTGAGCCGAATCCAAAGATCAAGCTTGTGAAGAATGAGACAGATGGCCATTTGCATGTTCCAAACTGCCGATGTTCCAGCAATACGCACTTGCAAGTGCACTTTCGCACAAGATGTTTCCGTGTCAATCAGGTCCGATCGCTGTGCCTGGATTGCTTGCTATGGACATTTCTTTTCCAATTCTAATATCAATGAGCATTATTAATATCCAAAGGTGTATCAAGTCTTTGTGCAGCGTCTCAGCTTTGGCTTCTCTGAAAGACCTTTGAGCAGAATGAGCAAGACAGGCCCATGAGGCCTCGTTTGTCGTACAATAGATCGCATGTTTATCCCTCCGTAATAGCAGAGCAGCCCCTTAGGAACGTCACGCTTCCTTTCCGCTCAACACGGTTCCTCGCAAAGGTCCTCGGTGCAGCTTGGGATCCGCAAGACATCGGTCTCTGCAGTGTAAGGAACCCCCAGCAGACTAGCTAAATTAGATGCGATGTCGGAAACTCGGGCCTCAATAGGCAATGATGACAAGCACTAGCCATGTGGGAACGGCGAAAAAAAGCTCTCACAGAATCCCGCAGGGATGGAATGCGTGTCTTCAACTTCAGCCTGGTTCATTAGAGAAAAAGCTAAAGGGAATTAGTGGAATTTCATTGCCCGATTGCGCTGATTAGTTGGTTGCGCTATAATGACACTGTCATCTGGATATAACTTGCCGTAATGAGTCTATGAAGGGTGTAGCATAATAAGTATAATAATTGATTTTTTGGTTTATAACAGATCATTGGAGTCTTCTGGCCAAATACAGTTGAGTGTCCCACTTGTTCAACTAAACGGAATTACAAGTTTTTGAGGGAAAGGGCTAAACAACATAACAATTGTTTATACTTTACAATTTAGACTAGTATTAGTGTAACTATAAATAGTGAATATGTTGTTAATACTCTATGCTTTCTAAATAGTACAGGGTTCAAATATTTATTCTTTTTTTTCTGGCTTTTAGGAGGGCTGCTCTCAGCCACAAGACGAGGACATCATGGAAATCCCACTGGACGACCCAACCGCTAACAAGGCTGCCACTAAGATCCAAGCTGGCTTCCGGGGTCACATGACTAGGAAGAAGATGAAGGATGACAAACCAAGAGAAGAGGTGAGCAAAAACATATTAAACGAGGTTCTGGATACGTGGAAAACAATGCTTCCTCCATAACAAGGTTGTGTTCACACTTTTCCAGCTCACAAACAAGAAGCTGAAGGTTCTTTTCCCCTGAGGTTTATCCACATGGGGATTTATCACACCTCTGCCTCAGTTCCAGTCCTTTTGCATGGAACTCTTCATGGTTAATTGGAGGTTTATCTGTTACCATTTGAGCTAATTTCCTCAAAGCTATATTCTACCCAGAACAGCTGTATGTTGTTATTCAAAAACATCTAATTATGTTCTAGTGGGAATCAGGGGTGGGAAACACCTGTGTCTCCAAAGCCTGGGCTATTCATGTTTTTGTCTTGACTTGCTGATTGGGTGTTGATGATGAAATGATAAGGTTTCGATTAAGCAGCTGATATAAGAAAAGGGACCATAATAACACCTAATGGCATTTTTACATCAGAGATACATAGTAGGAGAATTGAGATTGAAGGGGATTTACGTAACCATGCTACTGGAAACATTTTCAGATGCATAAGCTCACAAAACAGCTGACTCATAGCTTCAAACATCTATTTTTCATTCTGAAAGATTTTTGTTTGAAAATGACTCAGACTATAGCAGCCACTATCTGTACAAGCATTATTAGTAAAACCTTCAATCAGTGTAACATCACTAACCAGTGTAACATAACTAACCAGTGTAACATCACTAACCAGTGTAACATCACTAATCAGTGTAACATCACTAATCAGTGTAACATAATAATCCGTGCAAACATGTTTAATAAGTGTGGCATTTCTTCAGTGTAACATGTCTACAGAGTGTTAAAATACAAATTACTGTTACATTTCTAATCAGTGTAAAATATCTAGTGAATGTCAGTGTTACATGTCAAATCACTGCAACATGTCAAATCAGTGCTAATCAGCATAACATCAATTATCAGCATAACATCAATAATCAGTGTAACATGCCAAATCAGTGTAACATGTCTAATCAGTGTAACATCAATAATCAGTGTAACATCAATAATCAGTGTAACATCAATAATCAGTGTAACATCAATAATCAGTATAACATTCCAAATCAGTGTAACATCAATAATCAGTGTAACATCAATAATCAGTGTAACATCAATAATCAGTGTAACATCAATAATCAGTATAACATTCCAAATCAGTGTAACATCAATAATCAGTGTAACATGTCTAATCAGCACTAATCAGTGTAACTTCTCTAATCAGTGTAACATCCCAGATCAGTGTAACATCACTAATCAGCGTAACATCCCAGATCAGTGTAACATCTCTAATCAGCATAACATCAATAATCAGTGTAACATCAATTATCAGTGTAAAATCACTAATCAGCACTAATCAGTGTAACATCCAAGATCAGTGTAACATCACTAATCAGTGTAACATCTCTAATCAGTGTAACATCAATAATCAGTGTAAAATCACTAATCAGCACTAATCAGTGTAACATCAATAATCAGTGTAACATCAGTAATCAGTGTAACATCATTAATCAGTGTAACATGTCTAATCAGCACTAATCAGTGTAACGTCACTAATCAGCGTAACATCAATAATCAGTGTATCATTGCTAATCAGCGTAACATTTCTAATGAATGTAACATACTCAATTAGAAGAAGACGTGTTATATGACAGGGTTGAGATCTGGTGATTGTGAAGGCCAGTGAACCCTGTGGCCTGTGTCTACCATGCTGGAAGAGAAAATACCCATCACAACAGAAACATTACATTAAGGGGAAAAGTGCAGCCAAACCATGGAGGCAAATAAATAAATGCCCCCCCCATCATAACTCTTGATGTGTATACAGTATATATCTTCTATATATTATTTTGAAATGGATTCTAAAAACACAGTACTCTTATAACAGCAAGTACCTGAAGAGAGATGCTCTCAGGCATGCATGTTAAATCTGAGCATAGACTCTTTTATAATTACATTCCATTGGATTTAACAACAAAAAAACGAGAAGAAATGATGATTAGAATATTTATATTCTGTGGATAATATAATAATTCTGTATATATATACTGTATGTATAGATAGATAGATAGATAGATAGATAGATAGATAGATAGATAGATAGATAGATAGATAGATAGATAGATAGATAGATAGATAGAGCTGGTGTAAAATGTAACATGTAAAGATAGCAGAGACATGGGGGAAAAAGTCTGTACCTATACAAAATAATGCATTATGGGCAGGTTATGCAAAATCTGCACAGGGTTTTTTTTTTTTACATTTTTTATGTCAAAAATATTTTTATATGTTCAAACGCCATCATCTGATTTTGTCCTAGTTGAATTGGTGTGAAATTAATGGATGGTACATAACAAAATATAGTAATAATACAGTAATAATAACACAAAAATATAGATATTGCAGTATAATTAAAGGCATATACATTATACATAAAATCCAAAGACGATAATAGTAATATGTGTGTAAAAAAAAATGCACATTTTGCATTTAAAATTTCTTTTGTATTTATTCAATTAAATTGTATGCACTTTACATTGTATAATAAGTTGTTTCACACACACACAAACCATCCACAAGTTTGTTTGTGTCACTAATTTCTATCTGATATCAAACACGGGCAGCGTTTCAAACCCAACTCCTCCGAGCATGTTGTGTCTGGGATTTCTATTCTCCCCGTAGACCGCCTCGTGGCTGAAACGGTTTCCTAGCAATAGCGCCTTAATTACTTGTTGCTAGGTGATAATACAGATGGCATGGGAGTATAGATCACAGGAGCTCCGGCTTGTTTTATTTATGCGCAGGAAGTGCTTAAAAGAAGTGAATTTTCTGCAAACACCTTTGTAGTGCTGAATAAACTGGCCACTCAGAGACGAGTTTATTAAGTACTTTATATGGTTTAACTGGCAGCTGCCAAATATGTCAAATTAGAAACATCAACAAGCCAAGGGAATTGTATTACTTTTAAAGAAATGGAAAGCTCCAGAGTTTTATTTAATGCTATTTAAATGTAAACGAATGTGTCACATAAACCAACTCCTTCATACAGAAGGTCAGATTTTCTCTGTTCAGACAGACGACAGTGTGATGGATTTAATCTCGATCTGGATGTAAATTATGTAGCCGAAGGCAAAAACAGTAGAATCTGGCCATTTAGATAAAAAAAAAAAAAAGGAAGATTTTGCACAGATTATTCCTGGACTTATTATTTATGGGTTTGTGCGTTTATGATTTTTGCGTCAGTCTCAGTTGTAGTAACAGGACTGAAATTTAACAGTCTTGTTAGTTGATCATCTGGACATTTTTAAGGAAACTATATGCAACTACACCATTGATGTTTCAATTAAACTATTTCGAGTTTATTACTCTGCATTTTTCATCTATTCATGTCTGATTTGTTCTAATGTTGTATGATATCGTAGCTGACAGTCTCGTCTCTGTTCCAGAAACAAAGGGATAAGAAGTAGCGTGAGAGGACCAGGATCCCACTGCCGCCCTGACAGTTTTCCCACACATCACGGCAATAACCAGAGGTCGAAGAGAAACTTTCAGTGTATAATATATACAAGTGTAAACTTAGAAACTAAGCCTGGGTCAGTGAGCTTTCACTCCTCCTCTGCTTCTGATAGAGCTCGGACAGTAGTCTGTGGCGCACGATAGACCCTCAGCATGTTATATACTTTCACGTTCTCAATTTTATTTCTTGTTTCGTTTCGCTTCCAGTGATAAGTCGGGTAAAGTTCTCTGTCGCACAAATGTTAACTGGTTTTTATTTATTTATTTATTTATTGGTGCTCAGCCCATCTTCCCCTTCTGTATTCTTACATTATAGGAGTATGCATTTATTACACTGCCTTTTCTAGTGTGGCTTTGTTTCTGCCTGTTTAATAAAGCAAAAAAAAAAAATGGTTCGGATCCAGTGCTGTCATAGTGTTTGTTTATTTATTTATTTATTTATTTATTTATTTATTTATTTATTTATTTATTTATTTATTTATTTATTTTCAGAGTGATATTTTTCACATTGTTGGAACACATTTAAAAAACAAAAGCTGAGACCTTATTTCAATAATTTAGAAAATACTGTCCTTCATTAAAAATAGATTCTTTTGCTTTCCAGTCAGACGGCAGATTTACGCTGCTGTGAATTTCTGAATTTTACGTTAATATCCTACTTCAAACACACGTAACTGTTTTCCCTTTAATTGAGCAAATCTACCATCCCCTTGCTGAACCTCCTTCTCGCCCTCCTTATTGTGTTTTGTTTCTGTGTGTGTGTGTGTAAGATTTTTTTTAATCAGGCTGCAGGAGTGCCAGGACTCATGTTTTTAATTACAGTACACAAATCACAGTGAACAGAAGAAAGTAGAGCATGTGGTAATTATCGCTTTCTGCTTTGCCCCTGGAAAGACTTTACACACAACCTTTTTTTTTTCTCCCTCCCCCCTACAGTCATACGAAACTGTACAAGTGCAAAGAAACAGTAAGACTAGGTCACGCTTTCTTCAAGGTATAAAACAAGATGGTTACGTTTTCCAAGGTCTGACTTGCTCTCCTCAAAACCCGGTAGCCATTTTAAAAGTTTTTAGTTTCTGCATGTATTTAAGAACATAGAAGCATCTCATGAAAAAAAAAAATGCATTGTGGATAGATTTCATTAGATTTCAGAGTCAGAAAAGATAAAACCCTGACATTATAACTAAAGATTTGGAGTTCTGTGGAATCATTCTGAATTCTGGAATCAGGTTGCTGGAAAATGGAGGAGAAAATGTGTAAACATGGTCCAGGGTCAGGATGGATCTGGAATCTGAGCAAGATCTTTCTGAGCAAGGTATGCGTCGATACAATTGCCGACTAAGTATTTAAGAGTTTAAGACCAGGTTTTTGGGTATGCATTGAGGGAGGCATAAAGAAATATTGTATTTTGCTTCCCTTAACCAATTTATGTACACCATGGCCAGAATAAAACCTGCATAAACGTGTAATTCGACGCTTCTAAGCTTGTTCTCTCTAACATTAACCAAATAGTAGTGTGTTAGCCAGCTACAATAGGAATACAGTGGGTTCTGTTGTACACCAGAAATGCATCTGTACATCTAAATAACCTAACCAAGTACCACCCCCTCTCCCTATTTTGTTCTTTTTTTATGATCACTGACCAACAGAGGATGATCATCAAGAGCATACTGGATAAAGGAATTATTTTCACTCAAATAGATGTTTTTTCTCACCTAGCCAGCATTTGCAGCACCACAGGATCCATTTGGTTTCATCTTTTCATTAGCATGATGATATACACTAACATCACATCGTATCCCCTGGCATGGAATGTTGGTATTAGAGCATATTGCTTCCTAAAATTAGGCTCGATCCAAATGATGACAGTATAAGGAAATTTATTTCGACATCATCAATATACATAAATTTTACAATTTATGCTTCAAAGCCAATTTTCCGAATAAAACCGCACCTACTTGTACACAAACTCCACGATCATTGATTCCCTTGTTCTACACAGGTAAGACACGTTTCCAAGCAGCTGAGGGAATTGCACATCGATCGCAGTGGTTCTCACTTCTAGTCCTGTTGACCTGCTACACTTTGCAGTTTCAAGTGTTTCTTCTCCACCACACCTGATCCATCCCCATAGCTCATTATCAAGCGCTTCACGCTCCAGGTCAGGTGTGCTAATGCAAGGAAACTGTGCAAGGCCGTGGCTGCTCAGGCCTGGAGGTTGAGAACCCGTGACCTGTTTGATATTCCTTTCACTCATTTCCATTTTCTCTTACGTGTGCATGGGGGACGGCTGCAAAACAGGTGACATCTTGTTGTTATACTAGCCCAGCGCTGTTGAATGCTGTTTGATTAGAGATTTATTTTAGATGTAATTATTACTTCTGAAGTGCAACGGAACTTGTAAGGTAGACACCTGACAATTAACAGATTCAATTCAAAATGGTGCTGTTTTCTGCATGGAGACGTTTGTTTACCATTTTTGGAAGGAGTCTCCATGCATCAGCATTTTGTGACAGAGGTAAGGCTACAATTTTACATCACAGGAAACGGCGACAAGGGTAACAAGCTGCAACTAGCTGTTTGTTGCAGCTATAACATAAGTGATATCAGGAACTTTCTTCTTTCTTAGATGTTATTCCATCACATTAAAGTAAAGTAAATATAAATGGATAAAACATACACCACATTTTATGTTGACCTTCGGCTGCTTTCTGTTCGGGGTCTCCAGGGCAGATCATCCGATCCTTATATTTGATTTTGGCACAGGTTTTACACCAGATGCCCTTCCTGATTCAACCCTCCCATTTTATCCATGCTTGGGACTGGAACTACGACTTAACTCCTCAATGGCTGGCTTGGTTCCCTGCCCAGGGATCAAATTCAGGCTATGGCAGTGAGACCGAAGAATTTTGCTGCTGGACAACCAGGGACCTACACCATGTGCTATGATAAATAAAAAGTTATAATTTGTGGCAAACTGCTGTGGTATAAGAAAAAATAAAACACTTTGGTACATGATTTTCCGATAAAAGAAAGCACCCAGGAGTCACTTTTTCCATAAAATCACAATCAGTAAAGGTTTTATTGTATGCTGTGGTCATGTTGAACACATCTCTAACCATGCCATATCAGTGCCATTTTATATACTTCAGTGCATACAGCTATTCCAGTCTGTGTCACCACAATCAAAAGATATTATTTTACCTTTTTTTCGCAGTCCTAGATGTAGTTCTGCGTGTCTATGTGCATTAAGCTGAACAAGACTGTGGAATGAGGGCCTGTACCCACTCAGTGCCCACGCATCCCAGCTCCCACACAGCCAGCAACACAGCCAGGGGCGGGGGAGTTATGAAATATCAAATTTTCACCCGGTTTCCCATAGCAACACGAATGGCAGCTCCACAGCTTCACTGTCTCTCTGAGCTTCAGCTGTTCGAGTTGCTCGTCATGGGTGAACAAGACTGGGGTGTGCATGGTTTGCTTATGGAAATGAGAAATAAATGCATGTTGCCAGATACAACACTCTTCCTTCCAAGTAAACCTCAGTCTCACCAAGGCATTGGATACATTATGTCCTGCTGTAACTGATATGTCTATAATGTATCTACAGTATCTAGAAGTTTTATTAAAGGTTTGATTACAAGGATGTAAATCTTCCAATCTGGCAACGCTGCATACGAAGGGTCGCCTCGAGCATGCTGCAACTCCTACACTGACTTTTCTGTGATGGAGTGATGAAATTACTGTATACAGTGACAACCTCCACATTTCTTTCTCTCTCTCTCTCTCTCTCTCTCTCTCTCTCGTTCCCTCACAGACAAAATCCTCTGATCAGCAATATTTATGGATCTGAACTGCTTTGAGAAATCTTGGAAAATACATTCAACTGACCAAATTGTTGCTGTGAACCCTTGAAGGTGACTGACATGGATGAGGAAGGTTTTGCTTGTGAACTCCTGATGCAAATTGACTTAGAGCAAGCAAAATTCTGTAGCTGGTGAACAAAATTCTGAAGCTGGTGAACAGCAGAATGTAGTTTCTACAGAAGTGAATTTCAAGGCTCGAATTTAAACCTTCCATAAGTCCATACTCATATATAATGCAAGAAATAAAACTCTTCATGCTGTTATGGCAACATAACCACCAAGAGGATGCTGTTTTGAGTCCCAGCATCAAGTGGGTTATTGTTACCTCCCCCAAGTTAATTCTTTTTTCTACAACACCACATGAACATAATTTTTTTTTTGTTCCTCTTATACCATATCAATTTGCAGACCCTGGTATTTTTATTTATTTATTTATTTAAGGTGTGATTTTTAGCCTGGTGGTGGTGCTACAAGAACAAGAAAAAAGGACCAAAAAATGGGACTAGGAAGTATGTGTAGCACTTACAGCCTGCCCCTGGAATTCTTATGTTTTGGTGAAAGGAGAAGAAAAAATCAGACACATTCCAGCATCACTTTTGGCCTTTGGTCATTGATTAATCAGAGTCTTTGCAGGACGATATAGTGCGACATGTGGGGCAGTGCGCTAGTGACCAAAAGTAGGGGGGATCAAGTGGTTAAGTGGTAAGCATGCTTGCCTTGCAATTTCCGGCTTAGGAATCCTGTTTGTGCAGTTTGCATAATCCCCCTTGTGCTTTAGGGTTTCCTCTTGGTACTCTGGTATCCTCCCCAGTCCAAAGACATGTAGGCTGATTGGTGTCTCTAAATGGCTTGATTGTGCCTTGTGCTACGTCAGCACCCTGTTCAGATTGTCCCCCACTTTGTGCCCCAAGTCCTCTGGTACAGACTCCAGGTTTCCAGCAACCCTGCATAGGTGGTAAGTTAAATTCCTTGGACATCCAGGACTGCCCTCTTGAGCAAAAATAATAACCCTTAAAGTAAAAAATCCACCCTTAACAACTCTGATATTTAGTGCCATCCAAGATTTAATTTATGAGACTGATTTCACTTCAGGTTAATGGTTTATGGATAATGCTGTTCAATTACATGTTGGTTCTGGCGCCTGTGGGATTCATGCCACATTTGAGGTGATGTTACATCTTGCAATTCCCTGCCCACATCTGGGAAAAACTGGTAGCTTGAAATTTCAACTCGTAAGTTTGAGGTCGTGTTTTCAACCACCAGCTTCTTCCACATTTACGAAGTGACTTCAAATCAACATGGCCGCTCACACTGTGTACAGCGTAAAGTGTTCGTTCTCTACTTTTAATTAAGTTTACACACTTATTAGCTTTAGTGTAATTAATATACAGACACAGTACTTGGGTAAATCTATAACACTGACCATACTAATTGCTGGTTTGAGAAAGTAATCATCAACGATGGGGTTGATAGCTGATTACCTGGCTAGCAACGGTCTTCTGGCTAGCTTTTTGCAAAGTGTGTTGCTGATGTTGCTTTGCAGCAATTTCAATCCATGTTGTATCAGTGTTTACAGACAAACAAAAAGCACACTTTTGTTAAGGCGTCCATGTTTTTTTTCATCTGTACACTCTGCTTTCAGGATAACATTTTTGCTAAGAACTCCACTTGGGACATCATCTGGTAGATCATCAAATTAGCCAAGCCAGGTTTAGACCATGTTTTAAGATGCTAACTAGTCAACATCTGACTGCTGTTAAAAACCAAATAACTGCACTAACAATAATACACAGTGGCAAATCTTTTCTCCATGAAAAGTGTTGAATTTCTGGAAAGAATTTCTGAGAAAAATGACACAGGAGGAGCTGTTTAAGGAACATCAGAGGGAATATTGTGTGAGTAGTAATGTGGACTTGACCACGGTCCAAAAAGCGACCCCAAACAATGACAACAGGCATTTCATTTATCTCTGTTAATGAAATTATCCTTCACAAGTAATTCATTATTGACACACATTACACACAAAAACCTGTATAAAACTCTAATCTAAGACTATCTGGGTTATGTTGAAAGTTCGTTTCCGTCGTCCTCTTTTGCATGACTAGCTTGTCATTCTGAATGAATTCTCTTAGCCCAAATTTTTTATTAGTCTGTTCAGTGTGTCTCACGACAACAAAGCAGTGTAGCCGCTGTCATATAATTGTTTTTCAACTGTTTCGAGCCCAGGTTAGTTATAGCAAGAGACTTTAAGTGAATAGGGTAACTGACACTAATTAAATATGCAAAATTGTACATACTTAATAAAACAAACAAACCAAAAAATGTTAAATTTAAAAAGTTTACGCCGTCAAGAGAGACTTTTACAGACTATTTCGTAATTGTTTTCATATTAATATAATATTTATGATACTTAACCTTTTCTGATATATGCTTCCAATTAGGGATAGAAACACACATATTCTACCCTTTTTAAGAAATTTTCAAAAATAATTAAGAATCTAAAGAAAAAATTTATTTTGGGGGAAAAAAGTGTTTTTTAAAAATAAAACAAATTTTTGGGATTGTGAAGGAAACTGATCTGGAGACAAGCTTATTTCTAGGACATACGACACGACCTAACTGATAAGCGGGCGAAGCTTAAAGTCTTTGTTTCTTGGAGGATTTGTTGCCAATAAGACCGAAATAAACTTTTCTACTTTTTTGTTTTGATGTTTTTTTCAATTGCATTACAGACACTATTTATCCATGACCTAAATTTTTGGTTGTTGTTGAGAAATGATGGCATCTCCTCATGCTCTATTTGGCCTGGTCTGCCTCTCCCTCCTGCTGAACGTATGAAAGATGGGACAGCAGGGGGTTCACTTATTCAACAATGTCCTGGGTTCAAAGACTGTTTACATGTGGTCCGTGTACAGGACGAAACAAAACGGTGGAACCTGAAAAGGGGATGTTTTTGGTTATGGTGCTGAAATTCCCACATTTTTAGAAATAAAGGTACCGTTTCCTTGTGGCTTGGGTGGCAGAATCAAGGGTTCAAGGGTTTCTTTTGTACATTAGTACGTATCATTTACCTTTATGGTGGACTTTAAGGACCTTAAATACATTTATAACAATGTCTTCTCCCAGGTAAAAGATACATACTAAAAGTACCAAAGGTGCACCATTACCGGTTCCACTCCATTACAGATTTGGTACTATTTTGGTACTGAAAGGGAATCTTCACTCCTGTGCAAATTCACTGTGAGTAAACAGAAAAAGTGGTTCACTATGGCGCACTATTATTTACTAAAATTCTTCTTAGAACTTGTCCAAAACGCGATTTCCATATAACTTCATTAAAAAAATGCTGGTGTATTGATGTCTCATGTTACAAAGTATTTTAAGTCCTGGTCAATGGCACACAGAAACAGCACATAAATATACAGTACAACAGCTCACACACATACACACACACACAGACACACAAACACACACACACACACACTAGGGTGTGTAAAACACGACTACACATATACACACCAAAACATACAATGCTTCACACATTCCATCAGTGCATGTGTGTGTGTGTGTGTGTGTGTGTGTGTGAAGCCTTGGCATAGTCCAGCCTCAGTAAGAATAGCGGTGCTCATTTAGGAGGACGTGCTTGGAGTGGACAAATCATGCGAATGGTGTTGGGAAGAGAACGAGCGTTAGACCCGAGATGAAGGAAGGGAGGATGAATCACTGCAGAACATTTACCCTCTGTTGCATCCTCTCCGTCTTTCAGTCAGGTAAGAGAAGTAAAACTCGTCTTTTTCCCCCTTTCCTGCACTACTTCTTACCAGTTATTGAGTGGTTTGGAGCAGGAACTGTGGAGAAGTTTGTGTTTCCGTATTTGTTACATGATTTTAGTTTTTACAGAAATGTCTGGTGTCCAGTGGACAAAGTTTGTCTTTGTTGAGGGTTTGATGTAAATTATAAATAAAGACCTGTTTCTTGTTATATGATTCCTGAACGGATTTCTGTTAAGCTACAGAGAAAGAACATGAGATTAATTAATAAATACATAAGAAAGCAAATTTGATGCTCAAAAACTTTACTTTCAAAACAAAAGGTTTTGTTTTATACTTAGCACAGCCAAGTTTAGCAAGAAAACATATGCGGTTACGTTCAGTTAGCCCTTCCTAAAGGAAGTAGTGTTGCCTATATAGTGATGCCATCCATGATCAAGAAAAAGAGAGACCTAACACAAATGGTCACTTCATATTTCCGTGGATACTGGCATGAAAGTGTGGCGGCATGCTTCCCAAAGCTGTTTGTGTTGGATTGCTGTCCAATGTTGTCATCGGCAGGATCAGTTGAGCCCCTGTGTGCTTCTGTTCCTCCGACTGGCCAATTGTGCCTTCTCTCTGAGACCGCTTTTCATGGAGGAAGGCAGGCCAAACAATCC
Source organism: Hemibagrus wyckioides (assembly GCF_019097595.1). Taxonomy (NCBI): domain Eukaryota; kingdom Metazoa; phylum Chordata; class Actinopteri; order Siluriformes; family Bagridae; genus Hemibagrus; species Hemibagrus wyckioides. Next base: position 6,766,166 of record NC_080737.1, read on the forward strand.
CGGCTTTTGTCTCTTCGATCCCAGATCGTCCTCTCTCGCGCCGAGTTTGCTGGCCAGGAAAACATTTTCAGTGGACATAATGAATTGACAGATTTAGCGTATTTGACCATGTTCACAATTTTGTCTGAAGTGATTGTAGTAATGAATAAGAGTTAACTTGGTCAAGTTAAGTGATTTTGTGTATGAATATTTAAAGTCATATTAACAATTTTTTTTGCCTAATTAAAACCATTAGGATTTATGTGATGACCAAGCAGCAACTATGTGAGTCACAAATCTGTGACGTCTGTCTGGTTTGTTTATCAAGTTTTTCAAGGCTTTTTTTGGATAACTAAAAGGATTCAGCTTCCTAAAGTGCTGCTGTAGTGTATCTTTGAGAGGTTTCTCTACACAGATAAGGATGCTACAGAGTATAAGAGTATAAGAGTATAAGTTGGAGTGTGTGCATTAGGCCTCATTTATCAAACCGGATAAGAACAGATGTATCCTTTCCAAATTTAATGAATATGTTGTGAAAAAAATGGTCAGTGGCTTAAAGGAAAGCTGAGGCACTACACGGGCTGAGCTGCATTACTGGAAGATTTAATGCACATCAAACCATTTAGTCATCATTGTGTCGACTTCAGCTCTGTGAGCTTTGCCCATTACAGAGTTTTTGCAGAATTCATCGTTATGAGTTTTTACTATGGATTAATAAGTGCATCAGGATGCAGTGGAAGGAGGTAGCAGCTGGGCAACATGCAGAGGCGAGAAGAAGCTTTGACAGAATCAGCAGCATGCTTATTACAGTAAAGTACTATCTTCACACAGTGTAGGAGGAAGCTGCGAAGGGAAAATGAGAAAGGCATGACAGGAGCAATACCTTGATGCACTGAATAACAGCTACTGTTCTTACCTCCTTAATAGTTATTAATGGCCAAAATCACCAAATGAGTCCGCACTGAATTTGACCGTCTTTTGCACAGGAGGTGTTGATGCTGTAAACATCACCAGTTTTGGGAATCTGGTCCGAGGCACAGTAGGCGGGGAAGCCCTGCTCTCTGTCCGGTACTCCAGCACCAGTCTGGATCCACCAGTTATCAAATGGCAGCTCAAGAGAGAGAAACCGATCACGGTGGTCCAGTCGATCGGCACCGAGATCATCGGAAACCTGCGGCCGGAATACAGAGACCGTATCCTGGTGTTTGAGAACGGGACTCTCTTACTGCATAACTTAAAGCTGTCTGACGAGGGAATGTACGAGGTGGAGATCTCCATCACTGATGACACCTTCACAGGGGAAGACATCATCGAGCTGACCGTGGATGGTACACGCTTATGTCTTAATGTAGAAAATGGTTGCAAAATTTGAGCTCAAATATTTACATGGTTAGAACGATATGTTTTTCAAAAGTAAGAAGATGTGGAATTAATGAAAACATTTCACTTTTTGCCAAAATGATAGCCATGTACTTTGTGTCCAAATAACAAGGAGATCCCAAAGATTATTGCCATATGGTAAAGTGAGCCTTCTATTGAACACTCTCTCACTCAATTATGATCTTTATTCTACCATGCTTTGGAGAAATTGGGCTATATATCAAGGGTGATGTCATTAAGTGTAAATATGTCTGACCAAGGTGGCTTAATGAAGTTAAACCACCCAAAACCGTCCAAAATTTTGAGGTCTTTCTGCGTTTTCTTTGGCTTGCTCATGGAAAAACAAACTGCCATAAATTGATGTACCAATCTAGACATACAGATATATATTTTATCCATTTATAGTTACATCGAACCATAAACAGAACGTCAACAAAACAAGAAACAAGTTCCTTTTATTGCTTAGGTTACCAAAAGCCATTCTCTCACTTTTTCTTTATTTTTTCTCTCTCCTGAAATCAATAAGACAAAAAAAAGCTTGTTTCCTAGAAACAGGAAAACATAAAAAGGCTTTTCAGTGGTGTAGCCTCCATCTATAAATGTCAAGTAAACAGTGCTGTACAGAAAGCATCACCTTGATGTAAAATTATACATTTTTCTCTGTCAAATAACCCAAACCTTTTTTTTATTTTGTTTATTGTCAGTATCAGATTTAGTGGTAGGTCTGATATACATATACAAGTCACTCAACTGAGTATTTTCCACAGAGCCAATATCCACTCCGTATGTGGCTGTATCCACTACCACTGTTCTGGAACTGACTGAACATTTCACTCTGAACTGCTCTCACGACACGGGAACCAAGACCACATACAGCTGGACGAAAGGCGGGAAGCCGCTGGTTAACCACACTCGCCTGCTGCTGTCTCCTGACCAGAAGGTTCTGACCTTTACACGGGTGTTGCAAGTGGATGATGATATCTACAGCTGTCTGGTGGAGAACCCTATCGGCAGTGTGAAAAGCTTGTCCCTGAAACTCACCGTTTATAGTAAGTAATTGCCGGACAAATCTGTAACCTTTAGTTCAGAGTACCAGGGTTGAAAATGCTAAGTCGATCATGCTGTGTTTACAGAAAGGAGCTCCCTTTACATCATCCTTTCCACAGGAGGCATCTTTGTTCTGATCACTCTGGTAACAGTGTGCGCATGCTGGAAGCCATCTAAAAGGCAAGATATCATAGTATTCCTCACCTTTTCACTCTGCCCAGCCAGGTAGAGTCATTTCTAACATCTTAGTGTGTCCTATATTGCAGAAGGAAAAGACAGAAAGTGAAGACGAAAACACCAAGATCCAGTCCTGAAAGCCAACGAATTACATATGAGGAGAAACCAGAAGGTAAACAAGTTGATTGTAGAATTGCTTAACACTTGAAGGTGAAATGTAGAGCCTTAAAATAGACAGTTTCCCATAGTTATCTAATTCTAGGAGTCCAAAATAGGCTATGCTAACAATGACTGGGAGCTGCATAAAGATCTCTATGCAGTATAGAACTTTTATTTTTAAGCATATGTCCTGGGAAAGCAGTGTGTCAATAAATACGTCTTAATATTTTTTATTTAATATAGCGATATTAAAGAAATGTTTCATTCATTAGAACGTCATTATCAGAGTCCCTGCTTAGAACAGCATGAAATCTTGATTTATCCCGGTTGATAAATTTCCAATAATAAAGCAGTTGTTGAACCAAATACAAATCTATTTTGAGTACTGGAAAAGCCAATGAACTTTCTTTCATAAATTCACCAAGATGAGCTCATAAATGTGTAAAACCTACAAGATTTCATCAAGATGATGAAAATTGGTGAAATGAGCAGTAATTAGTGACTAATGAGGAACTATCTTGGCAAGGTTTCATTTATTTTTATATTATTATTATTATTTATTTATTTTATTTTTTTTTTATTATTGTTTTATAAATAGTTAGTATCCTGGTAGCAAACTCATGCTGGGGCATCATCAGGCATTTCACTGGGCCAACATAATTGTGACCAATATTCAGCCATTTTGAGGAAAACAGACTTTCACCCACCTGAAAATCCACCGTACCAATATTTTTGGCCCAATGTTGGCCCCCAGAGTTGTTATGAAAAGATTTCACAACATTGCAGAAAGAGCCAACATAGCATTTGGCAGAGACTCTTATCAAGAGAGACTTACATTTAGCTCACTGAGCAGTTGAGGGTTAAGGGCCTTGCTCAGGGGCCTAGCAATAGCAGCTTGGTGGTCCTGGAATTTGAACTCACCATAACCACTGAGCTACACGAACCCAACTCAAAACAGACAACATTAGTTTGCTTGATCACTGAATTTAATTTGCATACGCTAACTAGCTTCTCCTCCTTTTGCCCAAAAGCTATTACGAATAAGCATTTCAAACTGTCATTCTCAATACCTTCATTACTAGCACTTTAGTCTGATTTATACCCTGGTGTGTGTTTATGTTTTTAGATCATGTCGTCCCGCTAATGACGGATCACGAGCGCAGGAACCCGGTCTCACTTTATATCCTGAAGGAGAAGGTACAGTCACGTCACCATCGAAATGATTAAATTCGACGCCTCTTGGCTTAGCACACTCGTGTCCAGGAATAGCCGTTCAAGTGGATAAGTGGCGCATTACTTCACTGTGATTCATTGCGTATGTTTCAGTTAGCGCTGTTGTTCGAAATAATTCACAGATGAGATTAGACTCGCATTCTGCTGAAAGGAGAGCGTGGGGGAAGTCACTGTGTGGAAATTTACAGGAAGTCTGAGTGCTTCACCATTCATGCAGGAATGTTGGAATAATAATGCTGCATTTAAATCAGGTCTTAGTCATGTGCTTTTGGGAGAACATTATACAATGAAAGCATTATTTTTTAAATTAGGCATTTTAATGGTTAGCTATAGAGTGGTTTCAATTTCTGCTACTGCTCATGAGATACTAGAATTATTATGTTTGGTGTTGCAGGACTCTCCAAGCGAAGAACCTGCATCAGTGTGCAAAACATGCACGAGCAATGGTGGCAGCCCATCCAACAACAGGAGCTCCGCCCCACCTCGTTCACGCTCACCTGAACCTCCAGCACGTGCGTCCCGCCGTTACCCACGCACACCCACCAACACCCCTCCGGTACGCCACAGCCGGAGACGGGGCCACAGCCGGAGCCCGCCCGCTCGTGCACCCTCTCCACCACGCACCCGCACCTCCAGTAGCTCCTCCCCTCCAAACCGCTGGCCTGCGGATTCACCTCTTGCCGAACCAGCTAAAAGCTTCACCAAGCCTGTAACGCTGCTCCAGGAAATAGAAAAGGGACTTCCTGTCAACTAAATTGAGTTCAGGAAGCATTTATGGGACTGAGATCTGTGAATGTATAAATATGTAAATATAATTTTTTTTAATCTTTCAAAAACAAATTTCCAGATGTGAGAGTCTTTATTTTAAGAATCAGGATCTTTATTCACAAAGGGTTTATGAGGAAAAATTGTTTTGCTGCACAGTAGAAAAAAATGATTATAAAAAGTGTATTATTCTAAAAATCCACACTCTCAGATAAAACCGACCTTGTCTTTAAGGTGGTGCCTTTACGTGTAATCTTTTGCACCTTTAGTATGTTTTATTTCAGTAGAAATTTGCGCACAATGCTCATTTGAAGCTTTACTCTGTAAAGGAAAATAATTAAAATTACCAATTAAAATCCTGTGAAAAAGTAAGTACACCCTCTTTCAATTGTATGTTCTTTTTATACATCAGGTCCTCAACCAACTTATATATATATATATATATAACTATATATATATATATATATATATATATATATATATATATATATATATATATATATATATATATATATATATATATATATATATTGATTGATTGATTGTGAAGAGCCTTCTAGGTAGGAAAAGGTTATTTGCTTGTGTTTAGAAGTTGGTGAGGATCACAGATTTGTTATCTAGGCCCTGATAAATGATGCACTTTCTTTTCCCCATGACAGTATATACCTTTATATTTTATCAGTACTAGATATTTCTAGTTAGTTCTAGTTGGTCAAATTTGAGCCCAGTCTGCTTATATTAGCTATAATATATTAAATATAATTAAATAAATATATTAAAAAAACACACACACATATATATATATATATATATATATATATATATATATATATATATATATATATATATATATATATATATAAAATTAAATAAATATATTAAAACACACACACACACACATATATATATATATATATATATATATATATATATATATATATATATATATATATATATATATATATATGTCTTTTTTTTTTATATTTGCCCTTTATGGCTGTAATAATCATTATTAATAATCATTTAGGAATCCATTTCAAGCTACAGAAATGACTTATATGATATAAATAGCTGTCTATCAATCAAACATGAATCAAACATTACAGTTACCAAAAAACTACCACATTTTCATTCGTTCAAACATTAAAGTGATCAGCTCAGTTGTTTTTTTTTTCTGTTCATTTTTCTGAACATGCTTAGTGGGGAGTTCGCATAAATTACAAGGGCATATGAGAGGAAATGGAGAAATAAAACACATCCCTACTGTATATAATGGTCTTTTCCACTGTGATCTATGACACCATACTGAGCGTTATGTAACTTTTCAGGGTAAATACAGTTCATGCTGTTCTCTTTCTCTCTCTGTCTCTCTCTCTCTCTCTCTCTGTCTCTCTCTGTATCGGAGAGAATGTGCTTGCTGAATCATACAAAAGGGACAGTGGGCTCCTTGTTGTGAGCGGACACAGCAGCTGAGAGCGAGCATTGTCTGTGAATTCTTGTGTTGATTCATGTCCATGTATCTACGTGTACGCCGGAGACAGCAAGACAAACGGCTGGTGGACAGAATGATAAATTATTACTTTGTTTTGGGAATAAAAAAACCCAAAAGATTATAGTCTAGTTCATGTGCAAGGATAATAATGATAATAAATAGGAATGAATTTGTTATTTAACAAAGGAGAGTGTATTATTGTTGATATGGTGGAGTTTATTTAGCATTTATGGAAGGAGTCTTCAGTGTCAGAGTTGTCTGAGTCAAACTGTGTTTTTTTCTTATTATTAATATATTATTAATATATTATATATTATTATATTTTCTTATTAATATATAAAGACAGAAATATAAAATATCTGTGGCACATCATTTCCTTAGAAATTGTATGAATTGTGCCTGAAACAGCTAGATGTTTTTTCAAGGAAAGGATTATCACACCAAATACTGACTTTGTTTATTACTGTTTAGATAGATACTGTAGATAGATAGATAGACAGACAGACAGACAGACAGACAGACAGACAGACAGATAGATAAATAGATAGATAGATAGATAGATAGATAGATAGATAGATAGATAGATAGATAGATAGATAGATAGATAGATAGATAGATAGATAGATAGATAGATAGATAGATAGATTTACAGACATACAGGCAGACAGACAGACAGACAGATAGATAGATAGATAGATAGATAGATAGATAGATAGATAGATAGATAGATAGATAGATAGATAGATAGATAGATAGATAGATAGATTTACAGACATACAGGCAGACAGACAGACAGACAGACAGACAGACAGACAGACAGACAGACAGATAGATAGATAGATAGATAGATAGATAGATAGATAGATAGATAGATAGATAGATAGATAGATAGAGATACTTTATTACTCTCCTGTTTACGCCCTTTATGGATTTTTAATGAAAGAATTCCTTATTATTGAAAGCATCTTGGCTTTACATTTAACATTTAAAGTGCATGTGCCTACATGCACAGTACTGTATATAATATAATATGTAATAATATGTAATTAATAATCCAATTCCAAATACATAAATACATAGGAACTATTTTGTGGCGGCTAAAGTTTGCTCCAGGGACCAAATACGTGTAGCGCACACAAACCGTCTATTTGAGTGACATCTCATTTGACCAATCACAGTTCAGATTCTGTTGTTCCAGCCAATAGATTTTAGAGGAAGGCGGGGGGAAAGCCGTTGCGAGGGTGCTGGCGTCACTTGTCAACATGGTTTGAATGGGAGAGAAACAGCTAGTGTGTTCTTTAAATGGAAGATTTGTATTGAGTTTCTCTTCTATTCATTTAAAAAAAAGAAGTAGCTGATGTGTAATGATAACACTAATATAAACGATTAAACATATGGAAATTTAGAAAGCCAGGGATGGACAGTAAGCTGATGTTATGAAGTGAAATGAGTCAACCGAGAGACGTCAAGAAGAGCGAAACAAACCAGAAAGGACGAATAAAAGACGGAGGACAGAAATTAAACACAAGAACATGGAGAAAGCAGAGAGAAATGCGGGTTTTAGCTGAGAGGAACCCGGCCGTGGTGCCGGTCGGTGCATGGGTTGAAAGTGGAGCGGAGGAGCAGGAACATCCAGCGGTAACTAACTAAAAATATACAGGATAGAAGTCATTATGTTACATCATAGACAGGGAGCTTTAAAGGGTAATATGGGGTTTGGGATTCAGCCTGTTTCCTTTAAAGCCGCAGTAATCATATTTTATTCCTTAAAGTGAGAACACCCTTTGGCAAAACGATTTCCGGCCCAGAAAGGTTGTGTGTGTTTGGATGCCCCTTTTGTCAGCGATTTTATAGACGCTATACAAGACACCTAAGATCCTGGGGGTGGGGATTCGTTAAAATGGGCGGGGAGTATTCAAACGTCCAACCCACTTATACTTTAGACACCTTTGCTGTGTCCCAATTCACTTATTGATATTATGCACTAAAAGTATGTACTGTTTTTCTGCCAAAAACATCATTGGAAGGAGTCTCCAGTGTCAGAGCTTTTTTAACACTCAGGGATAAAGCTGTAACTGTAATTATTCCGACGTGGGTTAGGTTTTAGGACCGTGGGCTTTGTTGTGGGCTTTTAAACTTCAATTCCACCTCATATTGCACCATACTGTCATGGATTATATAGCATACGTTCTAAAAGTCAGCATGATCGTCTATACCTAATCATCCTTCAGTCTATGCTTTACAGACACCATATCTTTATTTCACCAGATCGTACATACATGTTTTCACCATCACTCCTTTATCATTCCTGTCTTTTTCCAGATCCGTGCGTTGCTCACGGAGGAGCTGCTCGAAGAAACCCGCAGGGCGAAGGAGGAGAGTCTGCGCCGGTTTCAGGATGCGGTGCGCAGACGGGTATCCGAGCAGGCCAGAATACGTAAACAACAGCAGCTACAGAAGTTTTACAATACAGTAAGCAACGACACACACCGTCAGTTACACCACACACTCTCTTTTCACAGTTTAGCAGATGGACACGTACTGTTCTATGTAAAGCAAAGGTGCCAAATTATGGTCCTGTGATTATAGTGCAGGACAGGTTTATTTTTATTTGTTTAATGTTTATGGAAGGAGTCTCCAGTTTCAGCACTTTATCACAGTCCCTTTTCAGGATGGAGTTTGTTCAACCTGAAAAGTAAAGCATAAGCAAAGCGAGAAGAGAAGAGAAGAGAAGAGAAGAGAAGAGAAGAGAAGAGAATGGCATACAAGGCATTTTTTGTGTATTCGTTTCCCCTTCTAGGCTGAAAGGGAGTGTGGAGAATTCCAGCAGAGCGGTGACTCCATTCAGCGCCTCACATCTCACAAGAGTCGAATTCCACCCTGGCCACAAGAGGAGCTCACTACCTGCAGCCCGAATGCACGCTGGGTCAAGGCTCAAGAGCTCAAGGTAGCCAGCAGTGATGATCCGGACCAGTACAGACATCAGGTAACGTCTGTAATGGAATAGAAACAAATGTGTATCTTTTATATTAATGCATTAGATCTGCACAGCATCAGTGACTCACCTAGGGTTTTTTTCTAATCCAGTTTGCTTTCCATTTTAAATCTCTATCTTTGGATTTCCAGCTTAGCAGAATCATGAAGCAGGTGAGACACAGACTGGCTGCGTGCCAGACCGTTCAAGAGAGCGAGGATTTCTCAGAGCTTCCAGGAGGAATATGGAAAGTGTCTCCTGCTAGAGATGTAAGTCTCTTCATCATTGCATATGACATTTTTCCCTGCATGCGGTGTTAAGACCGATTCTCGTGTTTCCTGACAGAAGACTGTCAGGAGAATAAATGAAGATGACAGCGAAGAAGAGGAAGGAAATGAATATGATCTTGGCGAGGAAGAAGAGGTGTCGTTGGCGGGGCAACACGATCGACCGGTTTGTTTGCAGAATGGCAAGATGGTGACTTTTCAGAACGACGTGGTAGGAGTGTTCGGAATTTCTTTGCGTTGTTTTTATTACATTAGCGCATATGTAATAACTGCACACCATTGCACACAGCTGCACTATAAGTATGCTAAGAAGTCAATGATACTGTGTTACACTTCATGATTAGGGAAATATAATACTGAAAAGGAGGAATCTAAAAAAAATTCTGCAATGGCTCCAGAAAAAAGTGCACTGAGACACGTTAGTACAATATCGATATTATATCATTATATTGCACCACCCACAAAAAAAAAAAAAAGTTGTTCATCTTCATAGAGAAAAGAAGATGTGAGAAAAGCTGACAGAAACAGACTTTCAAAATTAAAGATGACACATGCGAGTTTTCCAGGAACTACCTGACGTGTGTCTGTCTGATTACGTCCTCTTTTGCTCCTCATAACGTTCACACCACGTCCTGCTGAGCAGGGATTTTTCTTTTTGGAAATTGGTGCATGCATGGAAAAATATATACAGAACACATATTAAACAGTGATGTACACAGACCAGGCATAACATTATGACCATCTGCCTAATATCGTGTTGGTCCCACTTTTGCTGCCAAAACAGCCCTGACCCGTCCTGCACTGTGTATTCTGACCCCTTTCTATCAGAACCAGCATTAACTTCTTCAGCAATCTGAGCAACAGTAGCTTGTCTGTTGGATCGGATCACACGGGCCAGCCTTCACTCCCCACGTGCATTAATGAGCCTTGCCCACCCATGACCCTGTCACCGGTTCACCACTGTTCCTTCCTTGGACCACTTTTGATAGATACTGACCACTGCAGACCGGGAACACCCCACAAGAGCTGCAGTTTTGGAGATGCTCTGATCCAGTGGTCTAGACATCACAATTTGGCCCTTCATCAAACTCGCTCAAATCCTTACGCTTGTCCATTTTTCCTGCTTCTAACACATCAACTTTGAGGACAAAATGTTCACTTGCTGCCTAATATATCCCACCCACTAACAGGTGCCATGATGAGGAGATCATCAGTGTTATTCACTTCACCTCTCACTGCTCATAATGCTAAGCCTGATTGGTGTATTTTATAAACCCGGCTCTAATCCATTTTTGAGAACAGTTTGAGGATTTTCCTTTTGATGGATTTCCTTAACCCTGTGGTTATTCTGTTTGTTTAGGTGCATAAAAGGGTGCCCAGTGAAGCACATCATCCCACAAGCCAGGACTACAGATCCACTCAGGTCCTGTGGCCGAGAGAGGACCAAGAGGAGCAGAAGAGACAGGTCCAAAAAATATATAGCATCCATCATTTAAAACACCACTCCTTCGGAAGGGTTTCTCTTTTAAAGAGCAATTCCAGGTTTTGCCCCACATTGTTCGAACACCAGCTGAGGAAGTACTGAAGTGTTTGTGCCTTCTCATAACTTTAACAGCAGCCTTTTTCCCCCAAAAAAACAGCCTGTGTTGCCTCATTAAGACTTTGAGGTTTGGTCATTAAAACAGTCACATGGTTCTTTATTTAGTGACTCAAGAAATGACACTTTTTCTACGTCCTTATGGCACTTATACATCACAAGATGAACCGTAGTTATTCAAAAATTTCCGCTTTCTAATACGCAGTGTAAATTTTAACCACGTTATAATCCATCACTTGTTCTTTCAGGCTTCTGTTGACATTTTACTGGCCCAGAATGTAAGCTCAAGTTTCTGAGAGCTGATGCGCTCTGATTCTTCACAAGTTAGGGAGCAAAAGGAGAAGGCCTGTGATGGTTTCTAATGAGGAATTGAGCTTTACTGACGCTTTTCTATTCGCACAGAGACGCTCTCAGTTCCTGAAGTATCGCCGTCTTTACATGGACGTCGAGCGCGAGCAGGCGAAGGAGCACCAGAGACGCAAGAAACATCTGAGGAGAATCGCCAGGTGTGTGCTCAACAATTTCATACACACACACTCACGAAAATGGCTTTGTTGCAGGCTGTTGTCATGGTGACCGTGCACAGTTCACGACTTGGCAGAAAAGGAACTAGAACCTACAACTGAGAGTTTATTGAGCAAACCGCTCGTTCTCCTCAGTCACATTACTAAGGATAAGCGTTTGTCATCCAGTTCATCATTTATCACGGGGCTCTTTTTATCATCTTCACAAAGTTTCCTTTAGGATTTCTGTTGCACAGTAGGAAAGGAAGATCTGATTCATATGTCTCCTATACGGAACAAAACATTTCCATAACAGCAATAATTTGTGCAACACAACAGATGCAATACCAGCGGATAACTAACTAGCTTGATAGCTTGCTTGGCATAAATTGGTGATTGGCAATTGCCCACCAAAATGCACTCTGATTGGTCAGGAGGTAAAAAAAAATGATCCTAGACATCACTTTAAAATGTTGAACTTTCCAATAAGATTACATATTGATCAACGGTGCTAATTATTATTCCTTACATCAAATCCATCCATAGAGGCAGGGGTACACCCTGGACAGGTCACCAGTCCATCACAGGGCCACATATACACAGACAACCACACACAATTTAAAATTACCAATCAACCTAATGTACCTGTTTTTGGACTGTGGGAGGAAACTGGAGCACCTGGAGTCAACCCACGCAGGCACGGGGAGAACATGCAAACTCCACACAGAAAGGCCCCTGCCTGTTCGAACCTGGGATTCGAACCCAGGACCTTGTTGCTGTGAGGCAACAGTGCTAACCACTAAGCCACTGTGCTGCCTCACATCAAATCCATCCTTCCTTATTACTCGTTATTTGAATGATCGAGTGAGAATCAACCAGCATAGTTATTTCAAGGTGTGTTCATGATGCAGATGTTTCCTGATGTTTAGAATTAAGGCAGAAAAGGAGCAGCAGAGGGAGGAGGAGGAGAGGAGGATGGAGCGTGCCCGGCAGCAGGAGGAAAGCCGGAGGCAGCTGGCCGAGAGGGAGCTCCTCATTCTGGAGCGACTCAGGCTGGAGGAAGAGGAGCAGCAGCAGGAGGAGGAGAAAAGAGCACGAGTGAAGAAATCCAAAGAGACTACGAGGTTGAGTTGCTAAAATGCTAATGCGGATTTGTACTAGCGATTTTACTGATTCCGAATGAAGGAGGGGAGGTGGGGGGGCGGACTACACATCCATCCATCCTTAGTCACTGCCTGGTCAGGGTCACACTGGTTTAAATTAGACTAGGAATGTGTTTAGTAATGTTTTATATAAGTAGCAGAGGTTGAGGAAGTGCCAAAGCAGGAATTTTCTCTTACACACAAACACACACCGGCATAGTGATAATGTTCATATTTAACTTTCTAGACAACCTTCTGATTTAGGCCACACCCGCTTTAGATTTAAATCCGTTTATACACATTTTGAACCCCCAAACAGATCCATTGTTTTTTGTTTTGTTTTACCTGTAGGTACGTCGAAGCCTTACGAGCTCAAATCAAGGAGAAGCTGGAACAGGAGAAAGTCGAGCTTCCTCCGCTCTGCTGCTGCGGCGAGAGTTTTTGGGATTCGCACCCTGACACTTGTGCCAACAACTGCATTTTTTACAACAATCCAAAAGGTAAGCGGCAGATGCCTGAGAGATATCTCGTGCATTCATCACTCATCGTGTAAGTTCTAGGTCAGGAAAACAATATTGCCATTTGCAGCTGCATCACTGTCTGAGCTGCTGTTAGAAAAAATGACTGAACACTTTCTGACCAATCAGATTCAGGAATTTTAAAATGGATTAAATTAATTGGATGTTCCACCAGTCAGCTAATCTGGCAGTTTTCACTTCTCTGCCTGCGTTTAGAAAAAGGGTACCGTTATTTAAGGTCGCTGTCGCATTTCCTATTAATGCCACAAGCACACCCTTCACAGCTGGTGTGTTTGTGACCTTCGCTACACGCCGACTAAACACCACAACTATTTCGCAATGTCCTGTGAGGTCGAAGTGGTTAAAAACTGCTCTGATTACCTTATACACATACAGATTCTTGAACTCTCTGCACAAAACCTTAACCCTAATGACGATTGTGTGCAGTGACTTTGTGATGTGACATTCCCTACAGCTTACGCTCAGGCCCTGCACTCGGTCCTGTTGAGCTGTGAGCTGTGCGATGGTGGCGCCGGACCTGGAGGCTTCACACGGAAAATCGTGCGCACGCTGACACACCAAGGCGCAAATTTCATTTAATGCAAGCGTTTACAAATACCTCAGAATGCATTAATGAAGAAATAGATTTTTTTTTTTTTTTTTATTCTGTATCAGTTTTTACAGAATTTTCAAATGAAGGAATCAAATAAAAGTGCTTGACCTGAGCTTCTGGACTGCTTTATTGATTTCGTTTGCTATTGATAGCCGTCCACACAGCAGACACTGTCCCTATCACTGCACTCGTTATGGTCTACACCCACTTATCAGAATGCCCAAGTGACCTTTGGTCACCTGTGTGAGCAGTCTACAAGTGCATGCTTCAACACTACAAGTGCATGCTTGACCCTTCACTGTCTCTGTGATAGCCACCTGCCCAATTGCTGCCTGGATAAACACGACATCAGACTAAAGTCCACATGGAAATTCACTATTAGATCCAGTGTCCAGACCAGGAATCAGGAAGTTGCCCTTTCCCCCAGACTTTTTTCCAGTCATGAACACGGATTAATCATACGCTTTACCCTGAAGGTGTGATCATGAATGGTCAAGGCTTATTTCCTCATTTGGAATAATAGAAATTATAAAAGCATGATTTCCATCGCCAGTTTTTTTTTTTTTATCTCAAAGGTTGTAATGAAGGTTTTCTCTTTCACAGAAGGCTCTGGACCTTAAACTGAAGCTGATAAAATGACAAAAATAGTAAAGTATGAGTGATAAAAAAAAAAATGAACAAGTTTTTCTGTGTGATGATTAAAATGGACGATGATGAAATAGATACAAATGGAAAAGTATTTTAGGTTTTTTTTTTTTTCGCTGTGGCAGCAAAATAAAAAAACAATTAATGAATCAAAATAAAATCAGAATTTACTGTAGTTTTTAAAAAGTTTTTTTTCCTGTTCTACGGTAACAACAACAACAAAAAACAATGAAGGAATAAATGAATCAAAATAAAACAGAATAAAAACCTAAATAAAGGGAAAAGGAGGGAAAAGTAACTTCTTTCCAGGGAGAGAAAAATCCAGAGATGAATAATAATAATAATGTTTATTTCATTATATATTTCAGTTTTTACATTTTACATGGTGAGACATTATACGACATTATTTTTTAGGAGATTTGGGATTTTTCCATCAGCAGCCCTCAAGTTTTGACACCATTTCCCCACAGAGAATTGTAATAGTGGACCCTGTGGTGCCCATTGCCATCCCAGGACCTTCATGATCGTAATACCTTCTCTCTTTATGATCTATTTTAGATCAAATCCATCAGGGTGTCATGTGAACACTCAGTCAGTAAGGCATGAGGAAAATATACAAAGCAGTGAACATGTATCAGTATCATAACATTTCTTCTACTTAAATATGGACTGAGAAATAGTGCAGGATCTTTCATATTAAACACGCTTCTGTTTATTTCTAATTTCAAATCTCCACGTGAACAAGAGGTATTGAACACAGTCACGTTATTTACAACACAGAATACAGCTCCTTTTTAAACGATTACATGTTTTCATTGCCTTTTTCCCCCTAATATGTTCCTGTACTTGTTTCCATTCCAAAATGTCATTTTACAAAATATAAAAGCAAATCAAATACAATTACAATTACAATTTCTATCACACATCCCTGTTGTCTATTAATATTAACAAGTTTTTAAAATCCATACAAAATATTCTTGAGTAAATATAATGATTAAAAAAAAAAATTTCAACACAGAAAATTATTAGCTGGTATTTTGTAAGATATTTCCTATAAGATATTTTGTTTATTTGGCCAAAATATATATCACTACATAAAGAAGACCAAAAAAATCCTTCCTACAGGAAACGACACAGAACAAAGAGCATTTCTTAAAACGCATTTTTATATAGTTTAAAATCATTTAGTAACTAAATCATCAACCTTTATTTTCACTGAACTAGAGCCCCTATACATACATATATATTATAGCCCCTATAAATATATATATATATATATTATATATATAGTTTATAAGTTAGTTTATATATATATATAGGAACTCCTTCGTGTGTGCCTATATTAGTGTATTCAGATGTATAATGTCAGATGTGTATATGATGGAAATGTAACGTTGAACTGAGAAGAAGTAAATAAAGAAAGTTAGAATTAAAATATAAAAGAAACCCATGAACTCCAAAGGGTTAATCGGGCAGCTCTGTGACGTCACGGCTCCCGATCACACGTGCGCACTCGTCACTCGGTGCGGCGCGGCTCGGCTCGGCTCGGCTCGGGAAATGTCGGACGTGGAAAAGGGATGACTTTTTTGTTTTGTTTTTCCACATTTGCATCGATTTTATTTTAGACTTAACACTCATGTGATGCGTTAAAGCCGGTCTGACCGAGCGGGTATATTAATAGGCGGCAGTCTTTTAACCGAGTCCACAGAGTAAACATGGAAAGCTTCCGACATTCCGCGTGTTTATCGCCAAGAAAACACATCCCGGTTTCTTTAAATGGCTTTTAATAGCTTTAAGGTTTTTATAGCTTGTAGGTACTGGTCGCAGACTTTTATTCCCCAATCTGACCTCGACGCTTTGACTTTCTGATTAGGATTTTTATTTGTTTATTTATATATATATATATATATATATATATATATATATATATATATATATATATATATATATATATATATATATATAGGCAAAATATTTTTTTAGACATTTTATACTCTTTTTTAAAATTTTTTTATTTCTGCATTTTTCTTTTCTTTTCTTTTTTTACTGAATATGCCCGGAAAGCACTAGTAAATCCGTGAATCGAAACAAAACAGTTGCAAACATGAAATCGTCTCTGGCTCCAGGCATCAGAGTCATCACATCTTTCTCCAGAGACAGCTGGTGAGTAGCTCCTCCTTCTTTTATGTTTTTCTGCTCTTTTCTTTTGTTTATTCTCTCTTAAACATGACGTTAAACAGGAGGGAAGTGAAAATAGGTTTCTGTGCTATAATATAAACCTGAAAATTAATATTAGTTTTTGGAGCTTTTGTCTGTAGTTGCTGTCATATTAGGGATACGAATTAAGACGTCATAAGGCATGAAATGAATAATGATTTAATAGTATTTTTTTTTAATGTACACAATGAACACTGGATACTGTATATAGTGTCAAGTGGGCGGGGCTTTGAACCATATTTCTCTCAGTTGAGTCGGGTGTAGATAAAATAAAAACAGTGGAATAAACACATGGTTGTGGGGTGGGGTTTTTGGTATTTTTTTTAATAGCTACAGTTCAACAGAAGACATGGAGCAGTGGTGCTCAAGTGGTTAAGGCTCTGGGCTGTTGATCGGAGGATCAGGGTTCAAGCCCTAGCTCCACTGTAGGGCAGTTGAACAAGGGCCTTAACCCTCTCTGTATCACAGCTGCACCTATGCTCTGACCCCAACTTCCTCAGCTGGGATATGCAAAGAAAAGAATTCCACTGTTCTGTAAAGTACGTGTGCCGATAATAAAGGCTTCATGCCCCTCAGTTCTTCTTCTTCTTATCGATTTACTTTTGTCAATATTTTTTTAAAAATCCCTCTAATAAAACTATTAATAATACCTAACGATCAAAATGTTTTTCTGTGCCTGATATCGCCTTACTTGCATTAAGAAATAATAAACTCTCATGGTTTAAACATACATAGAGTGTCTAGCTCACAGAGACGGCTTTATAGCAAGCAGAGCGAGGTTGCTGTGAGCTATTTGGTGTAAGAAAGGCTGCTTTTACAGTTCACACAGACGAGTATATTCTGTGTGAGGGAGCGTCCCAAGCAGGAAATGTAAACAGGTGAGCAGAGAATCTGAAGCGTGTTAGCGGTTAGGCTGACTTCCTGTACTGAAGGCAGCATTCAGAACTGCATACTAATGCAGAAAAAGCTGTAAGCGTCTTACAGTATTTATATAAAGGCTAATTTTAATCTACCATAGACACGCGGACAAAATATATGTAGAAACAGAGCTGTCAGTTTCAAAATGGCCCATTCGGACAGATGTGAAGATTTGGGGATGTGACTAATACCCAAATATATCATGGATCCCATATACAGCATACAGTGGTCCTAAAGATATAAAATAGGTACTTTTCAAATTTGTATTACTGTCATATCAGAATACATTACTGGTTTAAAAGGAATAAAACAGTCTGGAGAACCCCTAAATGTATAAAAGAACCATTGAAATCCTCTTTTGCTAAAAGAGTACTGAACAGACTGCCTCACATCACACTGGTTTTAGTTCCTGATGATAAACCAAACCATAAGCTAGCTGCTTAAATCACATTTGAAAATCTAGTGGTTATAGATTTTTCATTTCGTGTTTTAAGAATATTTGTGTTCACCATTCAACTGAAAACTACTTTCAAAACAGCAAACTAGCATACAAAGTTCCCTAATGTTATATATGATATAATCAGCAGCCCTTACTCACTTCCTTTTCCCTCAGCCTCCCGCTAGCTCAAAGCGTTACTTTGCAATTTGACCAAAACTGTTCGCTTTGCTTTTTGTAAAGAGAAATACATTGTGCTTCCTTTAACATGCATTTTGTGTTTTTCTCTTCAGGTACAGAGGCTTCATCCTCCTCCTGACATTCCTGTTCTACACAGCGTACCATCTCTCCCGCAAACCTATTAGTATAGTCAAGGTAAAGAGTGGCTGATAAAGGTTGCTTATATTTCATTAAAAATTCCGAGTTCCTTGTGTTATTAATGTCTTTTTTTTTTGTTGACGCTTTCTTAGAGTCAGCTTCATAGAAACTGTTCCTATATCATTCGACCTGCTGACCTCAATGTCACAGACAATTCCACCTGGTGTGACTGGGCTCCTTTTGGTGGGTATTAACCAATATATTTTATATTTTCATGAAGTGGATAGAAAACATACACTATATTGCCAAAAGTATTCGCTCACCCATCCAAATAATCAGAATCAGGTGTTCCAATCACTTCCATGGCTACAGGTGTATAAAATCAAGCACCTAGGCATGCAGACTGTTTTTACAAACATTTGTGAAAGAATGGGTCGCTCTCAGGAGCTCGGTGAATTCCAGCGTGGAACTGTGATAGGATGCCACCTGTGCAACAAATCCAGTCGTGAAATTTCCTCGCTCCTAAATATTCCACAGTCAACTGTCAGCTGTATTATAAGAACGTGGAAGTGTTTGGGAACGACAGCAACTCAGCCACGAAGTGGTAGGCCACGTAAACTGACGGAGCGGGGTCAGCGGATGCTGAGGCGCATAGTGCGAAGAGGTCACCAACTTTCTGCAGAGTCAATCACTACAGACCTCCAAACTTCATGTGGCCTTCAGATTAGCTCAAGAACAGTGCGCAGAGAGCTTCATGGAATGGGTTTCCATGGCCGAGCAGCTGCATCCAAGCCATACATCACCAAGTGCAATGCAAAGCGTCAGATGCAGTGGTGTAAAGCACGCCGCCACTGGACTCTAGAGCAGTGGAGACGCGTTCTCTGGAGTGACGAATCGCGCTTCTCCATCTGGCAATCTGATGGACGAGTCTGGGTTTGGCGGTTGCCAGGAGAACGGTACTTGTCTGACTGCATTGTGCCAAGTGTAAAGTTTGGTGGAGGGGGGATTATGGTGTGGGGTTGTTTTTCAGGAGCTGGGCTTGGCCCCTTAGTTCCAGTGAAAGGAACTCTGAATGCTTCAGCATACCAAGACATTTTGGACAATTCCATGCTCCCAACTTTGTTGGAACAGTTTGGAGCTGGCCCCTTCCTCTTCCAACATGACTGTGCACCAGTGACCAAAGCAAGGTCCATAAAGACATGGATGACAGAGTCTGGTGTGGATGAACTTGACTGGCCTGCACAGAGTCCTGACCTCAACCCGATAGAACACCTTTGGGATGAATTAGAGCGGAGACTGAGAGCCAGGCCTTCTCGTCCAACATCAGTGTGTGACCTCACAAATGCGCTTCTGGAAGAATGGTCAAAAATTCCCATAAACACACTCCTAAACCTTGTGGACAGCCTTCCCAGAAGAGTTGAAGCTGTTATAGCTGCAAAGGGTGGACCGACGTCATATTGAACCCTATGGATTAGGAATGGGATGTCACTTAAGTTCATATGCGAGTCAAGGCAGGTGAGCGAATACTTTTGGCAATATAGTGTATATGTATATAGTAGTAATAATAACATTTGAATGAATAAGCACATTTCAGGGTAACCAAAGGATATTAAAAGATGAGACTAATAGGAAAAAAGTGTAAAGAAAGGAAATGAAATGACAACAACAATAAAACCAGAACAAAAAGAAAACCTCAGCATTTTTCATTTACAGTGGTTGGAAAACGCATGACTTGAAGCACATGACTTAAAGCACATGACTTGAAGCTCTAACTGCAGCATTCGCGATTATGAATTGACCCTTTCATACGTGAAATAAGTGAAAGTATTTTCAGTGTCTGATTTTTTGAAGCCACAAGTGCAGTTCTCTCTGAACAAGACGTAAACGATTCACTTCCCTCTCTGATTTTTTCCCACCGCTCTTTAGACCAAGACAATTACCAGAACCTGTTTGGATGGCTGGACAACTGCTTCCTCGTGGCCTACGCCATCGGAATGTTCTTCAGGTATAAAAACTGACCGGTCCGATTGTGCAGCTGCTTCTGTTTCACTTCTGTTCAGTGATCTAGAAACTTTTTGCTCACATTGACAGCGGCATTTTCGGCGAGCGGCTGCCCCTGCGTTACTACCTCACCACTGGGATGCTTCTCAGCGGCCTTTTCACAGCGCTCTTTGGCCTGGGCTTCTACTGGAACATTCACGCCTTGTGGTACTACTGCTTAGTGCAGGTGAAGTGAAACTCCTACACAATCAGCACTGCAAAGGCATTTGGAAATGCAGCATTTATAATTTGTAGAGCTTGGCTTTCCATCCATTCAAACATTTCTTCTCCAACTTTATGAATTACGGTTAATGGGAACCAAGGTGACTTTATTTTGGGGGTGGGGGCTTATTTCTGGGTCTGAAAACTCCTGGGTGATCCATTGCTGCTCAAGTGCTTTATAAAACAGACCAATAAAAAAATGGAAGTGATACTTGTCACACATCGTATTTCCTTTTTCTGAATGTTGAAACCTAAGCAAAAACGTGTTTCTTGCTTTTGCATTGTATTAATTTGCATCTGCTCTGTGTTGGTTAAACAAAAGATGGATTACGATTCAGTGGCCTAATGGCATACATTGTGCTAATCTAACAAAAGTGTGTCACATGCCTAGAGACTGGAATCAAGGAGATTACAGTACAGCTTGTTTCTCTTGTAAGGCTGTGTGACTGTGTTTACTTTTTCTTTCTCTATTAAACATTCTCTCTCTCTCTCTCTCTCTCTCTGTCAGGTTGCGAACGGGCTGGTACAGACGACAGGCTGGCCGGCGGTGGTGGCTTGTGTTGGCAACTGGTTCGGAAAGGGGAAGTGAGTGCATTACCGCTGACTCAGCACCAGCACGTGTTTCATTAGCTAACTTGGAGTATCTGAAAAATCTGCTTGGCTCTTTCACAGCTAATCAAGTGCTCGAGATAACACCCGAACAGTTAAAGTTCTTTCAGAGTGGGATTGACGTTTCTTGCAAATCCTCATAATTCCTCGTGTGCAACAAAAAAACACTCCCATGAACTCCACGTGCTCAGAAAGTTCATGTTAACAACTGACCGCTGTGTGCTAGATAGGAAATATCGGTTGCTGGGCAAAAGGATTCGGGGAAATTCTAATGGATTTTCAGCTATTAAAAATATCAGAAACTCCCTTTAAGAGCTATACATTTTTAAAGTACTAAATCATTACCATTTACAATTAAAGTACCCAATTAGTTTCAGCTATTTTTTTTCTGGACACATTTCAGACTTCAGAATGTTTTTTTTTTTTTTTTGGAAATGTTTTAATTTTCCCCTTACTATGGCATCTAACCACAACCAAATAGGGCTCAAGACAAAATTTACCAATAAATAAATAAAATTAAATATAGACCATGCTCAGTGCTGTAGCTCATTTACATATACAGTCGGTTTAATCAACTAATGTTAGTATTAAATAATGTTAAATAAGATGTAAATGTCTTTTTTGTTGGCTGTCACTATAGGCGAGGATTCATCATGGGCGTATGGAACTCGCACACCTCTGTGGGGAACATCCTGGGCTCGCTCATCGCCGGGGCGTTCGTCTCAACCGCCTGGGGCATGTCCTTCATCGTGCCTGGCATCATCATCGCCACTACAGGGGTCATCTGTTTCTTCTTCCTGGTCGAGCGTAAGTTTAGCTATGTAATGACAAGCGGTTAAAGAAAGGTCACACTTGGCTGTTTTTTTAGACCGTAACCCGATTCTGATGCATGCTTTGGTGCATCTTGTTCTGTGCAGATCCAGAAGACGTGAACTGCAGCCCTCCGAATCACCATGTAAGACCTGCTGTACACACTTTGTAGGATTTAATCTATTCATATGGCAAGCATTACGTGTTTTAATCACTGAGCATATATTTTTGTGTGTAGGAGAGCTCAGAGCAAGAGCCTTTGCTGAGGAACTCGTTGAACAGCGAGGAGATCTTCAACAATCACGCGACTGCAGTGGTGGAAGATGGTGACGAGGAAGCAGAGGCTATCAGTTTCTTAGGAGCTCTCCGGATACCGGTGAGTGTACTCTTTTCCTAGAATATCTGTCAGTAAAGTATAGCAGTATTAACATGCTCAAATCCCACTGGTGAACCATTAAAGTAGCCATTAGTAATTTTCATAGCCTTCTGCTGCCTCTGAAGAGAATAACAATTGCTCTGTTAAAATGATATAATGCACAATGCATTGCATTATTCCCAGTAACAGTTTTTCCTAAAATATGTATTAAAATTAAGATTGATTAACTTCTTGAAGCAATTTAAAATGTTACATAGTGCACCTTTAAGCCTTTTAGAGCAGTAAGCATAATTCTACCTGAATTAATTAATTAAATAATTGTGTAATTGTGGTATAGATTGTTTTTGTCAGAATGCTTCAGTATGGACACTATATTGCCAAATGTTTTGGGACGTCTGCCTTTACATGCACATGAATGTAATATGGAGTTGGCCCACCATTTGCAGCTAAAACAGCTTCAACTCTTCTGTGAAGGCTTTCCAGAAGGATTAGGAGTATGTTTATGGGAATTTTTGACCATTCCTCTCTAGAAGCACATTTGTGAGGTCAGGCACTGATGCTAGACAAGAAGGCCTGGCTCTAATAGGTCTCCGCTCTAATTCATCTCAAAGGTGTTCTATCAGGTTGAGGTCAGGACTCTGTAAAGTTCCTCCACACCAAACTCGTTCTTCCATGTCTTTATGGACCTTGCTTTGTGCACTGGTGTGCAGTCATGTTGGAACAGGAAGGGGTCATCCACAAACTGTTCCCACAAATTTGGGAGCAAGAAATTGTCCAAAATGTTTCCTTTGAAACAGGAAATAAGTTCCTTACACTGGACCTAAGGGGCCCAAACCCTGAAAAAACAACCCCTGAATTCAATGATTTGGAGAGGTGTCCTGAAACTTTTGGCAAAATAATGTACCACACATGAAAACAGATAAAATTTCAATTTAAACTGGCAATATAGTATATGTGGGTTCAGGTTTTTTTCTAAAGCTAAAGCTGCATGTTAGACAAGTTAGAGTTTTAACAAGAGTCTTGATTGACTTGTTCTCCAGGGCGTGGTGGAGTTTTCCCTCTGTTTGCTTTTCGCTAAGCTGGTCAGCTACACATTCCTCTACTGGTTACCGCTATACATCGCTAATGTTGGTAAGAGATTGTCTTTTCAATCGAGAGATGCTACAACATGTATTTATAGGTTACGTCTCATTTTTTTATATAAATCCTATCTCCAGCCCATTTCGATCCTAAAGCAGCAGGAGACATGTCGACACTCTTCGACGTTGGAGGAATTCTGGGTAAGATTGTTTAGTTGTAAACGTTGCCTGAAGGCTTTGGGAAATTTAGAATGATACATGTTTAAACTTGTTTAATGTGCGTGTGTTGCCGCTCTGTATTCCAGGCGGCATCCTAGCCGGCGTTGTTTCAGACTACACTGGCGGGAGGGCGACCACCTGCTGTGTCATGCTAATCGTTGCTGCTCCAATGGTGAGTGTGTCAGTGATTGTGTGAGGAAGAATTACACAACGTCTCCATCATTGATTCTAGTATTGAGTGCATTTTCAATAAATGTTCTCTAACTATAGCCTGTCCTATAACTTGAAGCCTTGCTTTCTAAATCAGTGGTGTGATGCAAGAGTTGCAAAAAAAACAACCCACTTGCTCTTGCATTACGATATTTAGAAGTGTTGCGTAATAGCTTTTGGTTGTGTGAAGTCAAAGAAAAACATAAAATGTTACTGAGATTTCAAGCTCTCAGTTATTAAACTCTTTTGTGTTTGGTATGAACATCTCATCACACGTTGTCTGTGTGATCTGTAAAATTGCGAAATGCAAAACTTTGACAGTAAATGCAAAGCCAGCGTAAAGCTAAAAACTTAAAAACACAAAGCCTAGAGCTTTAAAATAAATACAAAGCTGGAATACAGCTGTACAAAATACAAAGCTAGCACAGAGGAGTATAAAACACTGGCACGGAACTATACTAAACGCAAATCTAGCATGGAACCACGCTAAACACAAATCTAGCACGGAGCTATGCTAAATACAAAGGTAACGCCGAGCTATAAGCTAAATACAAAGCTAGCACAGAGCTTTACAAAACAAAAAGCTAGCACGGGACTATACTAAACTCTGAACAAAACACAACTAGCATAGATGTGTGAATAATACAAAGCTGTTAGACAGAGGCTAAATCTAATGTAAAAGGAGGCAAGAGTATTTTATCTTCAGAACATTAAAAAAGGTTATTTAAGTCAAAAGCAGTATATTTTATTATTATTTAAGATCAGTAGTATTTATAAGAATTTAAAAAACCCCACACAGATGTATTTTCTGTTTATACTAAGTATCTGAGTGACCCTAAAATAAAACACACAAACACACAGATGAAGATGTACCACTTCCTCTGTGCTGCATGAGATGGGCTCCTCGTCCGAGCGCGTCTCTCTTCACACATCCACAGGAAAGCACACACATCCCACACCCTGCAGTTTGCTCACAGATTTTAGCACCCGGGCCAAATCTCACGCCTACACCACAGCAGCGTGTGTGAGTTTACCCGCGAAACCTCTGAGAACAACTGAACAGATTTCTCTACACTTTCCCCCCCTAATTCACTTTTCTGCTTTCCTCTTTCTGATGCTAGCTGTTCGTGTACAACCTCGTGGGGCAGAATGGCATTCCAACAACAATCGGTAAGCAGACACGCCTACGGACTGTTTATTAATTTGTACAGTAGATAAAGTAAAGTTTGATCTCTCTCTCTCTCTTTATATAAACATCTTTATTCCAGGTATGCTTCTGCTTTGTGGTGCTCTTGTGAACGGACCCTATGCCCTCATCACGACGGCTGTGTCAGCTGACCTGGTACCATTCAGCCTCTTTCTCTTACTATACCTTCTGATTGTCAATTTTAAATTTTGTTGTTTATTTTGTACCACCTCACTGCTGAATTCTGATTGGCGAGAAGATGACTAATTTTCTGTATCCACAGCTCTGATTCCAGCTACATGGTTTAAGTTACAGCACCTGACGGATACAGTATATTGCCAAAAGTTTTGGGACACCCCTCCAAATCATTGAATTCAGGGGTTGGGCTCGGCCCCTTAGTTCCAGTGAAAGGAACTCTCAATGCTTCAGCATAGTGAGACATTTTGGACAATTTCATGCTCCCAACTTTGTGGGAACAGTTTGGGGATGACCCCTTCCTGTTCCAACATGACTGCACACCAGAGCACAAAGCAAGGTCCATAAAGACATGGATGAGTGAGTTTGGTGTGGAGGAATCTGACTGGCCTGCACAGAGTCCTGACCTCAACCCCATAGAACACCTTTGGGATGAATTGGAGCGGAGACTCTGAGCCTTTCCAAAACTGTCTGCCTTTGCATGCACATGAATGTAATATGGAGTTGTCCCGCACTTTGTAGCTAGAACACCTTCAACTCTTCTGGGAAGGCTTTCCACTAGGTTTAGGAGTGTGTTCATGGGAATTTTTGACCATTCCTCTAAAGCAAATTTGTGAGGTCAGGCACTGATGTTTGACGAGAAGCTTTAATTCATCCCAAAGGTGTTCTATCGGGTTGTAGTCAGGACTCGCTCATCCATGTCTTGAATTCAGTGATTTGGATGGGTGTCCCAAAACCTTTGGCAATATAGTGTATTTCTGCATTAAAAACTTATGCAAGTTGTCTGTGAGGATTTTTTTTTATTTACAAATTTTGGAAGGAGTCTGCAGTTTCAAAACTTTGTAACAGTCAGAAATAAAGCTGTACCTTTCCTATTTCTTGGTAACATGACTCTTCAAGAAGCTGTGAAAGAAAAGACTGTAACGTTATTTGAATGTTATGTGAAGTGTTATTTGAACGTTATTTATAGCTATAATGACATAAGTGACAGGATAAAACCATTCCCCAACATTAACATAACTATAAATGATTTTTTTTAATATTTATCACTAAAAGGTAAATGCAGTTTATTATCATTTGCTTGCCACAGTGACTAAGGTTTAAGCTTCAGCTACGTACAATTTTTATCCATCTCTGCACAGGGTACCCACGAGTGTCTGAGAGGAAACGCCAGGGCTCTGTCCACTGTAACAGCCATTATTGACGGCACAGGATCAGTGGGTATGGGCAAATGTTTTTGTGTTGTTGTTTCACGTGCTGATCGTTACATTTTGTTGCCAGCAACAGAAAGCTGACTAGTTGTATTCTTCTGCAGTTTACTGTAAACCGATTTGTTATGCATGCCAGACTGAGCCGTGTGCAGGTTCTCAGATGTGATTTCTGTCCTCTAGGTGCCGCTATTGGGCCTCTTTTGGCAGGATTGATCTCTCCCACTGGCTGGAATAATGTTTTCTACATGCTCATCACGGCCGATATACTGGCTTGTCTGGTAAGCGTTCTAAAACTATATAGAAACGTATAAGAGTTTAAGTATTCTGCTTAAGACATCTCACATTCTTCTATTTGCATTCTTCTTTCTGTAGCTGCTGTCCAGGTTGGTGTTTAAGGAGATCCGAGGATGGTGTGGCTACTCTACAAGACAGAGAGGGTGAGAATTATGGGCTAGTGCTCATGCAGTTTGCATTTACACTTCAGATTTAGGTCCTAGAATGATATTAGCATGATTAAATTTGTAATGGAAATGTTTTAAATCTAATAGCGAAAATGAAACAACAAGGAATTTTAGTGCTCTATTTTTTTTACTACAGGCTAGGAAAAGTCACCAAAAATCATCTATAATTCCTGACATTTTAAAAAACGTTAAGAATTCTCATTTGTAGCATAATTGTATTTCACTGAACATCCACTAGAGGGTGCTAATACGTGCACAACACAGTACAGGCGATCACATTAGTATAGATAATGAGGACAGCTCACAGAATGTATCAGACTTTATACACATGGTGCTTTAGAGTTAAAGTAAAGCTAGTAACCCATTTCAGAATAAATAAAACAGGAATTTTATCTATTTAAGTTTATTTCAACATAATAACCACGTTATCTTTAAGAAACACATTTTTCTGTCAGGTCATTTGTGTCCTTGGGAGTGTACTAACTGAACCAGTACAGATATGAAAGGCGTGTGTGTATTGTGGGGAAAGGAAGGGGGGGGGGGCGTTAGTGTAATGTTAGTGTAATTATCAGGGTCATTTAGAGATCCTTCTGTAATTAGATTTCGGTATTAGAATATTATTTTAGCACTTCTCGTTCGCCGCTAAATGCACGCTGGTCTAATTAGCAGTCGATCATTTCCGCCTGTACTACGGTTCCTATTAAATCAGAAGGATCTAATGAATAATTGTTCAGCGTTGAGTTTTTGTACTCTGGCTTGATCTGCCCGTTTCATTTCAGGTTCAAAGAGATCTGAGGTGCCTGCCGGACAAGTGAATATCACACCTGCAGCAGGACAAACAGCGGCGGTGACAAAACAAGACCCGATTTCCTGATCCGTCACACAAAGCTGTTTTATTTTTTTATTTTTATTATTTTTTTTTTTTATTTAAAAACGGGACACTTTTATCCTTTTAGACTATGAGAAAAGAAACAAAGTCCAATGGTGTGATGAAATGAAATTAAATGAAATGAGGGCTCCCCTTTTTGATGTATGGGGAGAATAAAAAAAAAAAAAGAAGAAGAAGGAGAAGGGGAAAAAAGCAAGAAAGCTAGAGAGAGAATCGGAGCTCCTCGATTTGACCCCTGGCTGATTTTAACTAAACTGTGCCTGATTTATGTTTGGTTTTTAATCATTAAAATATGCTAGTGGTGCATATTTGCTTTTATACAATGTCTCTATGGTTACTAAAGCCTCGGGGCCAGACTCAACTGTCTCTCGCTCGCGCGCTCTCTCTCTCTCTCTCTCTCTCACACACACACATATACACTGTTCCTTATTAATTCAGGTGAAGGTTCTTAAGCACATGAGTATGCTTTCTAAAGTGGCTGCCTCCCACATGTAGCAGCACTATATGACATTTACAGCTTGCCACACACACACACACACACTATTCTTCAGGTTACTCAGACATTCTCTCTCCGAGTCTGAGACTACAGTATTGTTTCGGTGCTTTAGCCGATGGGACTAGGTTTGCTGCTGACATGAGCCAGATTTTGCTGTGCAAATCTGCTGAAATGAGTTTGGCTTCAATAAGCTTTCCAACATGACTCACTAATTATACAACTAAATCCCAGACCTTTATATAATTGAATTTTCTTAAGAGACCATGTATTCATGACTGTTGTTAAACAGTTGCATCGAGCACTTTTGGATTTCACAGCGGAAGTCTTAACGAAACGAAACGTTCACCGGATAATTTGAATGAAGCCGATCGTGTATTAATGATGAGTTTTGTAAGGATCAATGCTTTATTTAAAAGCTCGAATGATTAATATCAATGTATGTAAGGCTTGACTAGCTATTTTGTCGCATACATTGTGTGACATAAAAATTGAGATTCTTTTCAAAGTCATGGAAATGAATCACTTGGAAATAAACAGTGTGTCATGCTGCCTGAGCGTCTGTTGTCTGTGTTTAAATTCCAATGTTGCTTTTGAGTAAAAACATGACACATTTGGCCTCTGTTAATGGCATGTTCATATGTTTTGTGCAGTAGTGTTTGCTTCATTTGGCACATTAGCTGAAAAGTACATCGCCCTTCAAAAGTATTGGCACCCTCCATTAGAATGATTGTATAACACAACACTGTTCTCCACACAAGCAAAAAGAAGAAACCATTAACCTTGGAACTAAAGTATTAAAATGCAAATATTCAAGGTGTTGTTACATATAATAATATAATAATAATAATAATAATTCAATCTAAAGCTAAATAACTCACATACAAGGCATAACATTATGACCACTGACAGGTGACGTGAATAAGACTGATGATCTCCTCATCATGGCACCTGTTAGTGGGTGGGATATATTAGGCAGCAAGAGAACATTTTGTCCTCAAAGTTGATGTGTTAGAAGCAGGAAAAATGGGCGAGAGTAAGGATTTGAGCGAGTTTGACGAAGGGCCAAATTGTGATGGCTAGAGGACTGGATCAGAGCATCTCCAAAACTGCAGCTCTTGTGGGGTGTTCCCGGTCTGCAGTGGTCAGTATCTATCAAAAGTGGTCCAAGGATGGAAAAGTGGTGAACTGGGGACAGGGTCATGGGTCATGGGTGGCCAAGGCTCATTAATGCACGTTTCTTCTGTTTTTTTCTTCCAGGTTCATGTATTGGTGAGATGAACAGTTTTGTTTCATTTTTTGTGAACTGCTGACAATATTTCTCCTAAATTCCAAATATAACTATTGTTATTTAGAGTGTATATTTAAAGGAAATGACAACACATCAAAATAACCCAAGATCATGCAGTATATTTGCAGAGCTTTAATAACTCAAATAAAACAAAATGCAAATCATTTGTAAACAAATTGTGTTAATGCTTTGGCTAAATAACATTAAGAAATCAGTATTTGGTGGAATTACCCCGATGGGCATGCGTTTTTGGCTCCATGATCTCCACCAGTTTCTCACATTGCTGTTGGGGAACTTTATACCACTCTTTTTGCAAAAAGAGCAAACAGCTCAGCTTTGCTTGATGACCATCCATCTTCCTCTTCATGACATTCCAAAAGTTTTTCATTACGGTTCAAATCTGGACATTGGTCTCTAATTTTTTTTTTTTCCAGAGCTGTATTTTAGTGCCCAGAATCGGCTCCAAAAACTGCGGAATCGAATCCATTCTCCGCCCCTGTAACATGAATAGGAGAAAGAGTCGACTCCCAAATATGGAATCGAACCAACTTCAAAACCAACCTCCACCTGGAGCGTTTCCAAGGCAACGCGCGAGCGAGCGGACGGCCCCGCCCACATCTCGCGCGCCCTGAATAATCCCGCGCTTTCCCCACAGCATCCTCAGCAGCATCTGTGGTCTTAAAGCTTGAGGGAAGGTGGATGGGTGACACTCAGGTGGGTCACCTGGCCCGTACACTAGCTTCTCCCTGTGTCTTCACACTTCCTGAGGTTAGTAGATACGACCACTTTCATTTTTTTCCTTTTCATTTTTAAAGTTAGTTTTCTGAGTAGAGCAGGAGCTGTTTTCTCTGTTACATCATGTGCCATTTCTCTATTACTTCACGTTTCAGCCTCTTGAAATGTTTAAAAGTCAGTATTTTAATACTGAATTTTTAACAATGATGTTTTGGGGGTTTTCCAGAAGAAAAGGTAGCTTTCAAAAGTTCACACAATGGGTTCCAGCTCTTCGTCCTACGCTCCTAAGACCGTCTATCTGGACGTAGATGGAAAAGTTCAGAGGGTAAGAACATTTTCAGAGCTTTCAGTGATAACTTTCTGGTGTTATGACCGTCTGTCAATACATATTTATCTGGAGTTCAGTTCTCTGACTCAGGAAGTCCTGGGATAATTTTAAATATCCTTCGGCGTATCTTTATCGGTCAGTGTTATTCACTAGGTTTGGGTAGTATGTAAAAAAAAATGTATTGTTGTTCATGTGACAGCTTGTTCGATAATATTTGGGTGATCCTTGGGTCAAAAAATGTCAATAATTATTGCCGTATTTGTACCTAATACAAAAGTGAATATTTAAAGAGTTGACTCAAAAACCCTTAGTCTGCATTTTTGGTTATTTTTTGTAGGGATTTTTCTTGTTTAAATTTGCATTTTATTGGTTATTTATTAGAGTAAAGAAAGTTCCTTTGTATAGAATTTGACTCTATACTTTCCACCAATTAAGAAAATAACCAAACATTTGGTTATATACCAAATAACAAATCAGAAAAGGTCTGTATTTGTGTTCTAGACATATCTATATGATTTATTTGTGTTCAGGAAGCTATATGCAAAAGCCGAATTTCTCATAGAAAGTCATCTGGAGTGATCCCGCTATATAACGAAGCATCTTATTAGTTACAGACCTCAATATCGGTACAACAGAAATTAAAAAACACGTAACATATTTTTTCGTCACTGTCCCAATGTGACATGTGACATGTTGGTCTGTCGTAAACAAAAAGCCTCATTCTGAGTCACAGGTGTCTGTGGCATTCACAAGTAGCCGTACCATCTGCAGAGAGCAGCTCGATGAGTGTTTATTCACAAGACCTCCAGTGAAGATTGTTCTTGACCATAGTTCCGTACCACTAGCATTTTAATCTGTATTTCATATATATATACACCGATCAGGCATAACATTATAAGCAGTGAGAGGTGAAGTGAATAACACTGATGATCTCCTCATCATGGCCCCTGTTAGTGGGTGGGATATATTAGGCAGCAAGTGAACATTTTTTCCTCAAAGTTGATGTGTTAGAAGCAGGAAAAATGGACAAGCGTAAGGATTTGAGCGAGTTTGACGAAGGGCAAAATTGTGATGGCTAGACCACTGGATCAGAGCATCTCCAAAACTGCAGCTCTTGTGGGGTGTTCCCGGTCTGCAGTGGTCAGTATCTATCAAAAGTGGTCCAAGGAAGGAACAGTGGTGAACCGGCGACAGGGTCATGGGCGGTCAAGGCTCATTGATGGACGTGGGGAGAGAAGGCTGGCCCGTGTGATCCGATCCAACAGACGAGCTACTGTTGGTCAAATTACTGAAGACGTTAATTCTGGTTCTGATAGAAAGGTGTCAGAATACACAGTGCAGGACGGGTCAGGGCTGTTTTAGCAGCAAAAGGGGGACCAACACAATATTATAATGTTACGCCTGGTCGGCGAATATATAATTCTTATGAAAGGAAATGAGCATGACAAAGAGAAAATCTGTATTTGTTATCGGAACAGAAAAACTTATATGAAGATTCTGTATTTGCTTTCCTGTTGTCTGCAGGTCATTTTCAGTCGACACTGCAGTCCGTGCGACATCCGAGAGCTGCTTTGTACGTCGTCCAACATCGCCAGGTCAATCATTTCTATCAGCCGTTACATGTTCAGTTCATCTAATCCAAAAACTTTCTCATAAAACTCATGTACGTTTTTTTTCCTGTGCAGGAACACAGCTATACTTTTAGTAGATTCAGAGGGAGCGCTGATATCTATTGACCCCACCATGCCTACAAACACGCCTAAGTAATCCTTTCATTAATCTATAGCAACGTTAATGATTTTTTAATAAGTATACAAGTAACTCTTTTTCTTGTTACAGCAACTTGTATAAAGTAATGCCCCATTCCAGTCAAGGAGGAGGTGAATACTACTAAATACTACTAAATGTGGTAGAGATATAAAAATGCTAGACATATTTATTCTATGATAAATCAGTCGTTAAACGAACCGTGTAAAAAGTGTTTAAAACTTACTGGGATTTTAGAGTAACATGACCACGAGGGAACAATGCACAGAAATATGTATTGTTTGCATTGTCATGTAGTGTAACAGCAGTATTTAATACATACTCGTTTTTCTCATCAGTGATTTTAGGAAGTACTAAGAAACATTAACATTTTGTCTTTTACAGAAAAAGAAGACATGTTCCAGAATGTTCTCTCCCAAGTGGCGGAGCAGTTCAGCCGGTAACGCATTCATCCACAAGCAGCACCAAAAAAATGTATTTCTGTATTATATCAACTTTGTTTTTTATTCATTGACACGTTGTTAATAGAGGATCTCTCTGCATTAGGGCTTTCAGGATAAATGAGCTGAAGACGGAGATGACCAACAGACTGGCCATGCTGGAGAAGAGGGTCGAACGTGAGCCTTGATCCTGTTTCAATATATAAATCAATTCATTTTTTTTAAAGATTGCTTTCAGTGAAGGTTTTTCTTTTTTTTGCCTTTTGTAGTAGAGGGCCTCAAAGTGGTAGAGATTGAGAAGTGTAAGAATGATCTGAAGAAACTAAGGGATGAGGTGACCTCTAGAGGCGGAGCAAGGTATGATTCTAACAGCTCTAACTCTTCAAATATCAGTTTTAAAACCTGTTGAGGTTCGAGTTGCCGCTTGATATCGTCAATATTTCACCTCCTGTAGCCTCAGAAGGCTAATAAGAAGGCCACTCCACTGTATGCAATGACCAGGCATAACATTATGACCACCTGCCTAATATTGTGTTGGTCCCACTTTTGCTGCCATAACAGCCCTGACCCGTCATGCACTGTGTATCCTGACACCTTTCTATCAGAACCAGCATTAACTTCTTCAGCAATTTGAGCAACAGTAGCTCGTCTGTTGGATCGGATCACACGGGCCAGCCTTCGCTCAGTGAGCCTTGGCCGTCCATGACCCTGTCTCCGGTTCACCACTGTTCCTTCCTTGGACCACTTTTGATAGATACTGACCACTGCAGGCCGGGAACACCCCACAAGAGCTGCAGTTTTGGAGATGCTCTGATCCAGTCGTCTAGCCATTACAATATGGCCCTTCATCAAACTCGCTCAAATCCTTACGCTTGTCCATTTTTCCTGCTTCTAACACATCAACTTTGAGGACAAAATGTTCACTTGCTGCCTAATATATCCCACCCACTAACAGGTGCCATGATGAGGAGAAGGTGAAGTGTTATTCACTTCACCTGGTCATAATGTTATGCCTGATCGGTGTATATGCAATTATTACCGTCATTTATATAAACAGTACTAAAAATCTTTTTTTTTTTTTTAATAATATGTGATTTGTGGTGTATGATATAAATCTTATTTTGATGGTCCACCAATAATTTACACTTCATTAAATTTCGACTCAGTTGAAAACATTTTCATTTTCTTCCTATCAGAGTGAACTGCAACTGCAAGTACAATTTCACAGATGATGGAAAGAAACTCTCTCCCAGACGTGATGTTCCGAGTTATCCAAAGGTAAAAATCATGAGTTGGCATTTTTAAGGTATATGAAGTTTGAAAAAAAAAAACAACAACACAGAAGGGATGGGATTAATATGACCTTGATCTCGTCCTCTCGTCTACACAGTACACACTTTCCCAGGAGACTATAGAGACTCTCAAGAAGCCCACCTTTGATGTATGGCACTGGGAGCATAATGAGGTTTGCCAGCATATGAAAGGAGCATATATTTGATATACAGAGTGAATTCAAAGTCTCCCATGTTCACATTTTACGCACTTCTATTTCAAACCTCACGCTCTGTTTGACTTGTTTCTTTATTGACTCTAGATGCTAAGCTGTCTGGAGTACATGTATCATGATCTCGGCCTAGTAAAGGAGTTTAACATGAACCCCATCACCCTTAAGAGGTGGCTGGTAAGATTCGAAACCCACTCTTCGGCATTTAACATGCACATTCTGACCAACAACGTATGAAGTACAGAAACTGAATTAATGACGATCAATTCCAGCTGGCAATCCAGGAAAATTACCGTGACAACCCCTTCCATAACTTCCGTCACTGTTTCTGCGTCAGTCAGATGATGTACGGAATGATCCACTTGTGCAACCTCCAGGTGTGAACATCTCTGTGACCCATAATAATAAAAGTCTTCCCTAGATGCTTGTCTACATACCTTTATATTATACTCGTACCATGGTTTGTTGTCCTCAGGAGAAGCTGACTATGACTGACATGTGCATCCTGATGACGGCAGCAGTGTGCCACGATCTTGACCATCCAGGATACAACAACACGTACAGCTCCATTTGTCATGCTCACTAACACACTATCATCAGTACTTTTTTTGCAAACAACATTAAATCCAATCCATTTGAATTCTCAATTCTGATTGGTCAGAAAGCACAGCAGCTGTAATCCTCACTCAATGTCTATGTTTTAATTTCCCCTCTGTGAGCAGGTATCAGATTAACGCTCGGACAGAGCTGGCCGTTCGCTATAACGATATCTCCCCCTTGGAGAATCACCACTGTGCAGTGGCCTTCCAGATCCTCGCCATGCCAGAGTGCAACATTTTCGCCAACATCGAACTTGAGTCCTTCAAACAGATACGACAGGTGCTGCAGACACACTACAGAGCTGCCTTTGATAGAGCTGGATAGATTCTGGATTTTTAAAAGAACTATAATGGATTTTGTGTAATATATTCTGCTTGTATTTGTTTCAGGCCATCATTACTCTTATTCTAGCCACTGACATGGCCAGACATGGCGAGATACTAGACTCCTTCAGGCAGAAAGTGGACAATTTCGACTTCACCAACGAGGAGCATGTCAAATGTGTGCGTATTCTCCACAAGTACTGTTTTTTATCTTTGGTCTAGACAGCATCCAAAGCCTCCTGTTTATAAAATTTGCATAGTGCTCTTAGCATGCCGCTATTAAAGGTGGTGAAACTGTCTCTTTCTTTATAATGTCTGCGCTTGACACCTCTTCCCCAATGGCGGAGCAGCTGAAGATGGTCTTGATCAAGTGTTGCGATATCTCCAATGAGGTAAGACCAACCGAGGTGGCTGAGCCATGGGTGGACTGCCTGCTAGAGGAGTACTTCATGCAGGTACCACAGCCATTTTGTGCGGATCTCTATGACTTGCATTAAATTTGAATTTAACCTTAGGTTGGATTGTGCTCCAGTTTGCCAGTCAAAAAATGAAGAGAAAGTCTCAAAGTTATATGAATATGAAATCAGTTTGCATGATTCATTTGCAATGTGGGCTTTTTTGAATGATTTTTTTCCTCACTAAATGGATTTAAAGCTTGTATTGTTATTTTGTATTGATACAGAGTGACAGAGAAAAGTCGGAAGGTCTTCCTGTTGCTCCTTTTATGGACCGGGACAAAGTAACCAAGCCAACGGCACAAATTGGCTTCATCAAGTTTGTCCTCATCCCAATGTTTGAGACAGTCATGAAGGTATCCATATTCCGCCAGAATACTGCATGAACATTTTCTAATGAAGACACATACCGTTATAGCTAATACCACAGCGCTGTCGAATTCTTCAGTCTGATTGGTTAAAAGGTGTTGATTCATTTTCTTTAACTGCATATCTGACAATATTTCCAGCAAAAGGCACAGGCTTATATTAATGCACTCAGTATAATTATTATAATGTGTCTAATACATACACAGGTACTTGTGAGGCAGAAAAATAAACAGATATGTGTGTGTGTGTGTGTGTGTGTAATTATTGATGGTGAAGATTTCTGTTAAGATATTTTACATTTTAAACAGATTCTCCACTATTTAGTGCTCCTTTGCTTGTTTGTTTTAATATTAATACAAAAAAATATATTAAAAATTTAATATTAATACAAAAAAGGGACAAAAAAAATTATTTTGCTGATGCTCAACAACATAAAACATGACTTGACACAGATACGAAAAAAAAAACTTTTAATAAATAAAACTTTGAGAATTGTTCTGGTATAACAGTAGTTAAAGACTTTGTTACTTGCTGTTATTGGACAATAATCAATTTCAGGTTATCTACCTAATGTCCAAAACGGTGATGTTTTGAATTATGTTAAAATGATTTTCTAATATTGTGTCTGTAGCTTTTCCCTCAAATCGAGGAGATCATGGTGCAGCCGTTGCGAGACTCTCGAGACCACTACGAAGAACTAAAACAGATCGACGATGCCATGTCTCAGGTATATCACAGACATCCCACACATCTGAACATCACAATACATATTGATACCCAAGCTAGAGTTAATTAAACTAAATTATGTGTTTTGTCTCCAGGCCCAGAAGAAGAAAACCGAGAGCATGTCATTAGGAGGAAAGAAGAAATAGATTCTGATTCCTTGTCGATAGAAGAGTAAGTTTCTGTGATCAGTGAAGGTCAGTGTGAAATGGGAGCTGAGAACGGTTTCTACCACCAGAGAAAACTACAGAACACGGTGGTTGTGTAATGTTGCTGTGATATTTGCTGGGAAAGAGTTTTGTTGGAAATAAATCCTGCTGGAAAGTCGCAGGCCCTGTTTATTTACATGCAGCGGAAAGGAAAACCGTACATGCTTCATCTCCATTCAGCCATTTTTAGTAATCAGGTCCTTCTTATGTATACAGGAAGAAAGCCATGTGCTTTAACCAATTCCTTTAAATTCAAGAAGGAAAGTTGTAAATGTTGAAATTTTATCTGTTGTCCTGTGTGGTACACTATATTGCCAAAAGTTTTGGAACACCCCTCGAAATCCTTGAATTCAGGGGTTGGGCTCGGCCCCATAGTTCCAGTGAAAGGAAATCTTAATGCTTCAACTTCATACCAAGACATTTTGGACAAGTTCATGCTCCCATCTTTGTGGGAACAGTTTGGGGATGACCCCTTCCTGTTCCAACATGACTGCACACCAGTGACCAAAGCAAGGTCCATAAAGACATGGATGAGTGAGTTTGGTGTGGAGGAACTTCACCTCAACCTGATAGAACACCTTTGGGATGAATCAGAGCGGACACTCCGAGCCAGACCTTCACGTCCAACATCAGTGCCTGACCTCACAAATGTGCTTCTAGAGGAACGGTCAAAAATTCCCATAAACACACTTGTGGAAAGCCTTCCCAGAAGAGTTGAAGCTGTTATAGCTGTAAAGGGTGGGACAACTCCATATTACATTCATGTGCAGGTAAAGGCAGACGTCCCAGAACTTTTGGCAATATAGTGTATGAATCAAACTTTTGTTCAAAACACTAAAACAACAAAAAAAAAACTAAAAACAACTCTTCGTAATTGAAGCCATGACATTCTTTTCGAACTCTCATGCTGTAGCACAGGGCAAGAAAACACTTGAATGAAAGTGCCGTCTTCCTCATAAATGGTGGCCACAATAGGCTAGTCATAAACAACGACTATTCCAACCGCACCCAGATTTCCAAACAATACCCTGGTATAACCATTTCCCTTATACTGTTTTCCAGGAAGTTCATCATAAACAGAAGTCTCATGGCCAGATGACATAGCCTGGCTTTGTTCTGGTGTCCCATGTGCCCTTTTTCTGAGATGGAGTGAGCCTCTCCTGCAAATCTCGCAATCCTCGAACACCCGCTCTGAGAGGACAGATTTCTCCACACCAGATAGATAAAGTAAGATGTGAGCGAAGCCTTAAGAAGGCAGTGAATCCTTAGTGTTTGAAGATTCTGCAGCACGTTTTATACGGTAAGACGGTAAGAAGAATAAACTAAGATTTAAAAAAAAAAAGAAAAGAAAAACGAACATAGTTTTAATGTAGTAATATTAGCCAATTGGCATTTCTATATCTGTAAAGGGAAAATGTTCACCTTATTTAAGGGGTATTAAAAGGAAACAATCAAATGGTTTACATTCCTGTGTAGATTTATGTAAGTTTTTGACCATCAAGTCTAAACTGGGGTGTGAGAGTGAGTGTAGCGACGGTGCAGTTAGATATCTACAAACACCAAAGATTTGAGCTAACAAAAGATGAACAGACATTTATTTATATAACATATATTTACCCAGGTTTACTTTCTTTAATAACAAGACACAAGGTTGATTACACTGATATGCCAAATATTGATTACTAGATGGACGGTTTAGTTCATAGAAACCTTTCTTTGAGAACTGGGCCTCATTTTATACGTACAGCATATGTTTAAAAAAACGATGTATTTTTTTAAATAGGATGAAAAATCCTGAAAGAAATTGATTTACTTATTTACTTGCCTGGAATTGTTGAATCCTCAAGGTATTATATTACTTTACTTTTCTGGCTGCATTTAACCAATAAAGTAATTAATTATATAGTAAACCATGTCAAAGCTCACACCATATAATACGGTTGAATTTATTTATGCAATGAAATGCATTGCGAGATGTAGAATATTTACACATTTTCCCAGTAGAGTGTAAAAGCTCTTGCAAAATTGTTTTTCTTTTTCTTTTTCTTTTTTTTTAAATTAACCTTTTGCTTTATTATTTATGATATACAAATTTTGGAGCTGAAAAGCTTGTCATCTGAATGGGTGAACCTCAGGTACGTGGCATTATGTGGCAACACACCTAAAACTTACCTGATATTTTGTGTTGAAATCAGCAGCATTTTCTAATTGGGTCGCTGTGGGTTTTACGTAGGAGATCAAATATTTTTCTGTAGCACGTGCTAGTACTGTAAACATGTGTTGATTAAACGTGCTGGAAGATAGCTGTGAGTTGAAATGTTGGCTAAGTCAAGCAATAAAAACCCATCTTGTGTTTTCATACTGAGCCTTTATTCGTCACATATACATTACAGCACTGAAATTCTTTCTACGCTTTTTGGAAGTTGGGGTCAGAGCCATGATACAGCGCCCCAGGAGCAGTGAGGGTTAAGGGCCTTGCTCAAGGGCCCAACCCTCATCAACCCAGAGCCTTAACTGCTTGAGCTACCCTTGAATGAATCACATTCCACTAATATAAATATAAATAAACTGGACTCTAATTACTGTTTTGATGTTTACGCTTAAGAAGTTTTAGAAATTGATAATCCTGTATGTGGCTCTAATAAATAGCTGGAATAATTGTATAGCTGAAAATAATGTTTCATTTTTGAGCAGCTGGATTCGAGAAATAAGATGTGTAATGAGGGGGATTGATTAATTGATTGATTGATTGACTGACTGATTGATTTTAAACAGTTGGCTATATATGTTCCCTGATGATATGACCCCCCCCCTTCCGAAACTGTTTTGATCAAAGCACAACAGTGTGATCAAATCACATCTGGTGACACATATAATGCCTTCACTTTCAGTCTGCTTGTGATCAGATCCGTCCACTGTGAAAACCAGACCAGACAATGTGATTAACTTCTTTTCAAAGTAGGTAAAATTCTAACATCAAGTACAGTCCAAATTCAGGGCAATGATCCCATGTGCCTTTTTAACAGGACTCGGATAAGACCTTCATAAAATGCAGTCATTCTGATTTCTCTCCAAAGTGGATTTAGATTAGACCTGACCACGGATTTTTCCATTTTTCATTCTTTCAAAACATTCTAACACTGGTGTAAAAAGTGTTTTGCTTTAGATTTTCGGTCCCGAACAAACAATGGTGTAATGTGTGTTGCTACAATAATGAATATATTCACTGTAACGTATATAAACGGGAAAAAACAGTGTGGCAAAGAGGAGTGCCAAGTTCTGTGTCCAAAATAAAGCGACAGCAGTGTGTCAGAAACGTATGTTTAAACTTTAAACCTGTTTTTATGCGGGCTCTTATCTCCCAGATGGGTTTGACACCTTCACTATTGTCTAGAGAGCTTTTAAAGGAAGTAATTCGAAAAGAAAACAATGGTGTTTGAACAAAGACTGAAGACAAGGTCTGTTTTTTGACTCTCTCTCTCTCTCTCTCTCTCTCTGTGTGTGTGTGTGTGTGTGTGTGAGAGAGAGAGAGAGAGAGAGAGAGAGAGAGAGAGAGAGAGAGCGAGAGAGAGAGAGAGAGAATGTGACATTTCTATTCATGGCCAGCAGAGGGAGACATTTTCCACTGAGCATCCCTGATTATGTTGTTTTTGAGATACAGATTTAATGTTTTTAACACATGCCCTTTAATTTGCCCTGTCATTTCATCTGAATTAATTCCCTTCTACATTTTATTTTTTAAATACAAGATTATTTTTTTTCTTATTTATTTGTTTTATTTTATTTTTAAATATAACTTGAAACATCTGTGTGGTGTTCTGGGAAATCCTTTCCTGAGACATTTTCTACGAAAGACTTTACTGAATTAAAAATTTCTGTATCTCATTCAAATGTATTTGAAAAGCTCAAAAAGCACGAAAAAATAATGATTATATTTATATATAATATAAAAAAAATAATTATTATATTCATATATAATATAAAAAATATTTATTATATTTATGTATAATATAAAAATATTTATTATATTTATATATCGCCGCAGGCTTGCTCACTAGGGATGATTTTGTCCAACATCTAGGACTTTTTACACTATGTTTTTTTTGTTTCCTATGTTCTGTAAAGCTGCTTTGAGACAATGTTCATTGTTTAAAACGCTATACAAATAAAAATGAATTGAATTGAATATACACTACCAGTCAAAAGTTTGGACACACCTTTTAATTCAATGTTTTTTGTTTAGGGATTTATTTTCTACATTCTAGAACAATACTGGAGATTTCAAAACTATGAAATAACACACATGGACTTCAGTAATCCATATGTAATGACAACAAAAAACAGTCACTTGTTATTTTAAGACACGAAGGTCAGGTGTTCTGGAATAGTTCTTGCAAGAACAGTATGGTCAAGTGCATTTGCAAAACCCATCAAGCACCATGATGAAACTGGCTCACATGATGACCATCCCAGGAAAGCAAGACCAAAACTGACCTCTGCTGCAGAGGAGAAGATCATTTAGAGTGACCAGCCTCAGAAATCACCAATTAACAGCACCTCAGATTAGAGCCGTTATGAAGGCTTTACAGAGCATCAGTAGCAGACATATCTCAATATCAACTGTTCAAAGGACATTATTGTGGATTTCGGCCGCCTTCAGCATTGTTTTACAACGTAGAAAGAAATAAACATCAGGAAAGACCATGGAATTAGAAGATGTGTCCAAACTTTTGACTGGTAATGTGTGTGTATATATATATACATGTATGTATGTATGTATAGGGTTTTTTTACACTGTAAATTCTGGTTAGAAATAAGTTATTATCCTCATCATCCTCATCTTCGTCATCTCTTCACTCTTCTGATCTCTGATCGTCTATACTTTAGTTTACTTTTCCCACTGTAGTTTGTGACCCTGTGTCCAGTGTCATTTATTTTAAACCAAAAGCCTGTAGTTTCCAGGCAGGACGTTCTTGTCCACTGATGTGAAACGAACTAACCAACTTCCTGATTGTGTGCACACGTGCGTGTCTTTTTTCCTCCACCTCATTAACCTGCAAGGGATAAAAAAAAAAAGCTATAGATCTCTCGAAAAAAAGCTGGCTGAGACTTAGAAAGATAAAGATAGAAAGATATTCCACACTATAGCTCAGACCTTAGTGGTACATGTAGGACCGTGCAATATAATACGAAACCATATAAAGTCATAATAATAATAATAATAATAGTAATAATAATGGCGTCATCCAGATCAATTAAAGTGACGTAGAAGCGAATCACTCCATCACTCCATCACACTGCTGTTACAGACGCTGCTGATTTACGCAAATGCATCTCAGCCAAATTCTTTTCCTCTCGATTTGCAAAATAACACAAATCTACCATTTGCATCCGCATCATTTTTCTAAAATAAATGATAACCGCCAAGGCATTTGCACAGTATGAACCAGAGATGCACACTCGCCTTACTCCCCGATCCTGATGTGTTATGTAAAGTACAAACTCCTTAATCCCTTTGTATACAAATCCTCTGTGTGCAAAAGTTTGCATATCCTCAAGACAAAACAAAGGAGACAAGGACGGTTTAATTGGCAGCAATAAGACATCGAGTTATGATATCCGTAGTGACAAAAGATTGTCGTCTAACTTTCTGAACGTGGCAGTAGTGGGCACGTTTATTTTTGCATTTATAGCTGTCTAAACACTCCCCTGTGTGAACAAAACAAGGGTTAATTTGATGTGAAGCATCATTTCTGTTCCCATCAGCAA
The DNA here is from genome assembly GCF_019097595.1 of Hemibagrus wyckioides. NCBI lineage: Eukaryota > Metazoa > Chordata > Actinopteri > Siluriformes > Bagridae > Hemibagrus > Hemibagrus wyckioides. The sequence goes on from NC_080737.1 coordinate 6,809,079, forward strand.
CTAAAAGTATAACTACAAAAGAGAAAGCACATCCAGGCAGGTTCAACAAGACCCCAGGTAAGTATCTGTCATTTTATTACACATAATATTCACTTTTCTTTATATGACTTTGTTTTATTAACCATTGTTCAATTATATTTAATATTTACACAGATCAGGCATAGCATTATGAGCACTGAATAAGACTGATGATCTCCTCATCATGGCACCTGTTAGGGGGTGGGATATATATTAGGCAGCATTTTGTCCTCGAAGTTGATGTTAGAAGCAGGAACAATGGACAAGTGTAAGGATTTGAGTGAGTTTGACAAAGGGCCAAATTGTGATGGCTAGACCACTGGATCAGAGCATCTCCAAAACTGCAGCTCTTGTGGGGTGTTCCCGGTCTACAGTGGTCAGTATCTGTCAAAGTCATCCTGAAACTCACAGGACTGAGAGGACTGAGGACTCAAAGGATCTGCTGCTAACATTTTGGTGCCAGATACCACAGCACACCTTCAGGGATCGAGTGGAGTCCATGCCTCGAGGGATCAAGGCTGCTTTGGCAGCAAAAGGGGGACCAATACAATATTAGACAGGTGGTCATAATGTTATGCCTAATCAGTGTATATCTGAATATATTTGCTAACATATTTCTTTTGCTCATCTGCTTGCCTTCCCACAAATATAGTACGTTGTTTAAATTTTTAACCTCTACCTTAAAAAGCAGCTCAAGTGTCTTTGGATGGTCTGAAACATTACACGAGCTCCCTGCTGGGGAAAAAGGATCCCGAAGAACTTCACATGTGCTCGAGTCATGCCATGTCTCTGAAAGGACATCATGTCATATGTGGCACGAACAACAAACCTGATGCAGTGGTGAATGCTTTAATGTAAAGGACTCAATACTAAACATTATCTTTTATTATGTTTATCTTAATTTGGTCACTTTTTGACATTTTATTGTGTTAATCCCGCAGGAGAACTTTGAACCGGTCCTGACTGCAGACTCAACTCTTCACTCACTACACATTTGTTCCCCTGTTGACCCTAAACACTGTAAATTATTCGCACAAAGACTTGCAGAGAGGCCGGGATTCTCTTACAGCCAAAGCTCTGAGTAATGCAACTGTTCACTATTACAATAAAAAGATACATGCAAATATTGATTATGATAATAGTATAAATAGTTTAATAATTAGGTAATAAATTAAATATTAAATGATAATCTTCACTATTATACATACTTTACATTTGATTAGATTTCTGATTTAAATAAAAATTTAGGCATCAAATATGTGGTATATACTGTATATTAAATAATGTACATATGCTCCTACTTGGTGGTTGCCACATTTGCCTCGCACCTCCAGGGTTAGGGGGTTGATTCCTGTCTTTGTCCTGTGTATGTGTGGAGTTTACATGTTCTCCCCGTGCTTCAGGGTTCCCTCTGGGTTCTCCAGACTTACACTGTAAGCTGAGTTATTAATATAACTTGAATTAATGTAGCTTAACTTATACGTTTATTTTTTGTCACTTTATTATGTTTGATAAGCGAGTTTTGCACTGGTCACTAATGTACAATTATTTTTTCCATCTGCACTGGGTGGAGCGTTGGTAATTTAATTGGTTCTGGTTCACTTTTTATACATTATAATAAAACTGCACTATTACACAATGTATATATTCATCTATATCAGGCATAACATTATGAGCACTGATAGGTGAAGTGTATAACGCTGATGATCTCCTCATCATGGCACCTGTTAGTGGGTGGGATATACTAGGCAGCATTTTGTCCTCAAAGTTGATGTGTTAAAAGCGGGAAAAATGGACAAGCGTAAGGATTTGAGTGAGTTTGACAAAGGGCCAAATTGTGAAGGCGGATAGACGACTGGATCAGAGCTTCTCCAAAACTGCAGCTCTGCTGTTAATATCTTGGTGCCAGATACCACAGCACACCTTCAGGGATCTAGTGGAGTCCATGCCTTGATGGGTCAGGGCTGTTTTGGCAGCAAATGGATGACCAACACAATATTATGCAGGTGGTCATAATGTTATGACTGATTTGTGTATTTTCTACACAGTTAATCTTACTTTAAATTTCTTTATATATATATATATATATATATATATATATATATATATATATATATATATATATATATATATATGTTGTGCACCAATACACCAAGGTAAATTCCTTGTACATGTAAAACCCACGGTACTTGGCAATAAAGCTGATTCTGATTCTTGACTTATTGATCTTTATAGGTCATGTGTAACTTTTGTAATAAGTAAATAGACAAATTTAACACATTAAACAGATAATTAAGAGGTGATGGATTCTGGGGATGACTCCAAGGACATATTTGTATAGACTAAATTTTCGTGTGTGTGTGTGTGTGTGTGTGTGTCTCTTTAAGGGCGGCGCGCTCCCGCGTGCGCGTGGTCGTTGAAGTTCGGAGGAAGTGACGACGAGAAAAAGTGTGAGAACTGAACCGGGGGGGGGGGGGGGGTGGGGGGGTAAGTTACAACTACGACCAACAGAGTGAGGGGGGGGGGAGAAAAAAAAACTACACAGCGATCTAGAAAGATTATTTATATAATAATAAAACACTAAAGAAACGGGGGCTTTTTTTGTTGGGGGCAAAGTTTTAGAGGATGAGAGAGTTCGCGCGAGAGAGGCACGTGCGTGTAAATCAGTGTTTACGTCTCAGTGAGATAGTTTCAGTTACTCAGGCGACATGATGAACCATTGTTGTGTTCAGCGACCCGACTTTCCTCAGTGTTTCCATTTGTCCTAATGTACCCGAGTAGTGTTTCAGCAGGCTCACTGCGGATTCTTTTCGCCCTCTTGTTGTCGCTGAGTGTTTGCTCGGAGCTGAAAGTGCTCGTGCGGTTGAACGATGGTCAGATAACCGCGGAGACTTTAGAGTCGGACAGCGAGCGGGACATCATCAGTGTAGAGTTCAGGCACACGGACGGCACTCTCATCACCTTCCTGGCAGATTTCAAGCGGGTGAGTGGACACACACTGAGGGAAATCAGACGATAAATAGACTACATCAGAGTCACACATCAGAGCAAACACACACACACACACACACACACATGGACAAATCAGACTGTCCAGTCAGTCCTAGTGATGATACTGCAGTGACACAGGGTACCAGGTGTTTACATGGAACTTATAAAACCTTGGACTAGTTTAGATTGATCCCTTGATATAAACTCTCTCTCTCTCTCTCTCTCTCTCTCTCTCTCTCTCTCTCTCTCTCTATATATATATATATATATATATATATATATATATATATATATATATATATATATAAAGAGAGTGTGTTTATTTATATATATATATATATATATATATATATATATATATATATATATATATATATATATATATATACATACATACATACATACATACGCACGGATAATATATATATATATATATATATATACATATATATATATATACATACATACATACATACATACATACATACATACATACATACGCACGGATAAAAACCCAGCACAAAATGTGGGGGAGAAAGAAATACTCAGAAGAAGAAAAGACTGGTAGCAAGAAAAAGCTAAAAGACAACACTAATTCAGGTCATTTATATAATCTACAACAATAATAATAAGAAGAAGAATTATCATTTTTTTAATTTTATTTATTTTTAATTTTATTTATTATTATTTTGCTACTTCTACTATAATCACTATTAATAATAACAAAAAAAGAATTATCTCTTTTTTTTACATTTTTAAATTTTATTTATAATTTTATTTATTATTATTTTGCTACTTCAACTATAATCACTAATAATAATAATAATAAGAAGAAGAAGAATTATCATTTTTATTACATTTTTAAATTTTATTTTATTTATTATTTTGCTACTTCTACTATAGTCACTACTAATAATAATAATATTAAGAAGAATTATTATCATTTTCTTTTTACTTTTTTAAATTTTATTTATTATTGTTTTGCTACTTCTACTATAATTCTTCCACTAATAATAATAATAATAAGAAGAAGAAGAATTATTATCATCATTTTAAAAAAAATATATATTTATTTTTTATTTTATTTATTATTATTTTGCTTCTACTACTATAATCACTATTAATAATAATAATAATAATAATAATAATAATGATGATGATAAAAAAACACTTTTATTTTATTTTATCTAGCACTTTCCATCCATTACAATGCATCTCGGCTTTACAAACAATGAATGCAACCAAAATAAGAAATAAAAAAGCAAATAAAAGTGTAGCAACACTGAAAAGAATAATAAAGTAACCGTACAAGTATATAATGAAATAACCAGCACTAAGCAGAAAAACTCTTACCGTAGCTTGGAGGGGGAAAAAAACAATTTTGAAAAGTCGGCATCTCAATTCAGAAAGAACCGAAAAATAATTTATTATAGTCTGTATAGTTTATTTTATTTTATTTTTTTCAAAAGGTGCAAATAACTTGAATTTAAATGTGAATGTAAATATAGAGCTGTATTAGGTCCAGTTATGTGTTTCAGTAATGTTTCTGTGCGCTCTCTCGCTCTACTCTATATACACACACACACACACACACACACAGATGGATGGATGGATAGATAGATATAGATCCATAGATATTGATACATATATATAGATACATATATATAGATATATATTTTTTTAAGATGCAAAAATCCAGAAAGACATAGCTTCAATAGTACAGCCACAGTGACATCTATACATACTTTGTTTTGTGAAACCTTGACACCTTGAAACCTTGACACTCAAAACCATGAGATGTCCTTAGTGTACCTTTGCCAGTAAAATTCAGGTTCTCAGGCCTCGGTATCATGCACATGCACACTTACTATGAAAATTCCGTATCACATGATAACAAATCATTGTATTTGCTGTATTTTAAACACTCGACTCTTTTCTTTTTTCATGTGTGTCCGTTCTCTGTTTATGTAAGTGCCCTGACTATTCTCTCTTGAATGATGCATCCTGATCTGGACCATTCGTTGACATGCCCTGACCTCAATGATCCACCTTACAGAGGGTCTTTGACGCTGTTAATGCATTTTAGTACCTTTTTTTTTCCTAATCCATCAGCTGGAGCTCATATCATGTATCCCCAACTTGTCCTGGAACAGAGTGTCTTTTCTTCTCTTCTGACCCATGTGGCTGGCCTCCATACTTTCAAACCTTCATACCTGGTTCATTCAGCAAACTGCAGGAAAATGCTGCTTTTCAAGAATTAGTAATAGTATGGCTGAGCACTGCACCCAGTTCATTTCGGACCAAGAAATGGTGGTGTAATGGTAGTCTTTAGAGAATACAAAACCATCCACAAGGTTCTAGCTAAACTGCTTGTATTTAGTGAAGTGTCAGTCAAACTTAGTCAAATGAGTTGGGTCAATTAGTAAAAAAACCCTTGTCTGTCACATGCATTACTCGTCTCGGTGTTACATTAGGGTTTTTGCCCACACCGATTCAAATTTGACTTCTTTTTTTTTTTTTCCCCCCAGCTCAGGTGTCAACCTGAACTCTTGACTCAAACTGGTGTGGTGGATGTAAGGGCAGATGGCTGATTTAGTTGTGGCATTTTCTACCCATTGAGGTTGCATTGTGATAAAACATCATTTGCAATGAGGTACAATAAGATGAGCCCCATCATAAAGGACCCCATGGAATTAAAATTTAGTCAACCATACTCCAAGCCATTTATGGAAATTCTCGGAAGATTTTTACTATATGCAGAGTTCATAGGCTGCCATAATGTCCTTGACTTGTGGTGTATGGCCTAAACAGCACAGACCCTGCTTAAGACTCGGCGTTCATTTACATATCTGGGAATCTGAGATGAATTTCTCCTCACACCTGGTATTTTCATTTGTTTTGAATGTGTCCCCACTGACCATTGCGATGACTTCTGTAAGACGCTCAGGATAAGGGTAGATAAGGTCGTCTGCCGAAGGCCATGAATGTAAATTTCAATGTAAATCACATTTCATGAGGAGCAGGGTTACCAAATTTGACAAAAGAAACCTGGTGTCACTATAAAACCGCACCCAAAACTGCTAGCCAATACCAAGTAAAAGCATTCAGTGTTATTTCCAAATTAAAACTGGTGGGTAAAAGCTTTAATCATCGTCTCATATTTTGTACAAGACCTTGATCAATCTAATCACGTCTTTTGTTTTCCACTGATTTTTATCCAATCTCGCCAGATATTCAGTCATGTTTTACTACTTCTTGTTCTTTCTTTTAAATGCTTCTGCTCCTATCGGCACTGCCAGTGGAGTGTGCATTAGTGAGTGTTAGTCTCTAACCTTCCTGGAGGGGTCAAATTCTTCTCCATGACAGTTTCCTTAGTATAGAGCTTCAACACCATGACTTCCCACCAAATTCCTCCAGAGTAGGTTGTGCTTGAACATCACCCTTTTTAGTACCTCTACCCCCCTTCCTTAAAAGTTAAAAGGTCCATTATTAGCTCTTAGGGCTCTTAAGCATGTCACCTTCCGTAATTACACTCGCTCTTATTGGCTCCTGCCTCGAAAGCCGACTGCGTGCTGGATTTAGCTGGAAGGTAGCAGTTTCGGTACGGTGGTGCAGACCGATATAACTTTGAAGTGCAACTCGGTGTTCATTATAAATGAGCTTAGCATTCTGCACCCCAGATAAAGTGTGGGGTCTGCAGGGCAGCTGATGCCCTGGGGTCAGAGAAAGAGGTCAGGTTTGAGTTTCATGTTTCCTAGTCAGCTGTTCATCTTCGAGCCCTCGATTATCTGCAACTCTATGTCCATGTTAGATTTTAGCCCCAAAAAGCTCCGCCCACATACAACAGAGAATCCGATACTTAGTGTACACTTAACTGGCAACAAGCTTCAGGATCTTGGTGGTTTGTAATCTGATTGCCTTTCTGCACTGACATGCTTATGCACTTCTCTCCCCTAGTTTCTGACAGGAAAATATGCATGGTTTAGTCTGTTTGAATCGAACCCTGGTGCAGTTGCCTTCTCAGTGTGGTTCGTTTGCTCAGGTGGGACCATGGCAATCGACCGAAATAACCGGTCTGAAACCACTACCAGTTTGACTATAAGTATAATTTCTTCTGATTCAGCCGTGGTAAACAGATGTGATAGCGCTCTAACCGACACTGAGACTATTCAACTGAATGAAATTTACATCTAAACTTCACATCTTTTAGATCTATTAAACCGACTTATTGAAACAGTCGGTAGCAAGTAAACAAGATACCCTTGCATGGTTGCCTATGAACAATGGGAAAAGCCTGTTGTTGGCTAGACTCCTTAGTGAAATCTAGAACTTAAGCTTTAGAGACTTTAGAGACTGTGTTTGTGTTTGATTTTAAGCCTAAAAGCCTTCTGGTTAATTTCACAGCATATTTACCATAAAGGAAACCTATTTACGTAACTGATATGGCTCACCTTTTCACTATTTGTTTCTGTTTTATATTCTGCACAGGATTTCAGCTTATTTTCTTTGTTCATGATTTGAATTGTCCATATGCCAGTTTTAACATTTATTAGTTTAACAAGCTCAACCGCTGTATTTGCATTCGCTAAATTAAAATCAGGCTGAGATGACAGTTCTGTGATAGAATCTTGGCATGCTATTGATTCCTCTATGAACATGGTACCACGTCACCTATGTCAGTCAGAAGTATTGCTGTGAACGTTTACAAATGTCCTGTAATATAAATGCAGTGCTCTACAGCTATAAATTACCATGACTTGATTGACCTTTTTCTCAACATTTGGACTTGGTCCGTCGGTGTTGTTTTGTTGGCTCCTGACGGTTATTGTGTTGTTCTCAGCATGTGAAGATCCTGCGGGCGCTGGTCCTGGGGGAACCGGAGCGGGGCCAGACACAGTACCAGGGCCTGTGTTTCATCAGCAGGCTAGAACATGGAGAAATCATCCCAAGTGAGGCCATGGTCAGACTGAGACAGGTTAGACATGGATCAAACTCCTACAACTAACAGAGTCAAGATTAAAGATTGTAATTTAATGTTCGGTCAGTCTGGATAGACTGGATTTTGGTAGGACCAAAGAAAAAACATTATCCATTAAATATATGCTCCAACATGCTATATTACTGAATGAACCTTCCAGAAAAACCCGCACGTTATACGGACCGCCGAAGAGAAGCGTGGTCTGGAGCGGATGAGCATGAATATGGCGGTGAATCTCACGCTATCCTGGCACCTCAGCTCTCACATCCGCAGTGTATGCCGCGACGCCCAAGACTTCATCTACACGCGGGAGCAGGACGTCAAATACTGGCTACAAAGGGGTTAGTGTTTGCTATATACGGAGACGTTCCCTTGTTAAACACCTATACTAACAAGTCTATTGTTTTGAGGTGCCATAGCCATGAATAATGCACCTTTGGAGATGAAGAAAATGCCGAAATGTTTCAACCTCCAGAGATTACTAGGGACTTGATGATTTGATTCCAGTTGCGTTTATATGACATTTAAATGTGGTTGAATCGCAAGTGATGTTTCATTGGTTAGATGGTGTACTACAGTGCACTGTAATGTCATTATGTCATACATGTATAAGTTGACAGCTGGCATTCCTGAGAGCCTTTCATACATTTACTAGGTTCTTAACTGTGTGTCAGTCAACAGGGTGGGAAGAAAACAACAAGGCATAAAGTGTGAAAGCAAACATATTGCTGTCAGTTTAAACAACGGCAAAGTTTGTCAAGGATGGGTTTTTTCGCCATTTTGGCTCCAGATCTCCAGATCTGAGAGAGATTATACAAAGTCCTAGAGCATTTTATATTTCCATTATTCCAGATTTATACTTAAATTTTAAAATGTAGCTAACGCACATTAAATATGTTTAGATTGAAATATTTGAGATGATTCTGGCTTTGCTGATGGGGCAGCGTTACCGTGGATTACTTTCTACACACGAACGATTTTTTCTCTTCTACTATAGCTATTTGCCAACATTTTTAGCAATTAGTTCTTTTTTAAAATATATTTTTCATCACTTTATGGATGGTTATATTTAAGGTTGTGGATCATCTGGCAAACAATTTATTCCTTTTTTATCACTTAATAACCATAACAGCTATAAATGGGTATTCCTTAAACGTCCTGTTTATAGTTGGCTCTTGAAGTTACTAAGACGAAAAAAACTGCTTGTCTGCAAAACCTTTTCTCCTGAACGACTCCCTGTTTTGAAAAACCCTTCTTGAAATATGTCTGTCATTTTTGACAATATTATCAAATCTTTGTGCAGGTGTGGAAAGCTCCATATTCAAAGTGTTCCCCCAGAATGTCGAGAACGTGGCCCTGCCGAGTTGCAGCACTACTACGGACCCGTGGCAGCCGTGTTCGTGTAGCTACACCCTGAGGCTGGAGTGGTACCCGTGCATGCTGAAATACTGCCGTGGCCACGGCCCGAGCCCGTACAAGTGCGGGATCAAGAGCTGCAGCAAGGCTTACCGCTTCGACTTCTACACGTCACGCAAACAGCTGTGCATGTGGGATGAAGAGAGCTAACAGTGCCAATCTAAACACATTACTAATAATCTTATGCTAGAAGGTGACTAGCGTTGAGGTGCCTTCACATAGTCTTAATAGTAAAATGGTTACGTTTCTTTGTTTGTATTATCATCACAGTACGTTTTTAGACTCTAGTATCGTTTCTCTCTCTTATCTCTGCCTTAAATGACAGATATTTTAACTTTAAACCATGTCACTTATGTCTGCTGTCACTACAGTATAGCCTCGAGGGAAAAGTTACATGACTGATAGATTTATAGGCTGATAGGTTAAATTCTCCTCTGTGTTTACTCGGATTCTTCATGTTGACATTGTAAACATCACATTATTTTTTTTATTAGTAATTTCCTAGGTCTGTAACGGGAAGAACGTGTATAGTAGAATCACGGTAGTTATTTTTATTTTGTGTATATTATTAGTGTTAAACACTCGCTGGACACTGTATCAGGAACACGTACATGGAAACCTGACTACCAAATTCACGAAATTGTCTAATCAGCAGCACGATCAGAGCTTCAGTTACTTTTCACGTCAAGCCTGAAAACGGGTGGAGCTGATGGGATGGTCGCTGATTTACCAGACTGCTGGTTTAAGTATTTCAGAAACTGCTGATTTTGCAACTGTGGTGAGCTGAAAAGCTTCTGCAAACACACAGAACAGGGATCTGACGCTATAATTAACTAGACCATTAAGCTAGAACACGAAGCTCTCGAACCTTTATTTTATCCATTGTACCGCTGCCACCTTATCGCCTGATTGGGATAATTGCACGGATGTTCAGCTGTACAGATGTTCCTATTAAAGTGGTCAGTGGGAGAGTATATTATATAAATATGACTTCAGTATCTGGAAAAGTGTAAGAATATCCGCTGATATCCTGTTTTGCTTTATCTACATGTAGACCAGAAGTATTGCTAATTTTTGAGGTACGTTTTTAGAGAGTTCTCATTGTCATTTTGACAACTACTTCTTGCAATAATTTACACGTACACTAAACTGTGACTGTTGGAAACTCGTGGCCCTGTTGAAACGCTACTTTATTTTATTTTATTTTTATGTCGAGGTTTAGCCGTGAAACATGTTCAGTCTTCCGAACAAAACAAGCTACGCTGGCAGCTAAGGCATGTTTTTTTGTGCTGTCTATTTATTGCTGATATATTCAAGTGATGCCAAATGTGCTGCTCCCAACTCACCATAACCCTGACTAATGACCTCATTTCCATTTCAATAACCTCATTACTAACAAACGCGTACACTATGGTGGGCAGATGAACCTTTTTACACAATGCAATATTGTTATCTAGTTTCGGGTTTCTTTCCCCACCCCCCCTTCAAAAAATTTTACCTAACGGATTGCACCATGATATGGCAGGATTTTAACTGTGTTCATATAAATATATATAAAACAGTATGTGTTTACATATTTCTATGCACAAAATGAATATGTGTATGTTCGGTGGTTTGTGATCTGAAAATGCATATGCTCAGGTTTCTCTCCTTTTGCTGGATTTTGATGACTTGTACTGACACATACCGTCTTACAGTGTTGTGGAAATGGGTTTTAAAGCGCGTTACAGTTTGGCTTTTCTTTTACAACAAGCCGAATATGAGGATGATCTCAACAGCACGTATCACTAAATTACGTATGCCAGTGTAAATAAAGATAAAAAAAAAAATAATAATAATAAACTTTATATTTCAGTATGTTAACACGTGTGTGTTTATTTTTTGTTCTTTTAAGCATGATCTTGTCGTTTAAATAAAACGAAATGACGTTCGAAGCAACTAACAAACTCGGAACGATGGTAAGGTGGAAGCTCTGAGAGAAACTCTGTAAGGGAGATCGCAGGAATATATTAGCATATTAATATATTGGCGTTCCTTCACATAATATTGCACTTAGCGTGACACATTAACTAATATGAACCGATTCAGAACTTTATTTATGTGGTTCATTTAACGCTTCTGGAAGATTCCTCCAGTAGCAGAATGGCTGTCAGTGATCAGTTCGTTGCATTTAATGGATTTAATAGGCTAATTTGCGCTTGTACTCGCCACATTTCAAATCACGACAGGCCTCTTTAAAAAAAAAATACGGGTTAAAATAAGAACGAGCCCTAATATTAATTACCGTCTTCGTACATTACCTCAGCAGTTCACCTCTAGCCATTAACATTCAGCGAAATAAAGCTGTTAACGCTAATAATTAGCTGCTAACTAGCAAGGTGTCAAAAGACAAAACTGCTGATATGAGCAACTGCTTTATTTATATTCAACTTTCTAATATTCGCTCGCTGTTATCACATATCTTTAGAGTTGTCATTGATTATTAAAATTAGTCAAAATATTAAATAAAACGTTGTTGTTTTTTTAGTCAGTTAGCTGTTATTTCATTAGCTTCTGGTTCTAATTGGGGTGCCAATTAACCGCAAGTAACCACAAGTCTTCTTTTGTGATTATTTTCCCCTCGTACTTTTTCCATTTCAGAATTTATAGACTACATTGACATGTCTGAAGAGTTTAAAGGAATTTTGTTAGTTTTATTAAACGTCTACCGTAAAAAGAGTTTCAAATGCATTCTCTATTGAGGGAATATCAGCGAAGAGATGATAACGTTTCCCCCGAGTGGGCATGTGCATGTTAAACTCCACACCATTCAGTCTGGCAGGATGTTTCAATTCTTGCCTACATACAGTTCATGTGGCTTTTTCTTCAGGAGGTTCGTTTTCCTCCGGCATGTTTTCATTTTCAACTCTGCCCTCTAGTGTTGGTTGGGTAACACAGTGCACACAGACATCGTGGGAGTAGGCCTCAGGCGTGAGCTCCCTTATCAGGATGTCCTGTTCAAACAAAGTATCATAACCAGGACAAAAGTCACAAAGAAGATACAATCGAAGCTGATGTTCATTGTGTGACTTCATCAGTGTCCCAGGAGCTGTGCACCTGCTCTTGACGTCTGTTCAGTGCTGTATAAATACCAGAGTCTGAGCTCTTTTTCCACGCAAAAATCAATCTTTTTTTTTTTCCTTTGTACAGTTCCACATTTTTTTGATCACATATTCAGGATAACTTAGCTGTATACACAAATACACAAATAAATCTGGATGTAGAATTATGTTTAGATCTCGAATGATTGAGGAAAATCTTCCTGAAAAACTCACGAGGAAGAAACCTTTTGTCTTTTGAGACTCAAAAAGATATCTGATGATTTTCTGATAGCGGATAGTAGAAATATCAATAATTACAGTATAAAGGTGTAGAAGAGTAAAGACGATCAGTATTAAGTGTTTAGAGAGGATATTATAAAGAAGTGCTGTCAGTAGATTACAATACCAGGCTTGAATCGACTACAAAAGCGTCTTCAGTCCAATGGGTTCATAAATATCTGAGACCTAATCTAGGCAAGTTGATATGTTTATGGAAAATAGTGGTGTCAAATTGTGTCACAAAACAAAAATGGTCACTTTCGGTTCATCTGCAGGTTTTCATAACCCTCCACACAAAGCAGCGGTGACGTTTGATGTGACACAGTCAGGCGAAACAATCGCCGTATGTCACGTGACGCACGTTGTTCACATGCCACAGATTAGTGTAAGTTAAGCTAGTGTAGATTTAAAACTAGCTGAAGGTTAGAAAGCTCAATTTTGATCGATTTGGAATAAAGCTGTTTATCAAGGCGGTGTGAATTGTTACAGGGTCAATTACCATTCAATTAATGCTAGCTAACAACAGGTTTATTTCTTGTTGAATGCTAATAGCTTTCACAATTCGAACTGTCGTGAAGAATACAACTTGCACATGAAAGCAGATGGGTATTAGGTTGTATTATTAATGTTGTGTTATTATCAGTTAAAGTTGTTTTAAAGAAAAAAAAAGTTAAAGTTGCATTATTACCTTGTAAATATGTGATTTTAGAGAAATCTGGAAAGTATTAGACGGAAGGAAAGCATGAATTAGCAGCGCATTAAGTTTTTTGTTGTTGTTGTTGTTTATTAGAAATTTATAAAAACCCATGAAAATGATCAAATCACTAAAATAACGTCAGAACTACTTTATGTCATAGTGGACTGCAATCATTTGCAAGCTGCCTCCCTTATCGCCCCTTTAAACCTTTACAAGCGTGCTTTTGTGTCAACATAAACACTGCAGGCAAGAAACAGACACATTTCAGGTTTGAGAAGTCACACACACACACAGACACGCACACACACACACACTCACCTGAGTTTCTGCAGTTTGTCGTCTCCCCCTATGTTGTTTTATGCAAAAAGAGTGCGTCTGGATAGGACGCACTGTGGGCCTTATGCAAATCGCCTGTCTATCAGCTTGTGTGGGATCGTGAAAAAGGTGAATACTTCTCCCCGAACCCACTTGTGCCAAATGTTGAAGTTTCCTCAGCGTGCATCCTGCTGCTTCTTTCATTCATGACCGACTCGGGATCGTAGAAGGAATAAACCGAAACGCATCCAGAATCTTCTTGTTAAGGTGAGTAAATTGAAATGACTTACATACTCACTGTCTCTCTCTCTCTCTCTCTCTCTCTCTCTCTCTCACTCTCTCTCTCTTTCCTGCCGTAGTTCACTTCTGTAGCCGTTTTGCAGAATCATATCTCTTTCTGTGGTCTCTTGCTCGCACAGCATATTGACCCATTTAAATGGTTTTGACTAGAAGAGATTAGGGAGGAGGGCCCGAGCGACAGGCGGCTGGAGGCTGGAGGCTGAGCGGGGATCCCCTCAGCCCTTATGAATATTACAACAAGCCCTTTACATAAAGGAGACCTTTTCAAAGTCGGACCCATTAGAATAAAACCTCAAGTTCATTTTCCTGACCGGGCCATGAATTGGCCCAGTGTGCGCATAAAGTAGGAAAATCAGCTATATTTATCATTACAGATATTAAGATGAGCACAGAGGCTGTCGAGCAGAGGGATCCTCAGCATGAACACACAGGTAAGAAAGCTATTCGTCCTTCACAAGGAATGAGTTTTGTTTGTTTTTGTTGGAATTTTACTTGAGGACGCTGATTTTTGTAGCGTCCTGGTTACATAAGATGAGAAAAAAAAAAAATCTAGCGTTACGACCTGTTCTGCTCTCGACAATGGGAAACCCTTCAATAAAACAAATAAAAAACAGTTATTATGCTGTTATAATAGAAGCTGCAGGTTGAAGTAGGATTAAAAAGCGCTGCATGTCAGGATATAAAAACATAACAGCTGATAAATGTCATAGCTTAAGACAACAACTAAAATGATTTGTTTCCTGATTTGGTGGCAAACCATTAGAAGTGTTTAATTTTCTTATTTTGCGATGAAGAATCCCTAAAGTTATATTTTTGTGAATCAAATTTTATTATCATTAAGTAAACCGGAGCCCTAACGTGAACATGCTAGAAATAATATAAAGGTATGTTTTTAAAGGTATAACATAAAGGTATGTATTTTTTTTTTTTTATTATTTTTATTTAACACAGAAATCTACTTTTAGGAATATCTACTGGTTATTTATTTATTTTTTTTTATCAGTGATTATTTAGTGCTTGATGGGTTCTTAGTGTTTTATTTGTAACCCGTTTCAACTTTGTTGATGCGCCCCTGCCATTGGTCGAGGTGTTTTCACAAGAAAGACACAGGCTTCCGTGTGTCTCTTGTCAGAGCCGTTTGTGGTTTTGACCAGTGAGTTCTGCTCTTTGTCTTGGCTGTTATGGTCTTTCTGGCAGGCAGGTCTGTGCAAAACCCTTGATGACATTCTCGACTGTCATCACTGTCAACTACATCACACCACCACCATCTTGCATTAATCCCAAACAGAAGTTTGTTTGTTTGTGGTTTTGCCCTTTCTTCCCGGCTTCTTTCGTCACTGATTCGGTGATCAATACCACATTCTGTGTTGGCATTATTTTTGTTGTTGAAAGATTAACCTGATTGTTTGTTGCATAGACCTACGTTAAATTTGTTTATTGCTTTCCACTATGGACTAACAACCATCGATTTTACCACCAATAAATCAAGAGTAACCGTGTAGAGTAACTCCTCCATCAGATATGTCGTACTACCTCTATAGTGAAACTGCTGAGTCGTTCGTTTTGTGCAGATGTGACAAGTTAAGACGACCCGAACCTGTTTATATTGTGTGGAGTCGGGGTTGTAGTGCCTTAACCGTGAAGAGACAAAAAAGAGATGCGTAGAGCTCTAGGGCGTGATGTTCATCAAGGACATAACAGTGTACCAGGATGTGTGTGTGTGTGTGTGCATGTGCATGGGGGTGGTGGACTGTTTGCATTGAAGCGTTCATACCCTCAGGCCATACCGACACATAGTTAGTTGCCTCCGTACGGAACACAAGGGTCTGAAATGAGGAACTTGGATTCAGAGAGAGCACAATATAGTAAATGACTGTTTTGTGTAGCATCGTTTCCTGTAATACTAAATATTTCAGGCTGCAGGTTTTTTCCTCTACACAGGTGCAAACATATTCCTGTCATCAGCAACAGGGCCATAATGTTTTGCAGGGTAATAAAGAGTTATTAGTTTTATGTGTCCTACACAGCGTTGTTTGTAGTGGAATTTTTAGTAGTCAAACGTTAACGAGGTTAGAAGTGATAACATGGAAACAGAAATATATCCATAGCTAGAATTCTGACTATGAAAACCACTACAAATTTATAACTAGGACTATGACAGGATACATAAAATAAAAACTACGCCTATAACTATGTTTATAACTAATTGCTAAAATTCTAGGTAACTACAAACTACAAAGGCTATATAACCACATAAAAAGTGTAACAGTAATTCTTGATAACTTCTACTTTGTAATATATTACAATTAGAACTATAATTATATCTATAACTAGAATTCTAACTACGATCATAGCTACAAAAATATTGCTATAACTATGACTGATTCAACTATAAATCTATAATAACATAATCAACAAATGTGTCATTTTATATCATCATAATAAACCATTTATAATCATAATCTTATATAGTACAAGAATTAATATTGATAAGAACAATATTACTAGTTAACAGCAGTTATAACTATGAAAACAACTACCATAGCTACAGACTTTGTCTCCACTTTAAGGCATTTCATGTTGGTTAAATTTACATTCAGCTGCTGCTTTAAAAACGCAAGTAAAACTTGAAGATGAGCTTCATTTAAACTCACAAGCCAAGACAATGGATTGCTTTTATTTTTATCTTTCCAAACTTATAAACTTGTGTTTAATTTCCAAAACAATTAGAGTTACAGAAAAGAAATAAAATCTGTTATGTTTCACAGTGTATGAGAATAATTGGTGGCGTCACTAGAATTATAACTTACAATGATACAGGAAATGTTATTAACTATGAGAATAAGAAATTTTAATGATTAATTATTACTATAGCTTTGGTTATATAACTATAACTATAGATCGTTTTAGTGTTTTTTTTTATTTCTCACTTAAGTAGACTTTTTTTTTTAATTAAATAAAATAAAATTGCACCAGGTCAAGTTTCATATTAAATATGGACAAGGGTATGTTGAGGTAAACCTTAGCTGACGCGTGTTCCATCATTAGCTGCAAAAGCAGAGAACGGACCTTGTTTGAACATACTTCTTCGTTGTCCCCTGAAGGAGACTTAACCTGTTGCAATATTGCGGCATTTTATCTGAGAGTTAATTACACTAAGAAGAAGAGTCGGCAAGGCGAAGACCTGCTTTACGTTAAAACTGTTGAGAAGTGCATAGCCTTTAACGATGGTGAAGCATTTCATTAATGTTACTTATTAGGACATGGGTGTACTTAAAGTACACATAATCTCCAACATCACTACTAAAGCCAATTATATATAAACAGGATAATCAGTCTTCATATTCAATTCATATTCAAAACTTTCCCAACAGGCTTGAAACAAGTTCTGTCTTGCTGTAAAATAATGTCATTTTGAGTAATAAGTATGGAGTAAATCCCTTTTAATTAACTTAATCACGGCTACGTGCTATCGTTGGGGATCTTTTCCCAACTTTCCCGAGGACGATCGTGAAAAAAAGTCAAATTAATCAACATTGTATTAGAAGGAGCAACCCCGATCTGAACACTATTGTATCTGCGTTGTTTATTTGGGAGAAAGAGAGAAAGACTTTAACAGAGAAAGAATGAGCCAGCGATGCACCTGGGGGTTTGTAAACATTCAAATATGAGGGCTTGCGAAAGGTTGCCATGGATACGTTCCCATTTGCATGGGCGCTTCATTTCCATACTGGAAGTTTGGCTCGGGGAGGAGCGCCGATTTCCATAGCGCGGGACGAGCGAGCACTGATGCGCTAACCACAGCCTCACACGGCCCTATTTGAATTTCAAATCAGGACAGATTACCTGGTCCCAACAACCTTTGAACTCGGTAGAGGCCTTGACAAAAAATATCTACCTCCATAATGGTTAACGTAGCACAAAAGAGCCACTGAGAGAGCAATAATTGAGAACTTAGCTAAGTATATATATATACATATATATATATATATATATATATATATATATATATATATATATATATATATGAATGCCTTCAAAATAGGCAAAAGTGATATGAATTAATTGTGTAATTACTTATCTATGTTCCATTCTTTCTGCAGAAATCGAACAAAACGGCATTGACTTCACACGACAGGTAAATAACAACTCACTAAAGATCATCTGTAAGTTTGGATAACGACCTACATACATTAACGTCAACTCCACAAAGGTTTCAGTGATCTCTTTCGCGCTGCAATGTAATGCATGTCGGTTCTAATTAACCTTGATTTATTAAAAGCTACATTGGCCTTTTTTTTTCCTCACGTAATGCTATGCAGAGGACTGTACTGTGTCCCATGTACAGGAACTAGCCTCAGGTTCCCATTTGCATAGGCTTTAGCCTGAGGGCAGGGAAGGAATGTTTTTCAAAAGCTGACTCCTGTTGAACAAGTCAGACAGCCTTGGTGTGAATACACACGCGCACACACACGTGCACAACGCACACACGCGCACACAAACGGACACCAGCACACATGTGACTCTAATCCAAGCTACTCAGCTGAAACATCATAAAAAGTCGTAGTTTATAGGCACGTAATCATTTTTTTCCCCTCATGACCAAATGGATTTGACCATTAAGGCCCAGGTTAATTATTGTTTTTAGAATTGCGGCACTGTTTCTTGTGTAGGAAGCAGTTTAGATTACAGTGTAACTTTTCCTGGTTTCTAGATAAAAACCGAGGACCTGAACGATTCCCCTCACTCAGCCTCGTCACATAAGACATGTCACCTCACGCAGGGATCACCAGCTCCCACGGGACAGCTGCCTGGGGTATGCCGTAAAACATTCCTACCACAGATCACACATGAAATCACGTGTTATCCTTATGAAAGGCTTATACAAGATGGAGCGTGGCGTCACGAACGCTTTTGTGTCATGCGTTTGCAGGATTTGCCATCGCTTCACCCGCTTCCCCAGCTGGTCCTCATGCCTGGCTCACACCTTTCCTCATCTTCACCTTTCCTCCTCTCCCAGGCTCAGACCGGACATCAAGGTCAGTCCTTGGATATTCATAAAATTATACTTCCTGGAGCAATATGCATTACATCGATTTGAATCAGAAACTTCTATACACAAAATTCGCTTGCCACTGGATGCAAAAAAAAAAAAACCCAAAACAAAACAAAAAGGCTAAAGCATGACAGTTCCCTGACCAACCTCTCTTTTAAGTTAATAAAACAACAACAAAAAAAATCATAAGTTATCTTTTTTTGTTTTTTTTTATCTAGATTTTGTAGCGTATCTGCCATACAAATCCCAGCAATTGATTTACAATAGAACATTTTAGATCAGAACGAGCGTGTTAATATAAACCTGATTTGCCTTGCTATTGTCAGAGCTGCTGCTATAGAAAAATCAAGCAAAACCTTTTGACCATTCAGAATCGAGAATTCTCAGTAAAGTTAACCCAGTTATCCCTGCTTTATCAGTGTTTTCAACATCCGTGATACAAGTTAGTTCCTATTATCACTTACAGTACAGCAACAAATAAACATTTATTTCCTCATCAACTTCTCTTTTTTTCCATATTGTCTAAATAAATATCTCCACACAGAAAACATCACTATATTACCAAACACAATAACACGTGTTGTTTTCGACGTCTCTGTGGATGGTCTGCCGTTGAATTCCCTGCGTAGGACGTTACTATAGACATGTAACATATTCAGATAAGTACACTGATATAACCCCTCCAGCTGGACCTAATTTTGTTACAGAAAACAAAACGCCAGTTCCTGACCATCAGAATCGAGCATCTAAGAGCATTGTGGTGTAAGGTATCTTAAAGCATTATGCGTGTTATATTTATTGTGCCTTATATTGTCTTGTAGCACTACTGCAGCCGAATCTCCTGTCCTTGCCCTCTCAGTCCCAGCCTAGTCTCCTGCAGCACCAGCCTGGACTGGCCCTCACACCTCAGGTAAACAAAAGTATCCACATCACATCCTTGTTAATATGATTGTCGTTTCTCAATCCAGTCCTCAGGAAACCCGTCCCCAGTTTGTTCTGGAAGTCACAAGTCAGCTGCATGAAACATAGGATAGTAGATGAACTCCAGCATCTTGCTTTCCAGATTTCTAATCACCTGGCATAGGTGTGTCAGAAACCGGAACACAAAAAC
Organism: Hemibagrus wyckioides; assembly: GCF_019097595.1. Taxonomy (NCBI): domain Eukaryota; kingdom Metazoa; phylum Chordata; class Actinopteri; order Siluriformes; family Bagridae; genus Hemibagrus; species Hemibagrus wyckioides. The sequence continues at coordinate 6,829,320 of NC_080737.1, forward strand.
AATGCTGTCTGGCCGGGGATCCCCAGGGACTAAATCGAGAACTTCAAATCTATTATATCTGATCTATAGTTTATATCCGCACAGGGAATGGGTCGAACAGGCTTGGCTGGGTCCTCCATGGATGCACATTTGGACATGCCTCATCTACAGGTGCCTAAGCATGTGGGGGCTTCTCAGCAGGACGAGCCAAGTGACCTGGAGGAGCTGGAGCAGTTTGCCAAGTCTTTCAAACAAAGACGCATCAAGCTGGGCTTCACACAGGCAATGACCTACATATTCAAATTCTTTTAAACAGATGTAAATAAACAGTATTTGGAGTCCATGCTGGCTTCAGAGTGCCATTTTCACGTGGGCGCAGTCATTTTTGATAACATCCTTTTTCACAGGAAAGACATCAAATGAGATGGTAATCTTATGGTTCTACTTTTAGGGAGATGTGGGTTTGGCTATGGGGAAGCTCTATGGAAATGATTTCAGTCAAACCACAATTTCCCGCTTTGAGGCTCTAAATCTCAGCTTCAAGAACATGTGCAAGCTAAAACCATTGCTGGAGAAGTGGCTCAGTGATGCAGGTACATTTGATTGACACAATATAATGTCCGAATGTCCAGAGATGTACGTTCGGTACCGGTGTTTTAACCTTCTTTACTTTGACCTTTTTCAGAAAACTCACCCTCAGACTCCATGGCTAATCCTGCCACCCTGCCACCACTTATGGAAGGATATGGGAGAAAGAGAAAAAAGAGAACGAGTATTGAGACCAACATCAAGCTCACACTGGAGAAACGCTTCCTAGATGTGAGTAATTTGATTGGCTCAACCTGTATTTAAGTGGTGTTTTCAGGATTTCGTGGCTGATTTTGCACTTTCATTTGTGTTTAGAATCCCAAACCGAACTCAGAGGAGATCACTCTGATCTCGGAGCAGCTCTCCATGGAAAAGGAAGTGGTGCGGGTGTGGTTCTGCAACCGACGGCAGAAGGAGAAGAGGATCTATTGCCCAGTCGCCACCTCGCCTATAAAATCGCACAACTACAATGCCAGACTGGTGAGGTGTTTTTGATTTTGTTGTTGTTTTGAAGAGATCTGATGATATTCTATCCATCAACCTTAATCAGTTCCATCAAGCCCAAAAAGAATAGCATTACCCATCAAAATAAAGCATGTAATTGTACCCTATTCAGTTACTTTCGAAACAGAATTGTTGTTCAACCTATACACACTCTAACTTAAATTGCTTCTTATTTCAGCCTGCGTCCAGACCATTCAGTCCTCTTGCTTCAGGAGGTGGTAAGCTCATTTTTACAACAAAATCTAAAACACATTCGTTAATCAGTGAGGTAATAAGTGGTGCTTTTTTTCCCTGCAGTGTCCAGCAGCTCGTCTCCTAACAGCCCGAGTCGCGGCTCATCTCCCAACACCCTGTCTTCATCCTCCAGTCCTCTGACATCACAGGGGGTCAATCAATCCTTCAATCCCACAGGGTAAACCTAATCAATATGATAGCACAAGATGCCACCAGATATATTAATGTTTCTCGTTTAGATTTAGATAGGTAGATTCATGCATATCCAACCAACCAGTTACGTCGCAGCTACACAATGATCAACCTGATGAATCATCAAACATTAGAACAGGGAAATGAGATCTCATTGACATTGTGGTTGGTCTCCTAGGATTTTCACACACAATAATCTCAAACGTTTAAACAGAATTGTGTGAAAACACAAAGACGTCCATAGTTTTACAGGAAGAAGTGCGTTGTTTATTGAGAACAATTATAGGAAAATGACTCAAGCGGACAGGAAGGTTAAGAGAACCATTCTTTACGACCGTGGTGAGCATAAAATCAACTCACCATCATGAACTGTAGCTCCTAACCTGTTTCTGATTGATTAATTGCATGTATGAGACAGTGAATGTTTATGCGCGTGACTGTATACGAACTTGTGATATGAAGTTCCCCATCCGCTAGATGGCAATCACAGGGAATGTGATTTAAACTACGCTCTCTTTTCTTCCAGATCTTGGTATCGTTGGAACAGTACTGCATATCACCACTGAGAATCATCTAGAATCCCCACTCCCCATAAAGTGAAAATAAAAAATGTTTACAGTTTGTTTGGACAGGAAAGGAAACAATGCTCTGATTTATACATTTACATAACTGCTGGAGTTTCACATTTACATGCTGAAAAAAACAAAAAAAAACAAAAACAAAATCCCTGCCTTGTCAGATCATTTCAGCAATAATGATTCATTTCAGTCTGTTTGTATGTCAAGATCAAACAGCAGGTCTATCATTTCAAGTTTATGTATAGTTGTGTTGAAGCCACCGTACTGACTGCTTAAAGTGATATTACTTTTCAACGACAAGGTTTACATATCTATACTCATCTTTAGCCCAAATTTTTAGCATAACATATTTACGTCACACTAGACGACTTAAGTACACTAGCAGAAATATCGATTTAAAACTATGCAAATATATCAAGCGTCAGATTTCTTTCAGTTCTAAGTGTGCGGATATCACAGACTTCGTTATGTAGCATTAAACACTGCAGTCGTATGATTTTCAGTCTGGCCTCGAAGTTATTCTTACATTAAGTTTCCTATTTTCCTATATTTTAAGTTTCCTATTAAGTTAAACTGTTATGAACATGCTTTTGGAAATGGAAGTAACCTGTAGTGGAAAAGGGGGTTTGATTTGTTTTTCTCTACCTTTTCCTTATGAAGTGGTCCAAACATTTGAAGTGCTGTAATTTTCACACTTTGTCTTCGATGTTATCACGTTTCACTGTTTATTTTGCTTGTGATTTTTTTGTTTGTTTTCAGTTTATTTTTGTGATGCGTAATGTTTTCCTTTTTGTAATTTGAATTGTTGTGTTGTACATTTGAATGCTGGACATGACTCTATGTGTAACTGTTTAACACTTATTAAACAGATTCATCACTTTACACTGCTTCGTTCTTTACATGTTACTCAGTTAATACTTAAGAGTTTATTATCTACAACTGTGGCAACTTTTTTTTTTTTTTTTAAATGTTTAATAATCGAACTTAGTGGTTAGCTCTGTTGCCTCACAGCAAGACGGTCCTGGGTTCAAATCCTGGGTTCGAACAGACAGGGGCCTTTCTGTGTGGAGTTTGCATGTTCTCCCCGTGCCTGCGTGGGTTTACTCTGGGTACTCCGGTTTCCTCCCACACTCCAAAAACATGTACATTAGGTTGACTGGTAATTCTAAATTGCCCATAGGAGTGAGTGTCAGTGTGTGTGTGTGTGGTTGTTTGTCTATATATGTGGCCCTGTGATGGACTGGTGACCTGTCTAGGGTGTACCCCTGCCTTTCTCCCAATGTATGCTGGGATAGGCTCCAGCAGATCCCCGTGACCCTAATTAGGAATAAAGCGGGTATAGACAATAGATGGATGGATAATCAAACTTAAAAAAAAAAAAAATTAGTGGAGAATTGGACAAAACGTATTCATTCTCTGTTGATTGTTTTTTATAGTGTTAAAAAAGACAAAGTTATAAAGCAAAATTGCTTACAGATAACCGTAAGGCTAACATATTCATACTAAAAGCCACAAAGCTTCAATTTTGATTTCATGTGGACTTTACGTTCCGTCAGCTAGCTAGCTATCCAGCTAGTAGCTAGCTAGTTACGTAAAGATCCTGTCACTACTCGATCCGTAACAGAAACACAATTTGTATTGCGCGGAAAATGCGGAAATACGTCTACTTCTTGCCTGAAGTATGACGGAACGATTTACGGCAGATATTTAGAATACTGTTGTTGTTATTATACTACTAATAATATAATATTATAATGTGTTGTTAGCAGCAATTTCGTGCATGCGCAGTACAAATCGTGTTTCCGGTACCGGATCGAGTAGTGACAGATCGCTCAACAGAATTAACGTCAGTATCTAACGTAGCTCAGTAGCTAAACAAAGCTAAGCTGTGTTCATAAGACCTAATGTTGTTGGGCTTTATTTCTTTCTTTTAATTTATAATTTAAAAAAAAAAACATCCTAGAATTATTATGCAAAACAGGTATTGGCCACTTCAAAAAATAAATAAATAAATAAAATAAAAACTAAAAAGAATTAAAAAAAAAAAAAAAATTAGCCTTAGGCAGCTTCTTCTTCAAACACTTGAAGATTGTGAAGCATTTCCCACGGCTGATCCTGACATAGTTCTCTCCCTCTTTCATGCAGCGTAGTGGGAGAACAAGTCAGTCACAGACGATGATGCAAAGATCTCATCTAGACAGTCATATAATGTGAGATATCAGATATGGCCAAAGAACGCGCAATATTTTTAATACATTACTATGTAAGCTGTTAGAAGGACAAAAATATATATTCAATTCAATTCAATTTTATTTGTATAGTGCTTTTAACAAAGAGCATTGTCTCAAAGCAACTTTACATGAGAAACAACATAAGAAAACAACAAACATATAAACAGATAAACAGTATATCTTCATAGCTGGGAAGTCTAGCGACACTCATCAGTCTCAAAATGTCTGAGATAGCCAATCAAATAAAAGTAGACGGGCTTTGCTGTTTATAGAAGCCATGCAACGCTTCTCTTTCAACGGTCAGAGATTGTGAGGTAAAGATGTTAGCCAAGTAGCTAAAGTTTAATTTTTCATAACTGTTTAAAGAAACATCCGACGTGGATGCAAACATTTACTCGATTTATGTAATATAATGCGTTATTGTCAGTGTGACAAGACAAGTTTTCAAGTGTTCAGCATATTAGGTGTTAGTTTCAGGATGAACGTGTGGATATTGTGAATGAATATAACGAACTTTCCTCGTAGACTTTCAGCAAATTCAGGTTTAAAAGAAAATGCTTCATGAAGTCAAAGTGGGAGAATTATCAACTCAGAGATTGGTAAACGTGTGAATTTGATTCAAGTGTGTTGTGGTTAGGATATTGATTATATCAAAAATAGTATTTGGAACTATTGTTTTTAATCCATTTAATTCTGCAAACATTGTATTTTCATATGTCCTTGTCAGGGTTTTGTTCAAAAAGTTATTTAACTTCACCTAAAAATTTTAATTCTGTTACCCTTACATCATTACGAACCCCAATACTGTTACTTTTCATAGCAATAAAAGAAAATGTTTGCACTCTTTTCCACTCTGTTGCATAAAAATTGCAGAAAAGCTTTAAAAGTCCCATAACAACTAACTCCACACAGCCATATAAGAGCTTTGTGTCATATAGACAGGTCTGTTATTCTGAATAAATATATTTAAAAATATATGTATACATACAGGACATAGCAGAGAGGTTACTGGCAGTAGAGAATCAGACAGTATATTACTCACTTTATCTGTGCACAATAAGATACTGAGTAAATCTGAAATATAACGAATCTAACTTGTTTTTCTCTTGTAGAGTTAAATGCTGATGGAATCAAATCAGCCAGACTCCTAGAGTTGGATAAAAATCACACAGCAGACCGACTGCCTTTTCTTTTCGAATGTAATGTATTAACATCCCCATCCACTAGAGAGCACTCAGGTATAATGCAAAGCGACAATGGAAGTCCAGGCCTGATTTATGGCGGTCAAACACATTTAGAAATCAAAAATTCAGGTGCTTAAACATTCAGTAAGGAATAAAACACTGTAGCGTGATTATTGGAAAATAATCAGCGTGATGTAAAACATGGTTACATGAGGTGTTTTATTCCTTTTATACTACAGCAATATGAGAATTATTGCATTTTTATTGTACCTATTGTATTAATATATATACGCTTTTAACATTTTATGTAAGTGAGTTCCTGTTACAGTATCATTTATAATGTATCAGCAATAAATAGTTGTTCATTCACTTTGTCTCCTCTCTCTCTCTCTCTCTCTCTCTCTCTCTCTCTCTTTCTCTCTCTCTAGTTAGCAAAACAACAAAAAAGTCAATACCAAGAAACTGGACAGGGTAAACTCCTCTTGTTCTGTGTCAGAGAACTGTACTGACTGTTACAAAGCTCTGGACACTGAAAGAACATTAAATAAATGCCTCCTCACAGAAAACATCACTATCAATGATTTTTGTAAAATGACAACGTATATTAATCCCTTTATTTTCCGCTGTGAATTCAACAGGACTGGGGTATAATACATTTATACTATTGTCAGAGTTGCAATCTTGTTTCATGTTAAGGAATTGTCTCTTTGTGATGACTCTTACATGACGGATGAGAGCTCACTCACATGTTTTCTTTCTTTCTTTCTCTCTTTCATCCTTTTTATAGCACCATGCATTCATTCCCTCATTCTCACTAACCACTTCAATGCGTTCATGGAAACCTCTTTTCAACATCTGAGCTGTTCGGTTGTAAGAACGCCGAGGCGTGTGCTTGAGTCTCAGCTGTTGATGTTTTATAAGATTTAGATTTCATTAAATAATTTCAGATATAGTTAAGCCAAGAAGAACAAATACCTGGTTAATTTATTTTATGGCTTAGCAATAAATAAATAAATGGATAAATAGATAAATGAACAGGCAATAAACAGATTAGGAGCTGATAAGAGTCGACTCTTATTGGTGAACTCAGTCAAATGATCTGAATCAATGCAAAGAGTAGAAACTGCTGTCACTACTGCTGACCCCTATTGACAGGTTACTTATTCTCTGTCAAGGGGCAAGGGTCATATGTCCAAAAAGCATCAGCTTGGTATACACTGCAGTTTTACTACATTCTGATTTCTTTTTATATATGTAAATGTCTATATATTTATTTATAAGTGTCCAGGTGAAGCTAGAGAGCCAGAGAGATTTCTCCAGGCAAAGATATGACATCTGCAGTGAATGAAACTGAAACATACCTTTAAGACTCAGGTCTAAACAGTACAGTGATGTCAGTTAAGGCAGAGTTTGTCATGTATTATCCATCGTCAGGGTGTGTATGCTGGAAGAAGACCTGTAGCTTCAAATATACCTGGTGAAACCTGTTTTCCACTCCATTACATATGACCCTTCCACACCGATTAGTTCCTCACTGTCCCATTTTATCAGAGACTCACAAAGGTACACCAAGGGGCAAGGATGCTGGCTGGACTCCTCATCATTGGGGGATTAATTCCTTTAATCCATGCAGACGGTAAGACTTGACAATCTGCTGTTATTTAATGAAAGCTGTGAAGGAGAGATAGATATTCTATGGATGTGGCATAACAGCACTATGTGTACTTTGAAAGATGTAGTCAGTATGTGCCTTATAACTGATCAAAAATGTGATTGGTTCATTGGTCAATCTGTATGGTGCAGATTTTACAACCAGCTTGCTATCAGACGTTAAAGAAGTTACCACAGGCCGATTATTCGACTCTTTGCTGCTGAGATTGCCTTCGTGTTCCTTCGCTGGCCAGAATGTGGACGTGGAGTACCTGAATTGCAACACCAATCAAAGCTGTATGTATTACTTATTGCCCATAAATAAAACAGATCTGTTGAATTATTGATTCTGATCAATATATCTATATTGAGTATATATGTAATAATAACATCTGATGAGTTATTGTTTCTATATTAACTAGTAGAAAAATGATTTAATGATTACAGCATGATGATAAGAATGATTATCATCATTGGCACAAAGCTATCCAACTATTTGTTCACAGCGTGTGGGAAATAACTCGCACTTAGCTAGCAAAGTTTTAGACATTTTTAAGCAAAATGACTGTTTGGCTCCTTAGATACCATGATCTTTACACGAAGCCTATTATTAAATGTATTAAATGTAAATAAAAATATGTCCATGTCATTTTGGTGAAATATTTTTATAGTTACTAAAGTATGTGTTATTTGGCCACACCTTTGGCGATTCAATTTCTTAAAATGATGAATGTGCCAATTAATATAAATTAATATAAAGGTTTATAATATTTCATTTCTCCTTCCTTAAGGTATACAGTTTTCCCTGTACATTATCACAACCTTAATGTCTTACTGTTTAGTTTAATACGTTTCTATTTTTACATTTTGGCAAACAGCCTTATCTAGACTGATTTACAGAAGTGCTTTTTCAATGAATACATCAATTCTGGTTCACTAGATCATGGACTAAGAATATCATCAGTCTAAAACTCTGTTGGGAGGGAAAACAGGAAGAAGAGCACACTGACAATAATAAAAAAATATATATATAATTATTAGGAGAAAGTCATTCTACTGTGTCTTAATGTCTTGATGCTTGCCTTTCTTGTATCCTAAAAGAAAAGTGTTAATACTAACACTACTTACTAACATTAATTAATCAAGACTTGATCAAGATTGTGAGTTTTTCCTGTCCTTTGGTCTTAACAGACATCCTGAACAACGTTTTCACGGTTCAGAGCTGTGACAGCGGCGGTGACCCCAAAGGATCAACTGTACTTAGCCGAAACATGGGATACCAGCTGACGAACCTCAGAAATGATACGCAGTACAAGTGAGTTCGAAATCTGCTCGCAAAAATACACTATTAATCGATGAACCTCAAATAAAAAGTGTGTTTTAATATTACATTATGTATATACTCTATTTAGGATTAACTATAAGATTGGAAACGTCAGAAGCACGCCTGTGATAGCAACTACAAGGATAGGTAACACAGCAGCTGTAAAGTGAACTGGAATATAGATGTCATAAAGAGACTCTTAAATCTGTAAATGTTTTATTTTACAGCTGCTAACTACAACAATATCGATCTGAGCTATCAAGGGCGCAGCGCGGCGATGTTGGTGATCACAGTCCTTCTGTCCGTGGCGATGTTTATCCTGCTAATCAGTATCATCACCAGTGCATTTGTGGCCCCTACCGAACATTAAAAGCTCGCTTCACCTTCAGAAAACGGCTAAATTTCACAATATACGCTTCACAAATATACACTGCCATATGTGGTGTTCAGAAGTTTCTGACTGGCAGTGTATGGAGTCATTCTCTAACATTTCTTCCTTAAGACATAATCACCAATGAAGCTAAGAATCAATTTGTAGATTAAATCTTTAAGTGAAGTCTAGGCACTTTACAAACATTTTGATCTAGAAGGATGATTTCTTTTTCCAAATAAGTAATTTTCTTAGGAAGTTTATCATCTTATTTAATCACAGCATGACAAAAGCGACGGATTGTTTCCTTGATTATTTAACTACAAACAATTCTTTGTTATTAACGCCTTGTTTTCTTGTAAGTGCTGTTAGAATCTGTATTTTCCTAACTGATTATTTTACCTAACTGCCTTCAGATGTAATAAAGAAATATACCTTATAAGCTCCGTCTGCAGTTCATTAATTTATTTAATTATTCATTCAACCGCATTGACTTAGTGTTTTATATCTTGGTCAGGGTGAAGGTGGATCTGGGACACAGCTCATTTCCAGGCACTACACACACACACACACACACACACACACACATATAACAGTCACAACCAGGCTGATTTTTAAAGCTAATCTGAATATTTATTAGATTTGAATTTTACAGGTTATCAAATATGTTTTGATAAAATGCATATTCTACAATTCATCATCTAAGATCAGCACCAGGTGGGTCAGCACCTCATAGCTTCATTGTTCCTGGTTCGAGCCTGAGTTTGGGTTACTGACTGTATGGCTTATCCCATGTGTCTCTGTGGGTGTCCTTCGGGTTCTTTAGTTTCCTTTCAGCCCTCAAAAACATGCCAGTAGGTGCTGGAAAGAAAGCTTGTTGGGGGACTTGGGGCACAATGTGAGGGACACCTTGGACAGGGTGTCAACTTACACTATATTGCCAAAAGTTTTGGGACACCCCTCCAAATCATTGAATTCAGGTGTTGTTTTTCAGGTGTTGGGTTCGGCCCCTTAGTTCCAGTGAATGGAACTCTTAATGCTTCAGCATACCAAGACATTTTGGACAATTTCATGCTCCCACCTTTGTGGGAACAGTTTGGGGATGACCCCTTCCTGTTCCAACATGACTGCATACCAGTGCACAAAGCAAGATCCATAAAGACATGGATCAGTGAGTCTGGTGTGGAGGAACTTCACAGAATCCTGACCTCAACTTGATAGAACTGTGAAGTTCCTCCACACCAAACTCACTCATCCATGTCTTTATGGACCTTACTTTGTGCACTGGTATGCAGTCATGTTGGACCAGGAAGGGGTCATCCCCAAACTGTTCCCACAAAGTTGGGAGCATGAAATTCTCCATGCATTAAGCATTAAGAGTTCCTTTCACTGGAACTATAAGGGGCCGAGCCCAACCCCTGAATTAAATGATTTGGAGGGGTGTCCCAAAACCTTTAGCAGTATTGTGTACAATGGGACACACACACAATTTCGTGATGCCATTTAATCCACAGCGCATGTCTTTGGACTGTTGAAGGAACTTTTATTTATTTATTAATAACCAGGAAAGCAGGTTTTATAACTCTGGGTTAGGCTTAAGGTTTGGAAACTCATATCAAAAACTCAAAATGAATTTTACACCATAAAACTGGGACTGGACATGTTATTTCTGACACTGTTTCAGCCTCGATAGGAATCCTCGCGTTTTCTCCTCAACCAAAACGGAAACCTACTAGAAACGTCTCATTAAATGAGCGTAATTGCAGACACCTGGTGTGAACATGTACATGTTTCTGCCGTTAACAACCACGGTGGATGTCGACAAGGTCAACCGGGTTGAGAAAGAAAAAAGAAAGAAGAGAAAAGAGAGATGTTTCTCAGGCTTCGAGCTAGCGAGAAATTTCTCGACCTCCATTTGACGACTGGGCTTCATGACTGGGACATGAACGAGGAGATTCACCTGAGCACGACGACAGACCAGTTTTATCAGGGTATATCATACACGATATTGAACGTCCAGTGATTGTAAAATGGCTCGGTGTTTCTTTTTACATTTATTGACCTCTTCCACAGATGATAAGAGAAACGAGCAGTATTTGGCACAGTGGCATTACGCTAGAATCTCGAGGAGAACTTTACCTGAAGAGCTGCACGAGCCAAATCCTGCTGACTGTAAAGGTGTGCTAAATGAGTATAACGCTATTATCCTGATTAGCAGCAGCACCCTATAAGCTACCTAAAGCTTACATGCTGGTCTTGGAAAGCATAAAAGGTTTATTTTACAAATAGGTTTGGTTCGTGTTGTTATAGGAAAATAATCATAATATGGTAAATCATGTTAGCACTTTCATTATAAACAGGGTTTCCTGCCTGATAGCCTCATCTGTTCTCTCTTTTCTTGAAGTTTATTAGACCAAAAAAAAAAAAATTGGTTGGGCTCAGCCTCTTAGTTCCTCCACACCAAACTCACTCATCCATGTCTTTATGGACCTTGCTTTGTGCAGTCATGTTGGAACAGGAAGGAGTCATCCCCAAACTATGAAATTGTCCAAAATGTCTTGGCATGCCGAAGCATTAAGAGTTCCTTTCACTGAAACTAAGGGGCCCGAGCACAACCACAACACCTGAATTCAATGATTTGGAGGGGTGTCCCAAAACTTTTGCCAATATAGTGTACTTTGGTCTGAAGACTTACTATTACAAAGCACTGACACTGAAAACTCCTTCCAATGTTACTTGAATATTTCCTCATACGACAGAAACAGTAACCTGAATGTTTGGGTTTTAGTGTGGTTATAAATATGAGGTGATGAATGATATCAGATTTAATATGCTGTCGCCTTTTTTTTTTTTTTTTTTTTTTAGCAATCATAACAAATAAAATATTGGCAGTAATTCCCATCACTCAGGATTGAGGAAATACCTTCTGTATAATGATGTGTACAAGCGAATAGTCAACTTGGAGAACAATATAAAGATGAAACTCTGTAACAACACACCCACTGTTGTCTCTTGAAATCCTTTTCTGTTACGCCTCTATTCTATTGTCTTCCAGAATCTGTAATACAGCCAAATCTGTGGTTGATGGTGAACCCGTGTCTGGCTTGTCCCATCAAATATCCTGTTCAAGACAAAAAGCCATCGCTTCCAAAACAGACAATAGACAGATCTGCGTCAGGTCCTGCCCTAGCTATGTCTGGACAAAACCTGCACCTGCTGCCGTTGTCTGATGAAACCTGTCTGGATGAATCACTGCATGACGCGTCTCTCTCGAGTGAATATCAGGTGAGACCTTAAAAAGCATCAAAGCATGTACTTGGCAGGTCTCTGTTTTGTGCTGAGCTGAAGATCATTTCCTTACACCAGTGTTTCTCAAACGTTTTGCACCCAAGGTTAATTAGGAATAAAATACAATAATATTTTGCCCATTTATTGCAGACATGGAGCTTTCAATTTAAGTGACCAGTAAAAGGCTAATAACTATACAGAAACATCCCCGAGCACTTGCCTAGCCCAGTTCCTTTTCCTCAGCAATAAACTTGTTGATCACAGATTCTAACCAGACTCTGCCTCCTATCCTTACGCTTTGCTACAAGAATTTTTTCCTAATTCCAGCTGTTCTGTCATTCCAGCTCACAGATGAGGACGACGCATCCTCGGAAGAAGTGGCAGTCTGCCGTAAGGTGAAAGGTACCCGGAGGGGTCGAGCCCCCAAGGAGGCGTCGTCACGCAGGCTGGGCCTGGCCCAGAGCAGGAGGCTGCAGAGGGTCCTGCAGGACAGCCACAACCTGAAGACCGGCGCCTGGCCTCGGCCTCCTGTCAACTACTGCATCCTCATCGCCATGGCACTGAGCAGCAGTCGCTCCGGCAGTCTGAACGTCCAGCAGATCTACAATTTTACCAGGTGAACAACAGTGAATCGAGGGTCCTGAGAAAAAACAGCTTTAGCCCTGTTTTTGGTTGTTGTTCCATCATGCAGCTGAGCCATAGGATTTTTACAAGTTTGTAAGCAAACTATCGACTAGAAAAAAATCTACGGTTATCTGAGTTTTTAAAAATTGTTTTTAATCCAATCCAACATAATTACTATTCATTAGTTCCTATTCAATTTGTAAAATGAATAATTTTCTCTAGAAAATGATGCGCTTTTTTTTATTTAGGTTTTAGTAGCTAACGGCAAAACCTGATCATTATTACTTGATTGAGATCATTCAGATTTATATTTTTTTCTCCTGTTTAACGGTACTAGTAGCTAGTAATGTCCTCCTCATTCATCAGTGTCGCCACTAACCTCTCATTGAAATAACCGACTGGCCAGAACTACTTAATATTTCAGAGTAAATATTTTAATGTAAAAGTTTTCCTTGAAGGTCAGAGTTTACCCTGATACAAATACTGATTATAAGATCAGTGCTTAAATTAAGGTTCCTTAATTATTATTTGAAGCTCTGTTCAACCCTGAACCTTTTGGACGTCCTGTTAATCATCTCTCCAGGGAGCACTTCCCTTTCTTCATAACGGCGCCCGACGGCTGGAAAAACACAATCCGCCACAACCTGTGTTTCAGCAACAGCTTCAGAAAGACGCCGCAGCAGGTGACCGGCGACGGGAAGAGGAAGTCCTGCCTGTGGCACCTGACTCTGGACGGTCGGAGAAGACTGAGGAACGAAATCCACACGCTCACGGCCGACTCGTTCAGAATGCTGAAGAGGAGCATGAACTATCCAGGTGAGAGCCTCGCGCTGGGGAAGTGCAGGCAGGTCTCGTGTGCTGCGAATCTCATTTCATTCCAGTTTTCTCTTTTTTTGGATTTCTACTCCTTTTCAGATATGATTCAAGCGCTGTTCGAGTTGTAACCTGATGCAGGAGCCTGGAGGATTTAAAAGAAGATGGAAAATGGACACACTTTCACAATTTTGCTCGTGTATGCACTGGAGCTGTTGATTTTCTTGCACATTGTTTTTTTTCTTTTGTTTAATTTTTCTTACTGTCAAAATAAAAATACTGTTAGTACACTTACTACTGCGAATGTTTGTCTTGTTAAATGTATTTAACAAGATTATATAATAAATTATGTCAAGTTTTAGAAAGAGGTTAATTATGTAGGAGTCTGCTAGGAAGGGTGCAAGAAGTGTAATTGTCGATATGGTTGTAGTTTTGGGTGATGAGAATATTATAAAATGTCAATGTAAGGAGTCTACAGTGTCAGTGCTTTTGTAAAAGTTGGAGGTGAAGCTGTAACTTCATTTTCAGTCATGGAGGGGGAGAGATGTGTGGTTACTGTGAGGTGGGGGGGGGGGGGAGAGAGCCTGTAGAGGGAGCGGCTGTTTATAGAGTAAGAACAGGAACTAATTTGTTTTGCGGACATTCCAGTGTTCAAAGTAAGTGTGATCAGATGCATGATGTGACCTTCTTTTAATACAAAAAAATATAATCTATATAATCGGTGTTGGCAATGCTGTTTTGGAGGAATAAAAATATTCAGATGAGCCGTTATACATAACCAGGGTCATCAGGAGGGCCCATAACATTATCAGGGACAACAACACAATCTCTTCGCATTTCTGCCGTCTGGGAGACACTACAGGAGTGTGAGATCAAGGACGAAAAAGACTCACAAACAGCTATTATTCACAAGCCATCAGACTCCTGAACACCACCACTACCTCACACCCCATCACCCCCACTGACTGCTGCCACACCACACACTGAGCACCTTACTTATGTCTAATCTGTATATACTGTATTTTTCATACATTTCTATTATTTTTATTCTTTTTGTAAGGGAGATGTGCAAAGTATGCATTTCATTGTACGGTCTAAACTGTTGTGTTTTCACTGTGCATATGACAATAAACCTCTTGAATCTTATGGGGAAATATTATTACACTAGGAAATAAAACAAAATGTTGTCAGTGCCACAATCATCTCACATAATAGCAGTAGTAATAATAATAAAAATAATAATATTTAAATTTCACAGTTAGTTTAGTGCAATATTCAAAGTTTTATAGACTGTAAAGATTATAATGCAGTTCAGTGAGAATCCAGCAGGTGGCAGTAGTTATAGACTTGAGCGCTCACCCAAACCACTAGAGGGCGCTAATGTCGCACATCTTCCGTCAATGAGTATTTTTCGCAAGACGCTAACGATGGTGTTTGTTAGCACGAAAAACGACTGAAGGTTTTAAAATGGGGGCGTTTTATTGTGCCATTTGCAGACAGACGGATTTCTCAGGAAAAGGCCACATCTACGGGAAAAGCCACCAAAGCAAACTAAAAGTAGTTCTGGTTAAATTCCTGGATAAGGTAAGCTAGGCTAGCAAAGAGTATTACACAAGCTAACGCGCTAGCTGGTCGGGTAACGGCTGCGTCCCAAAAAGCAGGTTGTTGTGACATAAGTGCACTAGATGCGTAGTGGAGCAACTGTTAATGGATCATGTCTATGGTGAATGTAGTGCACTTGTGTAGGGAGCAATCAGCCATTTGGGACTGCTCCATTGAGCGTGAGTTTCAGCGTTCAGGCAAGAAAAATGAATAAGTTCGTTGATTATTTACTGTTGTAAATTATTTATTATAAAATAATTTAACTTTTTTTTTTTTTAAATGTTTTTTAAATTCCGTTTTATTCAATTTTCAGAATAAAATAATTTATAAATTAGTGTGAATTTAGGCATGTGTGTTGTTGAGAATTGTTTTTAAATTTTTATATATTTAAGTATATTTATTATTATAAATATTTATATTAATATTAATAATTATCGAAGAATTATTATTATTATTATTATTATTATTATGAAGAAACAGTTTTTAAACTGACAAATATTTTATTATTATTTAGCAAAATGTAAAGAATATTTCACAGATTCTGTACAAAATTTTCAAATCTGTTTGTAAATGATTAAAAACTATAATAAAAATATAGCATAATATCCACAGTATTTCACTGAAATATCGTTTATCATGATGTTAAATAGTGATGTATGATTTGCTCTAATTAAGTCAGATTTTTCACTTCACATTGAAGTGTATAATAAATCAGATCTGTCAGTATCTGATCTGGACTGACCATGAAATGGAGATGTTTTTTTCAAGACCATGTGTCAAAATCTGATCTGTTTCCATCTGAAGTATCACTATAGTAATTTAATATAATAAATAATAAAGAACGTTCTGTTCGATTTGTTTCCCCTCTGTTTGGATGCAGGTGAAGGAAGCGCGGCGAACCCTGAAATGTCCACAGGTGGAGAAATTCGACGCCTCGGAGCACGAAACTAGGTTTTGGTGTTACTGCTGCGAGGTGGAGGTGCAGAAACACGTGACTGACGGCAAAATCTCCGTGCTGTACGGAGGACTGCTGGAGCACATGAGCACGTAAGAATCCTCACACACTCTGTATAGCCTTGATGGATGATTATGGGAAGTTGTTTTTATATTTATAAAATGTTTTCATACTGTGTGTGTGTGTGTTGCTCTGTTTCAGTCAAGAGCACCGCAAAAACACGAACGCCTTCTGGTGGAAGAACAAAGCCGACCCTAAACACAAAGAGAAGTTCATCATCACCGAGCAGGAATCTGACAGGTAGAACCGAACAATACAGATAAATATACACTATATTGGCAAAAGTTTTGGGACGTCTGCCTTCACATGCACATGAATGTAATATGGAGTTGACCCGTCCTTTGCAGCTATAACAGCTTCAACTCTTCTAGGAAAGCTTTCCACGAGGTTTAGGAGTGTGTTCATGGGAATTTTTGACCATTCCTCTAGAAGCGCATATGTGAGGTCAGGTACTGATGTTGGACGAGAAGGTCTGGCTCGCAGCCTCCACTCTAATTCATCCCAAAGCTGTTCTATCAGGTTGAGGTCAGGACTCTGTGAAGTTCCTCCACACCAGACTCACTGATCCATGTCTTTATGGACCTTGCTTTGGTCACTGGTGTGCAGTCATGTTGGAACAGGAAGGGGTCATCCACCAAACTGTTCCCACAAAGTTGGGAGCATGAAATTGTTCAAAATGTCTTGGTATGAAGCTGAAGCATTAAGAGTTCCTTTCACTGGAACTAAGGGGCCGAGCCCAACCCCTGAATCCAATGATTTCGAGGAGTGTCCCAAAACTTTTGGCAATATAGTGTAATTCCACCTTTTCTTCTTTTTTCCATTTTGTTAAGTTGTAAAAGATTTTTTTTTTTGTCCTTCAAGATTCAAGGAAGAAGTTGCCAAAGCTCTGGAGCAGTATGAAGAGAAAGAGGACACACTTATTAAAGAAGTACGTTTTCCACACAGATCATCATGTTGCATGTCGTCTGGCACCGTTACAGATATGATTTTTGATTTTTTTTTTTTTTCCCCTGTTTCTTGTGTTACGTCTAGCAAGCTGCTTTAATCCGGTCGCAGGAGCAGCACAGGCTGGAGGTTCTTCAGGCTCTAATAGAGGTTTGTGTTCCAGGAATGAAGCAACAGTATCCATATCTCAGTGGAAGAGCTGGCAGTGTACCACAAACCTGGTTTTATTTTGAGAAAAGAATCAACTAATTGCATGAGAAAGTAAGAAATTTATCTACAAAAGTGAGTGGGGGAAAAACCTGGATTAGAATCAAACGCCTCAACATTTGGGTGATGTATGGAGGGATTTTTTGGTTACAGTAAAACAGTCATTTTGAGAACAAAGGCATGAAGTGTGTCAAAAAGTTGAGTATAAGATCATCACTGACCACATGTTTCATAATAGGCTTAGCAGCTGATCAGCTTCCTTTAGCTTTTTATTTGATATCTGTATTTGTTATATACTCGTATTTTTCTCCTCCAGGTATTTTTAAAAATTAAACCCTGATTGATCTCAGGGTTTTATTGCCTTTCTTTAAAATCTGATGTATTGTCATGTATGACGAGTGTGAGACATGTTGACATTTCCTGAATCAAACCCAGCCTGATCCAGAGCTGCAGCAGTCTGCTGAACCAGAGCAGCAGGACATCCAGCAGATGACCAGGTAAGAGATCCAGACCTGCATCTGCAGTCCATCAGCCAGGACATGGTGTCTGATGTTGGTATCTGATGTTTTTGCCCTGGAGTCTCTGTAATCTTTGTAAGGAAAACATTCCTGATTTTGTTGTCAGTGTGATGTGTGACACCAGCTCATCATGATTTTGTGTATGGGAAATGTAGCACTCTCCTCCAACTATATAGAGTCTCCCAGTACAGCCCAAACTGCAGTATGGGGAAAAAGTAGGCAGACCTAACATACACTATATTGGCAAAAGTTTTGGGACACCCATTTATCATTAAATTCAGGGGTTGGTCTGGGCCCCTTAGTTCCAGAGGAAAAAAAAAAAAAACCTCTTGGTGTGTTAAGGTTGGAGTGGAAGAACTCTGGTGTCCTGCACAGAGTCCTGACTCTGACTCAACCCCACTGAACATTGCAGGGATGAACTGGAACACCGACTGCACCCCAAATCTCCTCAGTGCCCGATCTCACTAACGCCCCTGTAGCTGAATGAACACAAATCCCTACAGACATGCTCCTTATCATCTTCTCATAGAAGACATTCAGATAAAGCAACAAGTTCCTGTACAGAACTGAAGATACAAACCTGTCATGGCTGATTTGTTTAGTTTTAATATCAAACACGACATACGTTAAGATATAAAAAGTGGTGGTATGCAAAATTTCTTCAAATTGATATTGAAGGATAACAGACTAACTGTTCAGATGCACTGGATGTGACTCCTGTATCTCAGTAGCACGGGTTCAGATCAGACAGGAAGTTTTCACACCGTACTGAAGGAGCAGCCGGGCCCCAGCCGTAGCGATCCCTTCATGGGTCAGTGGGACGATTCAGGACAAGGCCTCACCTTCATTGGCCATCAGGTAACTCTTTATGTCTGATTCTTCATCAACTCTACTGATGGTTAAAAAGTTACTTACGTAAATTTTAATGTTTCCTTTTGAAGGACTGCTCTTCCAGTGGAAACGTTCACACAGGTGAGTTTAAATCAATTCTGTTTGGACGGAGATGGTGGAACGGCAGTGTATGAGTTGTATGAATGTTCTGACATAGGGGCGGTGCCTCCATGGCTACTGGAGGATCCTGAGGATAAGAGTGCAGCGGGTAACTCGCAGGACATCGGTCCATCGCTGCAGGATTTTCTTAAACACAGTAAGCAGGTCTTTTTTTTTTTTTTTCCATTGGTGTTGAGAAATAAATGTTTCCAGATTTCTAAACTTGGTTGTAGGGATAATCTGAACAGCACTGAATACACCAGCTCCTGTTAGCCTTTTCTGCTGCACCGCTTTTACACCTCCTTTGCCAATCCCTGCTCCAGAAGAGCAGCAGAAACTGAAGAAGCTCCCAGCCAACCGCGTGGGCGCCAACTTCGACCACGGCTCGCACACCGACGCCGACTGGCTTCCGTCTTTCGGACGAGTCTGGAACAGCGGCAGGCGCTGGCAGTCCAGGTGAGAGTCGAGATTAAACAACGATTAGGTCATAGCATGATATCGATAGAGGGTTAAATCCTGAACGGTTTCGCTTTCTCAGGCACCAGTTCAGGCAGGAGGAAGCTAAAAGCGGGCAGAAGAGACGGAGGGAGCACGGAGGAAAAGCAGCCAAGAAGCAGAAACATCTGACTAACGGAGACGTCTGATCACCAAATATTCATATGACCACTGCAACCTGGTCAGCAGGAGCATGAAACTAAATCCAGGTGTTCTTATATCCACACACTTATATTCTTCCACAGCAGACAGATAGAAAGTGCTGATTGATGTAACATTTAATACAGTTTATAACTGCATTACCTTTCTCACATTGAGAAACACAGCTATACTTACTTCATGAAACTATTGTCATATCACGATTTGATTATACTGACACATGCTCGTTCTTATATCGTTTCTATAGTAACCTTATGGACGGTCACAAACAGATGTGTTTAACATAATCGTTGATTGTTTTAAGGAGGTGTTTATAAAACATTCATGGAATGAGTCTCCAGTGCCAGTATATTGGAACAATCAGATAAAAATATGCTCAGGTTTTTTCTGTTTCTCAGTGGCACGAGATGATAAAATATTCTGTTGAGGAAAGAAGTGTTTATAGCCGTTACATTAGTGACAATGGCTGTTCTATAACATTAAAAAATGTAGCTTTCTGTTTATTGTTTACATTTAAACACTATAAATATCGAACTGTCACACCACATCATCGTCGACTATTATCCTAGAGCAGGAAGGAACATCTTGTTTTATTATTACTTACTTATATGTGGGGAAAAAAGACAATTCTTATGGTTGTATGGTTTTCCAAACCTGCTGTACTGTACAGAAAGCAGCGACTGGGAGGAAAAATCAAATTCACCATTCGTGTTTCCAGTTTATTGAATAAATCTGCAGCATAGCGAAGTGGTTCTGATCTTTTTTTTTTTTTTTTTGTCCGTTTGGTAATAAATCCAGAAACTCACCACTTCTTTTTTTTTTTTTTTTCTTCTTCTGCAGCGGCTGATAAAACTGAGACAGTGTGCAATCTCTCGTTCCGTCGTGAACAGTTCAGTCTTATTTTTAGGCGACAGAATCTAGAACTATTCATATCTTTTTTCCACAGAAGGCTAAAAAAGATCATTAATAGTGCTCAATAATAATAAAAATAATAATAATATAATAAAATATACCTCATGAACATTAGCCACAATAAAAAGTACAGATTACATTAATATTTAAGGATACCTTGCAGTCATTTATTATTATTTTTTTTTTCCTTTTTGGATTTTTTCTTTTAGTAGGTTCTGTTAAAATAATACACGACTCGTATATGTAGAAAGCAGAAAGAGGAGAGAAAAAAATGAATTAGGTCTCTGTAAGAGATGCAGTGTTGGTCATAATTGTACAATTTTACACTTATAGACCTTTAGGGGTCTTTTTTTTCTTTTCTTTTTTTAATAACAAGTCCTTGCATTAATGTTCAATAATCATTTTTATCTTCAAACAACTTCATTCCCACGTCCCGGAAAGGAAAATCCATGCTATTACCGTCCAGAGTAAGACTTCGGATCGAGTTTGGCTTGTACAAATAGAAAGAATATAGTGCCTCGTGGTGATAAAGTTCTGCTTTCTCTGCGTAGAGATCTTCAGTAGCGTCATTCAACAGAATGTGGTAGAGTAAAAAGCTTAAAGGACGCAGAAAAGCAGGATTTCAGATTTTCAGGCTTTCAGTAACAGCAGTAAGAGCCATTCCTCTTCCGGCTTTCCTCTTCACGTCAACGTCAGGTTAAAAGGATGCGGTCATTTCTACCCTTTACAACCAGAGAAGCTCATAATTGTAGCTATGAAACCTGAATAGGCTTTATGAAAATCCTGATAATGAACCTGATTGTGTTTTTTGTTGAAGCTTCAGCACGAGCAACCTTTGCTCAGAAATCAGTAACGAAATTCTTCCTGTAGTTTAGTGGTCAGATGTGTAAATAGCCACATGAGGCCCTCATGCAGATGTGCGCAGCAGTAATAACATTCATATCCATAACACGAAAGGAACGATCCCTCAGGCTGTTTTGTAGCATTGGTCCTTATGAAGGACATTTCATAAGCCGATTGCAGTCGAGGTCGAAGGCCTACAGAGCTAACATCTGGCAGCGTTTTACTGGTTACGACATTAAACCCAATTTCATCCGGTCAGAGCCTAGCTTTTTTTTTTTTTTTTACTGTCAATTTCACATACGAGTTGATTCCATTTGAAAACTAGAAGAGAGGAAGAAGTGTCCTTCCTGGATTTAGTTAATCCTCGGTGCCATGCTGCCACCATCATCTACTCTTCCTTTTACTTTGTGGGTTTTGCAGAGAGCCGCTTTAATCCAAATATTCCTAATTCCAAATAAATAGTTGAAACAAGTAGGGAACGTCTCGGTAAAATTTCCTCGGAAAGTAGCGACAGTACTGCACGTGTGAGGTTTGGTTTTTGGGGGTCTCGGTCTTTGTTACTGCCGACGAGGGCAGCTGAGATGCCTAAGAGTTGATCGGGGAGCAGCAGGAGCACAGCACAACTTCCTGTTGACTCTGAATCTCTTCTATTTCCAGCAGGAAACCACAGCTCCAGGAACACTAGCTTTTATCTGTGAAGAAGAAGGAAATAAAACAAAACAGAAGGAAGGCACTTGGTTAATGATTTATATTGTAAGCTGTGGGGATAGGGAAATAGTTAAGGAATGAAGCAATACCTTTGTTTTCTTCTGATTCAGTAGCTGCTTGCTCTGAGTGCCTTTGGCATAGTTGGTTATATTTTGATTCTACATCCTTAAAATAAAAAACAAAAACAGTGTGAGCAAACATCCGTATGAATATTAGAAGGATGAAGTCAGTCTGCCGCAAGAGGTTTCGATCTCCTTTTGCACTAGGGCTACTATACTACTTTAAACAACTAAGCAAAGAAAATCTTTCACATGAACAAATTATGTACATGTATATAGGTAATAGCAGTCATGCATCCAATTTAAAATTGAAGTTCATGCAAAACTCTATTATAATGCACATAACAAGCTTCAGGGTTTTCCATGAACCACTTCAGTGGGATGAATTTTTAAATGTCAAAATGCAATAATCTTTTCAGAGGAAGACACAGTAACCGTGTAGAAAACAATAACAGGATAATTGCCCACAAGTGCAAAATACGTAAACAAATAAAAATCAGCAGAAAACACAACAGAAAAACATTTGCTCATTGAACATCACATGCTCTCTGACGATTGGCTTTTAACCATCAGCGTCGGTCGGAAAGGTCGGAGGATGTTTACACCAAGGATGTATGTTTAGGATGTTTACAGTAAGAGGAAGTATAAGCCTAAATAAATTTACCATTCAGTTCCATTTTCATAAACAAGCATGTTTAACAGCAGACATGTCTTGGCTGATGGACTACATAGATAAATGGGATGTTAGTTCAGTGTAAATTCAATTCCTAAGCCAAACATATCATTCAAAGCTGATTATACACACCCATATGTTCATACTTAATATGGAGCTCTGGAGACCAGAGTGCTAGTGAACTCAGGTGTGCTTTAATTTAGTCTTACCTTCAGCTGCTGCAGGTTGGCCTGAAGCAGGCGTAAATGGGTCATGACCTGTCTGCTGAAGTTGGGTCCTCTGCTTTGAGAGGAAGCCGAGGACAGGAGCTTCTTCAGGTCTATTCCCGAGTCTCCTGCTGCTGCTGGCTCTGTGCTGCAGACCTGCCCGTCGTCATCAGTGCTGCTCTCACCTGAACCACCGTAACCCTCCAGCACCATGTAACTACCTACTGCCAGAGAAGAAAAAAGACAAATACTAAAGTGTTATACCAGGCTTTAACTACATATCAATATGGCGTTACCTTCTCAGGTATAGCAGTCATCGCAGGGAAAAAAAAAAAAAACGAACCAATAAAAAATGCACCATTATTAGAAAGGTAAGAATTCAAAGTCCACTATCTGATCTCCTCACCAAAGTCCTCTGAGGTTTCAAAGAAGCCTGTATCTCCTGAGGGCAGCTCATGACGGTTCTCCATCCTGGTGTTTTGGGTCTCTGGCCTCTCAGCACCATTCTCCACTGAACCACTGGGGGCAGTGTTTTCCTCCAAGCCATGCAAAGACCCTGCTTTTGGCTCACGCAGCCGAGCCGAGCCCCTCTCTCTGTCCACGTCATCTTGACCTTCCATGTGATTGATCAGGAGCTGCCTCAGAGCAGCCACTGAGGGAGAGACAGCCAGAAAGAGACAATTAGAGGTCATTAGCAATCAACATGACTAAGGACCCATGCTGAATTTGCCAGGGTAAGAAGATTACCCAACAGGGACATGTGGGTGGAGCTACAGCAGCGTCCACACTTGATTGGTTAAATACAATGCACAATGAATAGTAGAATTTAAGTACTAGATTGGATTATGAATAATTTAGAAGAGCAGTCTACATTCCTTTTCAGTTCAATGGACATCTACAGAGTCCAATGATTTTGTAAACTAAACTAAGCCATGTCCAGGCTGGTGAGAATAAACACTCACAGGTTCGAAGTGCCTCGTCTGCCATCAGCGGGGGCAGGTCAAAGGAATCCAAGTCTTTGTCATCCACAGCAATGGCGTGCCTCGTGCGCTGCTTCAAGAACGGAAGTCTTTCTGCAAGCTCGGGATCTAGGAAGGCGTCCTCCTCTTCCTCCTCTTCATCCTGAACCGGCAGCGGGTGCTCAACCTCTCCCTCTGCCTCTCCTTCTGCCTCTCCTTCATCCTCTGACTTCGTGTCGAACGGGTTGCTTCCTGCTGGAGGAATCTGCAGGATCTCTGAGCAGGAAGTGGCATCTTTTTCTAGGGTGGGGAAAAAAATTGATATGAATCCTCTGTAACATACATAAACTCATCAGCCTGAGATATGTCACAGATTATACATCATCTTTGGGGTACAAGCACCACCACACATACAGTGCAGAAAGTAACAGAACATTAAAAATAATATTTGTTAAAAAGGTTTCTGATAGCTGATTTGCAGCATTTAATGTTGATATGGCAAAAAAAAAAAAAAAACTAGGACTGGTTTGGAATGGTTGCTTTTGAATATTACGCAAATCACGTTAGATTTGGTGTGGATAGCCCAAATTGGTCCAAAAAGCCAAGAAATATAAGGAAAATTAAAAAAATGTTTTCTGTTTTCAAGATACGGGCCAAAATGTAAAACACTGCACCATCATGCTGATCTCTGTTCCATGTAGAGGAAATGAGTACTACCTATTGACCAAGTCTCACACTTATACGACATATGTACACTACCAGTCAAACGTTTGGACACACCTTTTAATTCAATGTTTTTTGTTTAGGGATTTATTTTCTACATTCTAGAACAATACTGGAGATTTCAAAACTATGAAATAACACACATGGACTTCAGTAATCCATATGTAATGACAACAAAAAACAGTCGGTTGTTATTTTAAGACACGAAGGTCAGGTGTTCTGGAATAGTTCTTGCAAGAACAGTATGGTCAAGTGCATTTGCAAAACCCATCAAGCACCATGATGAAACTGGCTCACATGAAGACCATCCCAGTAAAGCAAAACCAAAACTGACCTCTGCTGCAGAGGAGAAGTTCATTTAGAGTCACCAGCCTCAGAAATCACCAATTAACAGCACCTCAGATTAGAGCCGTTATGAAGGCTTTACAGAGCATCAGTAGCAGACATATCTCAATATCAACTGTTCATTACGACATTATTGTGGATTTCGGCCGCCTTCAGCATTGTTTTACAACGTAGAAAGAAATAAACATCAGGAAAGACCATGGAATTAGAAGGTGTGTCCAAACTTTTGACTGGTAGTGTGTGTATGATTAAATTTGAAGAAGTGAGTTGAAAGCACTTGGTGCTTGGCCCTCTACATCTCAATAAAATTCTTAGAGCACTCATTTGCATACTTCAAGCCGTATTATAATAATAATTAATATATAATATAAATAGCCCTACTCAAGCTTCATCAGATCACACTTAAGGACTGGATAACAACTAGCCCTTGCCTCACTTAATTATAGACCCATCATTCAGATACCTGGAGACTGGATGCTTCCTGTAGAAATGCGATCTGGATCTTTGTTCATTTTCGGAATGCCAGAGTTCATCTCATCGTCAGCTTCTCGCTCCGCACTGTAAAGCAGTCAAAGGAATTAGCAAGTTGATTTAAAGGCTATGATGCATAACCGAATTAAAGGCGGCTACAATTCTGGCAGAAGTAAAAGCAACACGTTATCATAACTTGTTTTCCATGTAAACTGAGCGATCACTGTAATCGAACTCACTCATTCTGAGGCAGGCTCTTCATACAATCTGCTCTTTGCCCGATGAGGTCGTGCCACCTGGACAACAAAACAGTAATAAAAGAACAAACTGAAGACGCTATGCGAGTTTGAGGTTTTAAGATCATGTTACTTGTGTACACAAACGCACAGGACTTGATCTCACTACAATTTCAAAAGCAGTAGCTTAGAACTTTAAGTCCAGGATGGATACTGACACACTGACTTTCCTGAATCTTGAACAAAGTGTACAAAAGATATGGAATTGAGTGAATAGAGAGAAGTGAAGCTAAAGTTGCCCACTTGGTTGGAATCTGATTCCATAATGGTTCCATCTCCTAAACTGGTGTTATCACAGTATGGTTCTTATTGCAGGTTTAGGGAACATCCCCATCCCCCACTGAGCAGCATTACATTTCTAGTGGAGGGCTGAAGATACAGGCTTTGAATTCCACTCCCAGTTCCCAAATACCCAGTTATGACGTCATCTTAAAAACACTATACTCACGTTTTCTGCTCAGACACGGTCTGTGCCATCAGCTCATAGATCTGTGCTCCGTAATCGGACATGGACACCACAAAGAACGACTTGTTATCTGTGAACACCGTATCATATTGAACACAGAGTTAGTACCGAGTTGAAGTAGAGTGCATTCACAAACTCATTTCCTCTTCCTGGCCTGACTCACCTGTTGCTACAGAGCGCACCAGCACGGTGCTCAGCTTGATGACTGGACTGAAGATGTGTTTGGTCTCGGCCGTGCCTGCCAGGTTCTTACTGTGGCACTTCAGGATCAGCTTCTCATCCTGCCTCTGCAGCAGCACCAAGATGTCCTCTAAGAGGAGTGTGTAGAGCTCTGAACCACACACACACAATTAGTAAAACCAAAGTAGATTATTTGTTTGGAAAGTTAACATACATTATTCGTAAGTTAAAGGGGGAGATTGTCTTTTTTAGATAGACTTTCCTGATTATTCTATCCCCACCCCAATTTCAGGACCAGAAAACCACATCCATGGCATGCTATTATTGTTTGAATGTATGAAATGATATGATTACTACATTTCTGTAAACATTTTCACGTTTTCTATATTGCACCTTTAATAGTTTCTTAAACTCTTACCAATAGTCTTGTCTTTATTCACTTTCCAAGACAGTGGTCCCTCATGCACCATTTTCCGTTTGGTCAAGTTGAGGTTCTACCGAGGGGAGGGGGGGGGAGAGTTACTTTTCTAATAAAATTTCACCATATTAAATGACCCAACAGTGACAGTGTACCAGTAAGGAGAGCTTATAAACGAGTGAAGCGTGTAATCTTACCTTAAACTCCGCGATCATGGGGTACTCGCTCTGCTTCAGGGACGAGAGGTCCAGTCTTCTCTGGTAGTCCTCTAACCTCTAAAACATAAAGAATGGCATAATAGTTCTCAAGACGCTTCAAAATAGTCGAGTAGCAGTTCAGCTTTTTTTTTTTTTTATACAGAAAGTGTGTGAAGCTTTGCTGTGTTCTGCTTACCTGTTTGTTTTCAGCTTCTTTTACTTCCTGGTTGACGTGGTTGAGGATCTGACGGCAGCACTCGCACGCTCGCTTCACTTTACTTTTCTCCTCAGCGTCATCTGACAGGAACACGGATACAAATATCATTTAGGATGTGTGGAAAGAGGTTAAAGGTCATGGATAAGTGGGGGGGGAGGGAGAGGAAAAGGTTAAGTACCAGTGTATTTCGCAATGTTTTCTAGCAGAAGAGGATATTTGGTGAGTCTCTGCATTTCCACAGGAATCATGTCCTTCAGCTGGAGCCTTCGACACTGACGATTGCTCTCTGCCTCCTGTAACACACACACACACACACACACCACTTTTAGACAGCAAGATCTAAATTCTGTACTTTTAAATACAATCATGAATATGAACAATAGAAACAAAATTGGATTTCTTTCTGCTATAAAGATATGTAAATTGCCCAAGATCTAACATAAGCAGATTAGAAATTAAGAGCTGTGTCCTTCAACATTTATGAATTCCAAACCTGTTGAGACATGACTATTGAGCTGACAAACCAAATGAGTTCTATACAAATGTCCAGAGGAGAAAAAAACAAATCTGACCAAATACCAATCTGTATACAATTCATCTTTCCATGAGGAATGTTTTTTAATTCAGTTGTACTTATTAAATAAACTATATCGCCAAAAGTTTTGGGACACCCCTCCAAATCATTGAATTCAGGTGTTGTTTTTCAGGGGTTGGGCTCGGCCCCTTAGTTCCAGTGAAAGGAACTCTTAATGCTTCAGCTTCATACCAAGACATTTTGGACAACTGACTCCTTCATGTTCCAACATGACTGCACACCAGTGCACAAAGCAAGGTCCATAAACACATACATAAGTGAGTTTGGTGTTGAGGAACTTCACAGAGTCCTGATCTCAACCCAATAGAACACCTTTGGGATAAATTAGAGCTGAGACTGCTAGCCAGACCTTCTTGTCCTGACCTCACAAATGCGCTTCTAGTGAAATGCTCAAATTTTCCCATACACACACTCCTAAACTTTCCTAGAAGAGTTAAAGCTGTTATAGCTGTAAAGGTCGGGCCAACTCCATATTACATTCATGTGCATGTAAAGGCAGATGTCTCAGTTTTGGAATGGCTCACAGTCTCCGCTCTAATTCATCCCAAAGGGTCTTTTGGGTTCAGCAGTAAGAGTTCTTTTTACTGGAACTAAGGGGCCAAGCCCAACCCCTGAATTCAATGATTTGGAGGGATGTTCCAAAACCTTTGCCAATATAGTGCACCAACTAGGGAGAACGCAAGCAAAACAATGTAAGCTCGATCACAATGACATCATGGCTAATCTAGTACAAGGCCTGAGTGTGTGTCTGACCTGCACAAAGGCAGCAAATCGCTGATCCTTCTTCTGCTTGCTTTTTATAAGCTCCAGAGCAAAGGGCTGGTTACTGCAGAAGGTTCCCACTGCCCGCTTGATCTTCTCTTCTTCTGCGCCGCTGAACTACAAGCAGGAAACACAGTTTACAGTTAAGTATTAAGCAAACTCCTTCGCTTCAAGCAGGAGACGAGAAATGTGTGTTTTCTCACCCAGGACAGCAAATCGTCTCCTATGAGGTCCACGACCGCCGTCTCGTTCTTCTTCCGAATGGCCGTCATTTGCTCCGTGATGGACACTGAAGGAGAAGACAGAAATAAACGATCAGATTTGATGTCATCATAATGACTAGCTCCCCTAGCATAAGGCTAAGCTCTGATTTCTTACCATGTAGCTGGACGATCTCATCCAGGTTAGTGAAGATGTTCTTGATGTCCGCAGGGGGTAGAATGGCCTCTCGGGTCATCCTCTGGTAGAAAACGTTATCCAGGACCTTGAGCATGCGCAGGTGAGCGCGTTCTGTGTAGAACAGCTCTGTGCAGCCGGGCAAGAGAGATGACATTAGAGAGAAAGGAAACGTAAACAACCTGTATGCGACTATGTGACTTTGTACCCAGTAGCAAACAATGACTAGGGAAAATAAATAACAGTTGTGTCCCATATTGTAGATTTACACACTAATCTACTCCGTTGTGTAGTATAAAGAGTCTGAGTGCTTTGTTCACACTGAAAATTGTGTGTGGATGAAACAAGTGTGGAATGATGGACAATTCCTGCACAACTTTGAGCGGAAGAGATCATGTTGTGTAGTGTTCCACATACAGTGGTACCTCCGTGCTCAACCTTAATTCATTCCTAAAGTCTGGTCGAAAACCAAATTATTTGATCTCACAACTTCCCTCATTGGCAACATTGCCAGGGTACGCCGCATGGAAAGCGTTTGTGGCATGCGGGTGTCGCTAGGCCCTAACATTTCTACTCAGCCCCCATAAAAATTCTGTAATTCTCCATAAGTAGAATGATCTGCGATTGCCTCAGTCCCCTTAAAATTTCATATGAAAACGGCAGCAGACTTCGGCTCGTCCCCGTCTTTCAGCGCGTTCTCCAATCTGCAGACTGCGAATCAGAGGACAAGTGTGTGCGTGTGCACACATCTATGCAATACAGTGGAATGCTGCAATAAGTTTACCATCCTACCTTTTTTTTTTTTACTATTATACCCGGGTGGCATGGTGGCTTAGTGGTTAGCACGTTCGCCTCACACCTCCAGCGTCCTGGGTCAAGTCTCGCTCCTGCTCACTGTGTGTGTGGAGTTTGCATGTTCTTCCGGTGCTTGGTGGGTTTCCTCCCACAGTCCAAGGACATGCTTCTAGTTTTTTTTGGAGTCACGTCCATAGTGTGTGATTTGATTGAGTGAATGAGTATGTGTGTGCCCTGCGATGGGTTGGCACTCCGTCCAGGGTGTATCCTGCCTTGATGCCCGATGACGCCTGAGATAGGCACAGGCTCCCCGTGACCCGAGGATAAATCGGATATGCGGTACAGACAATGAAGTGAAAAAAAAAAAAACCCAAAAAACTATGATACCCTCATTGGGGGCTAACCCCCCTTAGATGAAAATCCTAGAATTGCCCCTGGTTTGTGGTCACAATAGTTCTTTCAGGTAAAAATGTTGATATTTGTTGCAATCCTGTATGAAACAAGAACCGGAGTTCCTGACGGTCGAGTCGTACACCAAAAATATTTTTGTACACCAAGGTCAAACTGACTCGAAAATTCGAATCGAATACCGAAAATACGAACACGGGTGGTCGAGGACTGAGGTACCACTGTACTAGTGTGTGTATTGCTGTGTAGTGTTCCATATACTAGTGTGTGTTGTATAGTGATTCATATAGTAGTGTGTGCAGTGTTGTGTAGTGTTCCATATACTGTACTAGTGTGTGTATTTTGTATAGTGTTCCATATGCAAGTGTGTGTTGTATAGTGATTCATATACAAGTGTGTGCAGTGTTGTGTAGTGTTCCATATACTAGTGTGTGCAGTGTTGTGTAGTGTTCCATATACTAGTGTGTGCAGTGTTGTGTAGTGTTTGATATGTTAAGTGTGTGTAGTGATCCATATACTAGAAGTTATATGGAATGTGGTAGTATAAGTGAGTAGTATGTAGTCAGTCACGCTAATTAAGCTAAATGTTTGAACATGTTTGTAAACCCTTCATGTGATTCCTCACCATTGATGACTTCCTGTCTCTTGATCTCATGCGGTGGCAGCACTGCGAGAACGTCCGTGCTCACCAGCGTCTGCCAGTGAGGAGGATCCTGCTCTGGTTCCACCTCAAACGCCTGATCGTCTTCACTCTGCACCTCTCCTGAGCTCAACAGCTCCATCCTGCAATCACACACACACAGTAATATAATCTTTTGCCACCTGCAACCACTACTACTACTGCTAACGCAAATTACAATAATGCCGCCCACCTTCTGAGCGGCCGCGGCGTCCCTCCGTCAGGATTCCTGCAGACATACAGACAAGCAGAATGAGATCACTGCAATGACATTCGATTCCTCCCCATGGACATCCTCTCCAGCTCCCTCAACATGTCCTACTGTCTAAAACCGAGTTCAAGAACAAAGTGCTCATTTAGACAGTCTGCTGTGAGGAGACTGAGCGAACAGAAATAGCTGAAATACTGTCTGTCGTGGCAGAGGAAGGATTCTCTCACTGCTCAGATCTGCTGTCTAACTGCGTTGCATTTTGTATGCTCTGGAATCTGTTATCTTGTAATCTGTTAGTATTAAACGTTACTGGTGTTACCCACAGGTTTTCCGATAACTTTTAAT
This sequence comes from Hemibagrus wyckioides, assembly GCF_019097595.1. Lineage (NCBI taxonomy): Eukaryota > Metazoa > Chordata > Actinopteri > Siluriformes > Bagridae > Hemibagrus > Hemibagrus wyckioides. The sequence goes on from NC_080737.1 coordinate 6,860,674, forward strand.
AAAACCTATAGGCAGTAAGTCTATGTGAATAAAGGATGGAGTCTTGTGGATAATTTCATGAATGTGTGTGACTGGGCTCCATTTATATACCATGTGTCTTGCAGTGAGGTGCTACATGCCGAGCGGAGTGAGCCAGGCTTGGCATCTTGCCGTGTTTGGATTTTAAAAATGACCAATATGAATTGTTCATTAAAGAAGGTTGCCATGCTGAAAACCGCGCGCTGCATGCCTTCTGTACTTCATTAAAAGAGTAGAGGATGTTATTGTACAGCTCACCTGTCCGTTTCAGGCTCCTCCTCCTGGAGATTGTCGAGAGGATAGGGGAAGTCAAAGTGCGTGCCTGAGGAAGAGGAGTCCGGTCCTTCACCCGGAGGGCCGAGCTCTCCGAGTCTGGATACCGCTGACAAGGGAGTTAGGCCTGATGGGTCAGGTGGGGGAAAAACACAACATGCTGAATTTCAATGTGGACACCAGAGAGAGAGAGAGAGAGAGAGAGAAGGCTGAAGGCTGGGCTGTATGAGAGGAAAGCAGTTTGAGGGAGTGAACAACTGACCTGGCTCTAAGTCTCTGGCTGTGCTGTCAGAGCTCTGTGTAAATGTAGCACTGAATGAAGGTGAGCTGACGGACCCTGTGCTGCTGTCCGGCCCTTCGCTCGATTGACTGCTCCGTGTTCGTCCTGCTGTAGGTGTTTCGGCCTGATCGCTCGGCCCTACGGGGATCTGCGACAGCTGCTTTTGTGTCCGCTGCTTATTCTGCTCTAGAGCCTTGGTAACTGTACATATAGAAACTATAGTGTTAACTTCTCAAGCCTAAAATCAATCAGTCTTTAACCTAAAGTGTGCTGGGGTTTTCTGTACCTTTACTACCAGCAACAAAATGCATGTGATTATTATTTTAATATAAAAACCACAGCACACACATACTCTTTATGAAATTTTGAAACTCTGGCTTACTTGACGAGATGTCGGTTCTGCTGGGCCTCTTGTTGTGGCGCATTAGCTGAAATCGGGACTTTTTCAGCTTCTCCTCCACGCCTCCGTCCTTCTCGGGTTTTATAGTCTTCTGCTCGGGGCAAAAAGGAGCAATTAGAAGAATCTTTTTGGGAGGAAATGCATGTGCAGGAGGAATGAGAAACATTTAACGCTACCTTGATTTTAGGGAGAAGGTTTATCAGCTTGGGTTTGGGCTCGAAACCCCGAGATTCCTTCACCTTCACTCCAAGGTGCTTCATGTAGGCCTGGATGACGAACTGCATGGCAGTACTGAAACACACACACCCCTTATTAATGATTTCATTACGTTTTTAACAACATCCTGTTATGTGTCACTTTCCTGCATCATTACATTTCTATCCAGTAGGGGGCGCTAATGTTGAATGGTTAAAATGAAAGTGATGGCAACGGTTGCTGGGGAAGTTTAACAAAAATAAATAAATAAATCTCATGTAGTCATGTGGGGCAAAGGAGGCGATTACGCAACTCCAAGCCACATACTGTGTAACAGCATAAATATTCCCCACAAGTTTCTGCTGTGAGCAACACGAGCCTCCTCTCTTCTCTACCATCTGTCTATATACACACACACACACACACACACACCTCCAGCATGCTTGCCATATGGGCAAGATGGATCAAACTACACACCACACACTACGCTACCTCACACTGTCTAAACGGCAAAAAGAAATCTTTATAATTGTGCTGCACCTTGTTTAATTAGACTGGGACTAAATTTGTAAAAATCAGTAACACGTCAGTTGTGTAGTTGTGTAGAGAACACGACCCATTTCAAATGAAAAGCAGTAAGAAATTTCCCCTTACCACTTCTCCTCCTCTGTGGCTGATGGCGTCAACCTGTGAGAAAGTACACACACACACACGCCGAGTTTTACTTCTTGATTTTGCACTTGATCAAAACATAAGGATCACGCATCACATATCAAAGGGTTTCTGGAACATCTGCCGGTTGCCAGATCCCTATTTTTATGCCTGATGTGGTTTGTGACCGTTATATTCATATATGTCCTTTCATTCTCTCTCTTTAAGTCTCTGTGTTTTCTGACCAGAGCTGGCGAGTGTGACTCCACTTTAATACAGTACGATCCTGTTGTTTTGTAACAGACTCGAAAAATGCTTTGTGCCAGTGCAAACGACTTCAAGGAAAGCGGTTTCAGCCGTGCGCTCCGTAGAACAATGAACATTAAATTCAGGAGGAGTTGCTGAACCGCTTTCCAAGCCAAGAGCGAAGGGCGAAGAGTCTCGTGCAAGCCCTCGTCGTCTTACTTGGCGCAAAAAAACATGCGGTAGGAAGCTTCTCTGTTTTGATGTCATCAGCGTCCTGAAAGGACGAGTGTGAAAGACTAGCATGCGGTCTTAATCCGTGCTTAAAGCTTTCCTGTTCGACACGTTTTGCTCCCGAAACGCTCGGCACGCAAGAGCGCCGTGACCTCGGATAGGCCCCGAGGGCGGTACGTGTGCTGGAAGAGTGTTTGCATTTATCATGTACTGTACTAAAAAACAACAAAAACAAAAGAGACTAGCGGAGAGAGATATTGTTGGAAGGTTTATGTCGGAATGCACCATCTGCTGTTTGTATATTAATGAGCGCAAGTCACTGCACTTCTCTTACACAAGAAAGCCCTGGGTTTTCCCTAACATGGGGGAAACTTTTAACATTTTCTATATATAATGCGGAAAATCATGATTCTCATTAGCAGGTATTTCAAATTAAATCACTTTAAAAGTAAAAACAACCCTGCTTGTTCCACATGCAGCACAGCAGCATCACAAATTCTGAGCAGGGATCTGATTATGAACTGAACTGATCAGCTTCACCTCTGTTTGACTGCAAATTTGCATCTGACTGTTCAACAACCTGATCAAAGTGAAGTTGGAGACAGCTTTACACTGTTGCTCAACTTGCTCCTTGCACAACATGAGCTTTGCAAGAAGCCTAAGCAAGATTAAAAAAGCAAATAGAAACATTTCCGTGCAAGAATATGGTGAAATTTACAATAGTTCTGGTTACTAGTGTCTTGGTTACAAGGCATAACATTATGACCACCTGCCTAATATTATGTTGGTCCCCCTTTTGCTGCCAAAACAGCCCTGACCCATCATGCACTGTGTATTCTGACACCTTTCTACCAGAACCAGCATTAACTTCTTCAGCAATTTGAGCAACAGTAGCTCGTCTGTTGGATCGGATCACACGGGCCAGCCTTCACTCCCAACAATGAGCCTTGACCGAACATGACCCTGTCACCGGTTCACCACCGTTCCTTCCTTGGACCACTTTTGGACAGATACTGACCACTGCAGACCAGGAACACCCCACAAGAGCTGCAGTTTTGGAGATGCTCTGATCCAGTGGTCTAGCCATCACAATTTGGCCCTTCGCTCAAATCCTTACAAGTGTCCATTTTTCCTGCTTCTAACACATCAACTTTGAGGACAAAATGTTCACTTGCTGCCTAATATATCCCACCCACTAACAGGTGCCATGATGAGGAGATCATCAGTGTTATTCACTTCACCTCTCACTGCTCACAATGTTATGCCTGATCTGTGTATACATGACTGAAAACTTTTGGAAGCCTGGTACATTCACAGCCTTGTAGATCAGGAGGAAGATTACAGTGCAATCTGTGAGAGTCTTAAAGAAAAATGTTTCCACTACTGTGAGAAATGTGTCAAAACTGCGCCGAGATAAACGCACTACGGAGATTGAACACAGAGGGAATCTTCCAAACTGTGCTGTTTTAAAGTTTGGATTAAAGTAGAAAGTCTATTGAAGCAGAAAAAATATTATCCAAGTTGCATGCTAGAGTAGATTCTGTAAATAAACCTGTGTTTGGTTTAACCTTTAACATGGGCTTTTATATCAAAGGCACAGATTAAATCAACTCACTAATCAAACACACCGAATGTAAATAAAGATGACACTTTATATACACATCATCTGTGTGTGTGTGTGAGAGAGAGAGAGAGATTTGTTTCCAAAGTGCATATCCATGTTCACTTACAAAACTTCATTGATCTTAGAGATGATATGCTCTGAGCACGAGCGCTCTCTCTCCATGGCCACGCGGTCTCGCACGCGCTCAGTGTCGAGTCGGCTGAGCTCAGCCTCGGCCAGAGTCAGACCCATACTGCGCTTCTGCCTGAGGAAGGAAAAAACACACACAAACATATTCCTAAAAAATACTTCGAGATTTTTCAGCACTTTTATGTGTATCCCGGGTTTGTGTTCTGTGCACATGAAAATAGGATAAACGTGTAAATAAACACTAAATAATAAGAAGTTTTAAACAAACGTATTTGGCTTGAGCTACACCAGTCACTATGCCCAGTGTACTGTGCCAAGACTTTTCTAAAGAGTTTTATGAGATTCAATTACAGATGTGTGTGTATGTGTTGCAGTGTGTCTGTTACCTGAAGTCTTCCAGGTGTTTCTGGATGTCAGGTAGGAGTGTGTCCTGTAGCTGCTGCACATGCTGCCTTTGAACATCCTCTGGAATCAAGTCAGGCTTCCATCGATCTATATATACACACACACACACATCCTTTGTAATGTTTTATAAGACAAGGATTCCTGTACAGTAAGAATTCAAACACACAGAACACAAATCAAATACAAGGCGAAACTTATTCCAGTGCAAAATAATCAGTTTTACTATCAGTGTATTATATCAGAAATAAAACACTTGGGGGTTTGGGGGTGGTGTAATATGGTGGAATTTTTGTTACCGCCCTGTTTATTTTCCTAAAACAGCATGTCGTGAAGCGTTATTTCTCTTACACCACAGCGTCAGTGATTACACTTTTTATTCGCTGAAACCTGTGATTTGTCTCAAAGCTGGAGCTGCACTCAGAGCTGCTGTTATAGTGAAGTACTCTATCAGAATCCAGAATTCCCTGCAAGCACCGTGATCTAAGCTGATGCCGTGTAATCTAATCTAAACAATACCGACAACAGATCATAGGCGTGAGGCAGAGATAGCAGCGTGTGCTCACCCATGTCAGCTGCGATGGGGTCTGGAACCAGTACTTTCAGTTGCTGAGGGGAAAACAATAGACGATATTAGCCTTGATGTACAACTTGCACTTAGATTTGTGCGTTAAAGTGAATATGTTTGCGCGTGAGCTCACCGCTGATCGGTCTATGAACGTGGAGTGAAGCTCGCCGTATATCCGCCGTGTCTCTTTGGGGTTGCTCTGCTTGTAGAGCTCGGCGTAGAGGTAGCACAGCTAGAGCAGGAAATGACATGAGTTTCATCAGAAATACAAATCCAAGCATCAAATCAATCATAAACCTTTTTGTTATTCGTTTTAATATAAAGCCTCCCTCATCACACCTATATTTATCAGACGCCCAGTTAAAGGAATCTGCTCTCCAGAGTATGAAGAGAATGTTGAGGTTTTTGGTTCATACCAGAGGTGCAGGGTCAAACTGCGAGACCACGTGGTGCAGGAAGGCTGCGAGGTGAGCAGGCCGAGACTTCAACAGCTCTATGGACTGGAAGCAGCTACACTGGCCGTTCATCTGCGACAGATCAATATATATATATTTTTTTTTTTTCAATTTTTAGTCTGAAAAGGTCTAGCCGAGATCTGAGAATGAAACAGTCGAGTCCTTACCTGCTCCTGGTCAGTGTCGAAGTCGTCGTCCTCGGCTCCGATGATGGGACGCGGCAATCGGGTCGACGGGCTTCCCACGCCGTAATGATGGTTCGAGTCCTGTTCACGTGACAAGACACTAGTTAGCGAGGACAGGAAAAACACATGACTCGAGGAGGAATGAAGAGAAGAGCGAGCTCACCAGGTCGACCACATCCTCGCCATCGGGAGACGGACAGGAGTTGAGGCTGATGCGCGGCATTGACTTTGGGCTGTTGCACGGGGTGTCTCTTTGGTACAGGTTTTCTGGGATCAAATTGGGCGTGACCTGTGGGTGTGATCACACTCATGTCAGCTGATGTATTTATTTGAGGCTAATGTTAGATAAATGTCTTGCTGAGACTTTATATAAATTCTGACACAACCATGTCATAAAAATGTCAAATGAGGTCATGCTGTGTTTAGTCATCTCGTGTCCTTTATAAGCTACATTGTGTCATAGCCTAATTTTGCAGAAGTCTTTTTTATTTGTCATATATGCGTCTTCACGCTTCTTTGCTATGAATTAAGTCACGTCATAGGTTTCTGTCTGTTTAGACACTTAGCAAAGGTGTGTCATCCTGTTCATACCAATGAGACCAAGCTATTAGATTCTATATTGTTGTTAAGGATCAGACAGTATTTTGTACTATTCACGTTAACAAAATAAATGTTTGTGTTATCATTGTTGTGTGGTGCTAACCGGCGTCGAGTTGCTGTTCATGGGTGACTCGGAGTCGGACAGCCAGGATGGAGATGCGTCCAAGTCTCCTAACCCTCCTCCTTCTTCTGCATCTCCGTCTCCCGGTCTCAGAGAAAGCAGGCCATCCTTCATGTACAAACACACACAGAGCGAGAGAGAGAAAACTTCTTAAAAATACTATATCTTCTGAATTAGGTGAGGTGCACACGGTGAAGCAAGTGAATACAGAGATGCCCTGTACCTGTCCAGCTGTGGTGGCTTTACTGAGTTGGCCCTGAAGCAGAGGAATTTGTTTCTGGGCTTCCTGCATGTCCTTCAGTAGTCTGGCTGTAGGGTTTCTGCTGTACTCCTCCTTCATTGCCTACGGTTGGCATACAGAGAGAAACAGACGTTGTCAAGAGCTCCATCTGTCTGCGACGACGCGTCTGCGTGTGTGTGAGCGTCTTAACCCGTTTCACATCCGAAGAGGATGTGAAAATGTGTACTGAATCACATCGAGTGTATTCCTTAAAGTCATACACACTCAATGAGTCAGACGAAGTATCCGATAACTCTGCGTGACTAGCACTTTCGCGCTTTGTGAAACGCTTGATTGCGTCCTTTCCATCTCTATACAATCAAATCGTAGCTGACTTGTCGCAATATTAAGTAGATAAAAATTCGTGTGATATCATTTTTTTAACTAATGTAGAAGGAATAAAACACCTGTGCTGAAGGAGTCCGAATGGGGCGCAAGTATAAGATCCACACGTTAATAAACGAACAATTCCGACGTGACGCTCACCTGCAGGTCTTGCTGCTCCTTCATCAGCATCTTCTGCAGGTTGACTTTCTGATGAAACACTGGACTGTTCTCCTCCTGAAACGCCACACACAGGAACACAAACCAAACTGACTTTAAGTACAGTACAGTAGGACCGCAGACAGGAGACAGCAGAGGCATCACACTTACTTACTGACTTGGAACGGAACAAAAAACGGAAGAAACAAATATGAATCTGTGAAAGAGGAAACGAGAGCTGGAGACAGAAAAAGTACGTGTTTGAGGAAATTAGGTCATAAATTGACAGTATGGAGAAGAGAGAGAGAGAATCTCTCACACACACACACTCATTCTCATACACACATTCTCACCCACATACTCTGTCTCACACAGGTTTTCTATGGAACAGAATCTGACGTCAAAATCTACTGCTGCAGGTGTTAGTTTACATGTACATGTACTCATCTGTGCCACATGATGATTCAGTTGTTAAAAGTTTAGAATAATGCTTTACATATACAGGAGCCTTTCCCCCTCCTAATGGACGCCATATCACAATGTGGTAGCTTAAATGGTTAAGGTGTTGGACTACTGATCTCTCCAGATGAGGATGTCTGCCAAATGCCAGAAATGTAATGTCAATGTAATTTCTATCATTCAGTCTAAAAGTGTCAGTACAGCATCCTGAACTGAATTCAGTGAATCCTGAGCTCTGGGACAGGTCGTTTAGTGGAAGAGTGTTTATTATTAATGGTCTATAATTTCATTAACATGATTCGTCACGAACGCAGTCATCAAGAGTGCAGGAAAGACTGGAATAGTATCATTATGATTACTGGGAAAAATGAAGAGAGAGCATGAATAAGAAACAAACAGCGAAAGATTAGAGAGTAATAAGACTGTGTGTGTGTGTGTTTACCCATACAGTCAGTGGGGAGATGACGCGGTCGGAGGGAGAGGTTGAGGAAGAGGACGAGCGCTCAGGTATACTGGGGATGGGGGAGTGAGGGGAGCTGAGGGAAGAGAGAGGCTCTCCGTCTCCCTCTCCTTCTGATAAAGGGATCTGCGGCAGCCCTGGAGGTCTCCCCAACACCGTCAGAGCCACGTAGGAACCCGCTGTAAACACACACACACACAGAGTGAGAAGGAAAACCATAAATACAATGAAAACACCCTGATATATCTGGGGACATGTTATTAGTGACGATATACTTACATTTTATTAGCTTCACGACTTCTACATGATTGGAATGTGTTACTAACGTCCCGTTGACCTGCACAAAAATAACGATTCATTTTACTGATAGCGAGGAGCTGATCCGTCATGGTGTTTGCGTATTACTGTAATCTGCCAGAAGGGGGCATGATGAACCGAGTCTGTGCTCCGGGATGTACACGTTCAATGGAAAAACAACCGCTAATACAACCTGACGGGTTTATACAGCTTGAGGAATGTCTTCATTCTGTCTGCAAACGAATAACGACGAGCACAATTTCCCTTGATAATGTATTCAAAGAATGTAAAGAGAAATGGAGGAATGACTTACCTTAATAATTCTATCACCCGTCTGAACACCAGCTCGCATAGCAGCTCCATCTAACAACAGGGGAGAGAGAGAGCGAGCGAGAGAGAGGAAAGACAGGAAGACCAGAGACAGACAGATGTGAGACAGGCAGAGAGGTGTGAGAGAGAGAGAGAGAGAGAGAGAGAGACAGAGAGGAGAGAGAGAGGGAGAGAGGGAGGGAGGGAGGGAGAGAGAGAGAGAGAGAGAGAGAGAGAGAGAGGAAGGACAGGCAGACCAGAGACAGACAGATGTGAGACAGGCAGAGAGGTGTGAGAGAGAGAGAGAGAGAGAGAGAGAGAGAGAGGAAGGACAGGCAGACCAGAGACAGACAGATGTGAGACAGGCAGAGAGGTGTGAGAGAGAGAGAGAGAGAGAGAGAGGAGAGAGAGAGAGAGAGGAAGGACAGGCAGACCAGAGACAGACAGATGTGAGACAGGCAGAGAGGTGTGTGAGAGAGACAGAGAGAGAGAGAGAGAGAGAGAGAGAGAGAGGAAGGACAGATATGATGTGTGAGAGGCAAAGGTGTGAGAAAAGAGAGATACAAAAAGAGAAAGAGAGAGAAATGGAGGGATGTGAGGCAGGTAGACAATAGACAGACAGATGTGAGACCGGTAGAAAGGTGAGAGAGAGAGATAGAGAGAGACAGAAAAGAATAGAGTAGGGGCAGACAGAAACAGGAGAGAGAGACAAATAGAGGGGACACGGACAGAAAGAGGAAAGAAAGAGGCAGATAGAGGGGACACAGACAGAAAGAGGAAAGAAAGAAGCAGATAGAGGGGACACAGACAGAAAGAGGAAAGAAAGAGGCAGAGGGGACACAGACAGAAAGAGGAAAGAAAGAGGCAGATAGAGGGGACACAGACAGAAAGAGGAAAGAAAGAGGCAGATAGAGGGGACACAGACAGAAAGAGGAAAGAAAGAGGCAGATAGAGGGGACACAGACAGAAAGAGGAAAGAAAGAGGCAGATAGAGGGGACACAGACAGAAAGAGGAAAGAAAGAGGCAGATAGAGGGGACACAGACAGAAAGGGGAAAGAAAGAGGCAGATAGAGGGGACACAGACAGAAAGGGGAAAGAAAGAGGCAGATAGAGGGGACACAGACAGAAAGGGGAAAGAAAGAGGCAGATAGAGGGGACACAGACAGAAAGGGGAAAGAAAGAGGCAGATAGAGGGGACACAGACAGAAAGGGGAAAGAAAGAGGCAGATAGAGGGGACACAGACAGAAAGGGGAAAGAAAGAGGCAGATAGAGGGGACACAGACAGAAAGGGGAAAGAAAGAGGCAGATAGAGGGGACACAGACAGAAAGACAGGAGATGGACAGAGAAGAAAGAGAAGAGTCGTTCTGTGAGATTCAGTGGATTTACTGCAGTAAAGTAAAGGCTGTGTAAAAAGTTGCTGCAAGCTGATGTAGTAAAAAGTGCACTGAAACTGAATTATTGATAAATCCTCATGATTTCAATCCTGAGCTAATTAAGTATGATTAATGATCAAGTGTGATTAATCATCTCCAGCCTCCGCCATCATTCAGCCCTCGGAACTGAACAAACAGAGGAACGAGTGTGCTGCTGGTTTCACCCGAGTGCTTACGGAAACACTGCAGCTCACCTTCTTTAACCAGCTGGACAAACACTGGGTTATCTCCGCTCACGGTCAACCCAAAGCCATTCTCATCTTTCTGGATGATCACACACCGCTGAACAAGCCCTGAGAGAGAGAGAGAGAGAGAGAGAGAGAGAGAGAGAGAGAGAGAGAGAGAGAGGAAAGAGAGAGAATATATTAAAAAGTATCCTGTATGAATGGTCACGGATGAATGTAATAGCTTGCGGCCAAAACTGACAGTCTTGATGAACACACACACACCCACACCCATATATCCCAGTCAGTCTCAGTGAAGTGGGCGTGTCTGAACGCAACCTTTTTTTTTTTTTACTGAAACATACTTGAAACCTAAATGGAACTGAACTGTGTCAACTGCATCACGCATCCCCCATTGGGAGCACACACCCTTTCTGTAGAACCTTTCTGTAGAACTCAACAGATTGCGCATTACTCTCTGTGTGTGTGTGTGTGTGTGTGTGTGTGTGTACTCCCAGACACTTCACTTGACCTAAATCACATTTCCATCTTGCGCTGAGCTCACAGAATAAAGCCGGGTCAATGCCTGCACTTAGAGACGTCCGTCCTGAGGAAGGCATCGTTCCAACCAACACCCAAAGACCCCAAACTGCACAGTTCACTCACACCATTACAGCCAATAATCACTTCTTTAATTGATCTTCTGATCTTTGCTCTCAAGCTGAAGGAAAAGACGTCTGCAAATCACATCTACTGCACATTCAATGACATTAAATTTCCCTGCAGGTTGCAAGAGTCAGTGATGTTCTTCACACTTAAGTATGTCTTTAAAAACACCAATCAGACATAAATGACCAAGTGTGTACACAGTAAAGCATATTTACATAAAACTCGGACACAAACAACAATAAATAAGACAATGGTGAAAGAGAACATCCTGAACATGGCATGATTTACATTATCAAGTAGCAGAGACTCACATTAATTATTCCGTGACATTAATTTAATAAATCTAATAAAATGGCAAAACCTGGTCGGGTCTTTTACCTCACATCAATTCACTATCCAGCTTCTCGTCCACTCTAGCCTCAGATTCCTGTTCTTAGCCTTATCTGTTCATCTGCCGTTGAAGCTCATGTGACTCGAGGCTCTGTGTATCGTGAGCTCGGAGATGCTTTTCTGCGCACCGCGGGTGTAATGAGTGATTATTTGTGCTATCGTAATGTCGTTCCTGTCAGCTCTCTCATCAACACGGTGATTCCAGCCCAAAGAACTGAAGCTCACTGGATGGTTTTTGTTTTTCACGCCATTTTTTTTCTAAACTTGAGAGACACTCCAGAAAAATATTCTGATATATTCACATACATCCAATACAAAGATCACATTTTTCTGGAAAAAAAAAAAAAAATTAACTATAGCTGTTTATGAGTATGCGTACGATTTTATCCATTCTGCTGCTGCCACATGATTGGCTGATTGGATAATTAATAATTAATTACCTGAATGTGGCATCCAAAGTCAGAGAAGAGAGAGAGAGAGATGAGAGAGAGAGAGAGAGACAGACAGAGAGAGATATATGAGAGAGAGAGAGAGAGATGAGAGAGAGAGAGACAGACAGACAGACAGAGTGAAAGGCAGAGATAAAAAAGAGAGAGACAGAGAGAGAGGCAGACAGACAAATGGGAGATGAAAGAGAGAGATGTGAGAGTGAGACAGAGAGAGAGAGAGAGGAGTGAGAGAAAGTGAGACAAAGAGATCGATATGTGAGAGAAAGAGAGAGAGAGATTATTTGTGTAACGTCATTCCTGTCAGTTCTCTCAACACAGTGTTTCCAGGCCGAAGAACTGAAGCTCACTGGGGGTGCCAATATTTTTATTTCAGTCTAAATACATACGATCTGTAGAACATTCACGGACGTTAGCATACAACAACAACAACAAAAAGTGTTATTGCGCTCGTCGTACAAATCCGTGATGTCATACCCCGTATGTAGGGAGCACACAGTGAACAGTCACGTGAACTCAGCACGGCATGCTGGGAAATAAAAGCGACTGTTGTGGTTTCTGTTCAGAATACAGGAGGGTGATTTTCCTGCTCGATTCTCCAGGGCATTCGGGCACGAGTGCCGTGTGTAATTTCACCAAAATCCCCAAGTTATCTCCTCCCTCACCCGACACCGGGAACAGCCAGGCGGCAAGTTAGTAAGTATCTGAGGTGCCAGTCCACTCATGCACGAAAGGCCACAAACCTCAGAGTCATGTGTGCTTCACCAGTCAGCGCAAAACCCCCGCTGATCCTGGACCAGTCTGTGCTTTGAAAATTTCCAAGTCAGCAGAATTTGTAAGAAAAAAACAAAAAAAACAAAACACTTCTCCCTAAAATGCTAATGCTGAAGAATGAAAGTGGGCACCGTTGTGTTGGACTTGTGTTATTGCTAACCGCTTCCATTCAGTCTTAGCATTTTAGGAGGAAATATACAGGAGCTGAAGATCGGAACATATTAATCCCAGATCCAGGACTAATCCCAGAGTACAGAGAGACGGAAGAATGCGCAGGCGGGTGAATGAGTGTGTGAGTAAGAGAGGGATGGAGAAGAGAGGAACACCACGGCAAACACACACACACACACACAGAGACTCTCACACCCACGGCAGTGGCCTTCAGTGAACTCTTACCACACGACTCGGGCCTTCGCTCAACACTCTGCACGGGCAGCTCTGACAGCAGGGATACATGCGGGACACACACACAAACACACACACACACACAAATGTGGAGAAAATAAGAATGATGGCGGTGTAAGCAAAATGAATTGAGGAAGAAGAAAATAAAAAAAAGACAACATGGCATTTTTTTTTAGGAAGTAGGGAAGCAGAGAAGCAGCAGGAAGCCATTCTGGTTAAAGAGGTGTGAGCTTCAACAATATTACACTTAAGAACAGTGTGAACAAATGAAACCATAACAAGAACAAAGAAAGTGTGTGAACAGAGATCTCAAGTACACACACACATGCACACAGAACAGCACAATTTTCATTTTAAAGCCAGCACTCAAACAAATTAAAAAAAGTTAGTTAAATAAAATAAAATAAATGTCTTAAATATAAAAAAATAAATAAGTAAATAATTAAATTATGCGAATAATAATTCGACAAATAAATAAAAAAAGAGACAGAGATAGTAAGATTAATTAATATCTTAATAAATTCAAATAAAATTATTTAATTAATTGGTTTAAAAAAAAGAAAGAAATACATTTATTTTACTGCTAAACACTTCTACCCTGTTTTTTTTTTTTTTTAGATAAATAATTTTAAAAAAAAAAAATTCCCTCTCTCTCTCTCTCTTTTTTTTTTTTTTTTTTTTCCCTCCACAAAATCTCAGAGGAAAGGTTTCCTTCACAGCTGTACAGTGCTGATAGACTCGTGCTAGTGTGTGACTCAATCGGGACAGGATTATAACCTAGTGATGAATCCTGAGAGGATTTTCGGGTAATCCGATAACCAGCTTTCTAAATACCGTGCCTTCGTATAACTCATATAAACATCAGTGTGTGTGATGGTTTCTGGCAAACAGCAGAACTATGACTCATTCTTCTTCTTTTTATATTAGACATCAAACTGGAATCCATAAAGAATACAACAGTTGTGTAACACGAGAGAACTCTACTCTAAATAAACTGTCGCTCGCATTCTGCCCTCGATTCCCCCTGCTGCCTAATGTGCACGAGATCAGACGCTTACCTGTGGGGTCAAAGTCGTGAGTCGGAGGCACTGACACCTTCTCACTCTTGGGCTTCTTGTCTGGGGGGTGGTCCTTGTTGAGAATACTTCCTGGTCTGTGCGCACACACACACACACAGTTAACTCAGTTACAATACTTTCAAAAGTCTATAATAAATCCACTCAACACACTCAGTGGAGCTCATTCTCCAAGAGACTTATTCAGATAAATTTTTTATAGAGAACGTTACAGGAGGTCATTCACAATAACATTGTACAACAGTTTATCTGTGTGTGACTGGTGATAACGCTCTCACATTTCACTACTACATCTATTACCACTATTTTCTAGACTTAAAGGTTATTCATACTGCTAGTTTGCACGTGTACCGTCATGTAAATCTGGATAAATCCACAACTAGGTTTCATATCTGCACTGCTTGTTTAATTTAACTTATTGTATCTCATTTTAAGCAGTCTCTCAATGAACACGAAAACAATTTCCAAAATGTTGATAAGAAGTTTAATATAACATCTGTTTAACTTATAACATGAAAGTAACGTTAATAATATAACTTGGAGAACAAAATTTTCAGTTTTATTCAAATTAGGGTGATGCAAAAATGAGTACACCCCACAGCAAAAACTACTACATCTACTACTTTGTATGGCCTCCATGATTTTTAATGACAGCACCAAGTCTTCTAGGCATGGAATGAACAAGTTGGCGACATTTTGCAACATCTATCTTTTTCCATTCTTCAATAATGACCTCTTTTAGAGACTGGATGCTGGATGGAGAGTGATGCTCAACTTCTCTTCAGAATTCCCCATAGGTGTTCGGTTGGGTTCAGATCAGGAACCCAATAGAGCTTTGCCACTGAATCACTTTCACCCTGTTCTTCTTCAGAAATCCAACAGTGGCCTTAGCTGTGTGTTTAGGATCATTGTCAGGTTGGAAAAGTGCACGACGACCAAGGGCACGGAGTGATGGTAGCATCTTCTCTTTCCACTATAGAGCAGTACATCTGTGAATTCATGATGCAATCAATGAAATGCAGCTCCCCGACACCAGCAGCACTCATGCAGCCCCACATAAGGACACTGCCCCCACCATGTTTCACACTGTGGGCACCATGCATTTTTCTTTGTATTCCTCACCTTTGCGACGCCATCAGTTCCAAAAACATTTATCTTCCAGAGTATAGAGTCCCAGTAGTCTTCATCTTTGTCAGTATGGGCCCTGGCAAACTCTAGGCGGGCTTTTTTGTGCCTGGGCTTTAGGAGAGGCTTCTTTCGTGGATGGCACCCATGCATGCCATTCCTCTGCAGTGTACACTGTACTTCTTTAGATAACTGCAGTGAACTTACTTGCCGATTTTCTTCAACCCTTCTCATCAGAAGACGCTTCTGTCGAGGTTTTAACTTCCGTGGATGACCTGGACGTCTCTGTGAGAGGGTTGCAGTTCCAACTTTTAAAATTTTTGTACCACTTTTGCTACAGTATTCTGACTGATAATTAATTTTGTTGATCTTCTTGTAGCCTTCACCTTTCTGGTGTAAAGAAATGATTTTCTTTCTCTTGTGACATTTCTATTCTATGTGGTGCCATTGCTGACAGCATGAAATGGGAAGGGGTTTTCTTTAAGTAACACCCTTTTATAGTCCACTGTCTGCTGGACACCTGTGTAATGAATTCTTGTTGAATTCTTGTAAAATTAGACATTTGTAGTCTAAAATTTAGCTTTGCTCCAGAGATTTTCAGTGGGGTGTACTCATTTTTGCATCACCCTAATTTGAGTAAAACTGAAAATTTTGTTCTCTAATAGGGATGCAACAATACCGTTAACCCACAGTTCAATACGTACCGCGGTTTTTAACCATGGTATTCGGTTTGGATGGGTCGGCAAATTAAAGTATTTTTTTCCATTATTCTTTGCTTAGGTGACAGGAACAGTAAGTACGTTAAGGAGGTACTGAAAATAGTGAGATATAAAAATTAGCGCTTGTATGACTATTACAGGAGACAGGTTTGGAGTACGGCGCTCTTTATTTCCCAATCCGCTATGTAATGAACAGTCATGGTGAGATACCTCTGTTACCTGCGAGGTCCAACTATCTGTATTTAGATTTTTTTGCGCGTTTTTTCGTAGAGTTCGAGAAAAAAAGGCCGTGTCGGTGGTGTGTAACGCGGTTCGAACATTTTTATAACTTGCCGAAAGCCCACATCACCGATCACAGAAAACGGCTGCAAATCTTTAGCAATTATTATATTATAATTATTTTTTGTGTCTCTCGGAACCAGTTGTGTCTGAATGCTGGAAGGAATCAGTTAGGGACTGTTGTTTTTTGGGTTCCTGTGTTACCTGCTCTGCCCTCCTGCTTCCACACAGTGATATCTCTGGGTGATGGAGCTGTAGATGTGTGGTCATGTTGGAAGTATTTCCATGTCAGTATCTAACTCGTGTGTAACAGTGCTTAAAAACACAGTCATTTTTTTTTGTTTAGCATTTTTGTTTCATTGGCATCATAGTCAACAACAAATCCGAAATGTCCCCACACCACAGATCTGAAAGACGGAGCTGCTTCCTCGTATTTCTCTCACTTCACCGCTCTCCAGAGTTAGAGTGAAATCTGACACCAGCATCGCAAGCATGGTTACCGCCCCTAACTTTAGCATTCACTGATTGGATATTTACTTGCGGGGAGGCGTGTCTGTCTCAGTGCGTAGACATACAGTACAGGCAAACACAAACAGGCGGTTCAGAGAGTAATAAAACGCATGGTTACTATTATTTTAAGGAAAAAACCGGGGTCACATACGCATATTGAAACGTGGAGGCCGTACCGAATGGTTCAATATTATATTGAATATTGTGGCATCCCTATTCTCTAAGATATATAATTAACTTTACTTTCATGTTAAACAGATGTTATATAAAACTCAGTCGTCAACATTTAATGAATTTTTGAACAGGAAGAAACGTTTTTTGTGTGTTGACCCGTGAATCCACTAATCCCTCCATTTCATGTTTCATTAGATTCCCAAAACGCTGATCAGGTGGATATCAGAAATCTTTTCACATCAACCCCGAGCTATGTTTTGTATGTAGTCCTACTTTAAACACGTGTCTGGTCTGTGGTCATGTGACACGAATGATAGTTCATGAACAATTCATTTCATTTTGAACGAATCCTTAATATGACTCAGGAACGAGTTGACTCAGAGTTCATTTTGTATTGACTGCACCATGCGCAACATCCTATAGGTTCTGTACGGGAAACATGATTAGTTCATCTCCCGAGTCTTCAGGTTCGTTCATCACATGACCACTTCCTAGATCAATATCTGACAGCCAATAATACTAATGTAATGTTGCATGTTTAGAAATTATCATAAAATTATCATAGGACATGTGCGATGAACATTTTCTAAAATTAAAAAAAAGTTATGTTCTTGTTCCTGTCAGGATGATTTATAGTTTTGTCTTACTCTAAATGTGATCGACGTTTGCGCAAGTAGGTGTGTCGAGGTAATTGGCTATTAACACGTAACACTGTAATTATATTCTGCTGAAATGAACGAAATGACTCAAAAAAGGTTTTGCTGAACGAGATGCAAAGATCCGAGTCAGTAAAATGATCAGAACTTCCCATCAGTACAGATCAGATCAGAATTTAGCGACTAAATTCAATGTTTGTCCAACAGTTTGGGAAGGGATTCGAGAAGGAGGCTACTGTAGCGATACAAGTGCTCAAGAAGTTGATGTCTCTGTGTGTGTGGCATTTTTGGTGACAGCTCCATTCACATTAAATGCAAATCCTGTGCAAAAGGAAGGAGAGGAAAAAGAGCTTGTCAAGTAGCCTGAGGGAATATCTTTTTGGAAGAAGGTTGTTTATCTCTTCAGTACAATTCCTCAGAACTGTACAATCTCTGCCAAACAGTTCTGGCGGCCTGTAATTTCCAAACGCCTAATTAACATGCTTCCTTAAATATGTCACCGGTGGGTTGTATTACGTGTGTATTATAAATAAATGTTTCTAGCAGCGCATTAAGGTAAAACCCTAAATGCCCCCAGCAGTGCAGCTGCAGGTCGGGTCGTAATCCCGAGCGCGCAGAAGCAGCGAGCGAGTCTTTGTTGTGCGGCATGTTCCTGGGTCTCTTGCAGTATCTCCAACATCAGTGTTGTGTCTACGTGCTTAAAACCCTCACAGCCCTGTGACTCAGCCTGTTCTTATCATCGTCTCATCGACACGATGGGCATTAAGCCACCCTGCGCTATTCTTCTCCTTAAATAGCCGCCTGACGCAAAGTCGGCAGAGGAACGGAGGAAGGAAGCTGCTCTCGACTCACCTGGTTGGTTTTTTGGGAAACCTGCAAGACAGAAAAGAGGAGTTGTTTTAGTTTGAGTACAGAGCCCTTCACCCTCGACACAATAACAAACATGATTCAGCACTGCTCTAAAAAGAAAAGGAAAAAAAATGGCAGAGCATGTGAGGGGAAAATGAGATAAATCATGCAAGAAATAGTAAAGAAAAATTGGATCAAAAATAAATAAATTAGTAATAAATTGCACATAGCACAAAATGACCACTTAGAGAATGACAATAAATTATAGTATTTTTTTATTTTTTTAATTAATAAATGTTGCCGATATTATTGCCTAATTGTGAAAATCTATCCCATGTCCACACAAACTGGTTTTGGGGGTGGAGTTACTTTGTTGCCATGACTACAGCATGGGGATCTCAGGTTACTTTTATATACGGCATTACTTCATAAACGTTTGCGGTTTGTTAGTTATTATTATCATTCGGTACTAAGACTCAGCATTAGATACCTGTGCGTGTGTGTGTGAGTGTGTTTGAGTGCGTGTGTGTGTGTGTTTCTAGTCTTTTCCATTGCTGTGTGTCTTGCTAGCAGGGGTTATGCAATCTTTTGGTTGCTTCTCCAAAAATAAATATTTAAAAAATTAATAAATAAATACAAATTTATGGAAAAACAATGATTAATCTAATCCTTGGCAAAAATCAAAACACCTGGAAAGCACATCTGTACTGTATAAGATTGCCGTTAATCCTGCAGGCTGGTGTGATTTAACACGGGTTATTATAACCATTCATCAGTAAATAATCTGATGGGAATGTCAGGTGAGTAAGAGAGAGAGAGACACAGAGAGAGAGATAGAAAGAAACTTCACCATTTGAACATGTTCAGTGTCATTTTATATGTATATATATATATATATATATATATATATATATATATATATATATATATATATATATATATATATATATATATATATATTACACACACACACACACACACACATCTATATATATAACAGAGATATAGATATGGGAGTCTTGTCCAGTAGCCTGTTCACTGGTTGTCCTTCATTGGACCATTTTTGGTAGGTACTAACACCCACCATACTGGGCCCAGTCATCTACAGCCATCAGGATGAGTGATACCCATTTTTCCTGCTACCAACACATCAACTCCCAGAACCGTTTATATAAATATGAATAAAATAGCCAAAGACTTGTGCTGATATCCTCCATGCTACTATACAGCGATTAGCGGCAATATATCAGGCAGGCAAAGTGGTCAGCTATCTAATCATAAGAGTGCAGGAATGCTGTGTGTGTGTGTGTGTGTGTGTGTGTGTGTGTGTGTGTGAGCGCATGTACGACTGGAGGGCCTCTGAACAGAAATAGCTCGGACGTCTTGCCCTCTCTCTCCCTCTGTCTCTCTGCTCCTTCCATGGGTGTTTTTTGTTTTTGTTGCTGTTCCTTCCCCTCCACGACGTGGGGAACAATGGCTCTCGCGTCAGTGCCGGCCCACTCCACAGTGGGCCCGCGGGTCCGATTCCCGGAAACAGAGAGCGCTTCTGGCAGCGACGCCGGCTTCCTGAATGTGTGTGAATGAGGAGGGGGGTGTGTGTGTGTGTGTGTGTGTGTGTGTGTGTGTAGGACAGGCTGCAGTGAAGGGTGAAGGCAGGGGGCAGGATTTGGCCAAAATAAAACTCGGGCCTCTTTCTCTTTAGTGAATCTCTCGCTGAGGGTTTTTCACTCACTTTCAGATTTCACAGAACACACACACACACAAATGAATCCATCAATAAAGCACATCCTAAGTGCAAACCTTAAAATAGTTCCAGTATTTTGTTTTTGCGGTGCATTTTAAACTCCGTGAAGGAGGAGAAAACAAGAAAAGAGGGGGGAAAAAAGAAAAGAAGACGACAGGACGGAAGTGGCTAAGCATAGATCCACTCCAGCGCTTTTGTGTTTAACAGAACA
Source organism: Hemibagrus wyckioides (assembly GCF_019097595.1). NCBI lineage: Eukaryota > Metazoa > Chordata > Actinopteri > Siluriformes > Bagridae > Hemibagrus > Hemibagrus wyckioides. Next base: position 6,880,967 of record NC_080737.1, read on the forward strand.
GGGGAAAACTGGGTAATCACCCCGAGGGCTCTATGGAAACAGGAAGAGCTTAATATTGCAATGCAGAGAGGATTATAGCGCAAAGGAGCCTGCAGGAGGAGAGGAGAACTACGCTCTGTGGGAATAAGGCGACAAGGTCATTAATCTTCACATGCACACAGAAATAAATGAGCAAATTGTTCAATCCGGTACAAACGTATCAAACAGATTTGCGGAACAGATCTGCGTCTTTAGATCATAAGCTCGATGCCAGTCCCACAGCCGTCTGAGGCCTGGAGTCAAGGAGAGTTGCGCTACTTAAGTGGGCGTGATGTCATACTCTATCTCCTGTCAATCACAGCAAAACTACCCAAGCTTGAGTATGTGGAAGAGGGCAGACAGTGCTTTCCTCAGAGTGTGTTACGCTTTACTTTTTACACCATGGAAATGTCTTTTAAAATGTATATAATATGCTTTTATATTAATTCTCACCTTATAGGCCAACACTAGGAATCTGATTGCTCCGCCCCTGAGGCTAATCTGAATACTAATCTTCAAGCTACACAGAGAAATTAATCACGATTTGTTTTGGGGGTTTTAGAAGATTATCAACGATCAGAAATCTATAAACCTGTTATTCCTCTAAGAGCTGAGATTGTTTGAAATAATCGTCGTCAAGCCCTGAAGCGTTCGTCTACGGCGAGAACAGAAGGGAACGAATAACCGCTGAGCCGGCGTCCTCGCACTCTTCGCAATCGGGGTGTGTAAATCACGGGTGGTGGATTACAGACTCAGCACTTGGCTTTTGGTGTTCTTTGGAATGATTTGTGCTCCTTTGCCTTTCTAATCTCTTAAGCTTGTTAGCATTACGCTGGACTGCTACCAAATGCAAATGACCAACGGGAATGAGCACTAACGCTGATTATAATATTCAAAACGCACGAGCATGGGCAGCCGCGTCGATGTCAAACTCCTCACTGCAGTCAGGACTGAAGGATTGGTCAACGATTGGGCAAATAAAACCTAATTTCAAAAATAAAATAAAATAAAATAATGACATAAAAAAATCAATAGATGTAAATCAAATAAAAAAAGAAATAAATAATTCAAATAAATAAATGGGAATAAAATTAAATTTTAAAATGTGATTTAAAAAATTCAAATTAAATAATCAAATTAAACTGTAAATAAAGTAAATCATGAAAAGTGTAAAAGAAAGTAAAAACCCATGCTGGGTTTTTTTTGACTCTAAAAATAAAATCACTGATGTTTCACTCGAAAAATGAAAACCAAGAAATGATCCTCACTGTGATATCTGTGCGACACGCTGTTAAACCCTGCATGGTTCCAACTAAGGGTTTATGTAAATGAAAATTACTCGTCTGTGGAACGTGAGGCGAGTCGAGATGAGTCAGATTCACAGCACAGAACAGAGCTTTTACTTAATGACGTGTCTCATTGGCATAATTCGCAGTCTTCCTCAATATCGGTAATGACTTAACCAGTTCCCAAACTGCCCTAAAATCCTAGCGCTGTAGAAGAAGAAGCTGAGTGAACAACCTCAAAGGGTCGTGTCTTATACATTATACAGCAAGCACATCATCTTTCTCTCTCTCTCGCTCTCTTTAGGATAAGCTTTCATCTCCAGGCCCTGAAGGGAGGAGAGTCGTGGCTCCTTCTGCCCCAATAAACCCAGCAAGGCGGCGTGAGAGCTAGAGGACGTACATTTCTTCACGCTACGCTGTCTGCTCACGTTTTATTATTGTAGCGGGCGGGGGAGGGGCGGCGACCAAAAAAAAAAAGGCTGCCACCAAAAAGTGGTAAGATTCCTGAATAAGAAAGTAATCAAAAATCAACAATGGCCTGTTGCCATATAGTCCAAAGGTGTGCACTATTTTAATGATACAGGAGTATTTTAATATTTAAGCCAGTTTAATGGAATGAATTAGTGTAAGCTCTACAACCCTAAACCACAGAAGGGCACTGACTCAATTTCACCACAACAGCCTCATCTTACTGTCTGTATTAGTCAGAAAAAGGAGAGAGAGAGAGAGAAGAAAGACAGAAAGAAGAGCAAGAGAGAGAGAGAGAGACAGAGACAGAGACAGAGACAGTGAGAAAGAGAGAAGGGAGAATAGAAGAAACGAGAGAGAGAGAAGAAAGAGACAAAAGAGAGAAAGAGCAGCAAGAGAGAAGGGGGGGGAGAGAGAGACAAGAAAGAGACAAAAAAGAGAGAAAGAAGAGCAAGAGAAGAGGGAGACAGACAGAGAGACAGAGAGAGAAAGAGAATGGAGAATAGAACAAACGAGAAGAGGAGAGAGAGAGAGAGAGAGAGAGAGAGAGAGAGAAGAAAGAGACAAAAGAGAGAAAGAAGAGCAAGAGAGAAGGGGGGGAAGAGAGAGAGACAAGAAAGAGAGAAAGAAGAGCAAGAGAAGAGGGAGACAGAGAGAGACAGAGAGAAAGAGAAGGGAGAATAGAACAAACGAGAAGAGAAGAGAAGAGAAGAGAGAGAGAGAGAGAGAGAGAGAGAGAGAGAGGAAAGACAGAGAGAGACGGAAAATGAACATCCGTTTCAGCTGCCATGTGGTTAATCCGCCCAGGAGATGCAACACCGTGCAATCTTTCCATCTCTCCATGAGAATCGTGTATGCTGTGGGAAATATTACGCTGTGCATTCGTAAAAGTGTACGGATGGCTAGAAATTCTCTCTCTCTCTCTCTCGTCACAAAGGCCTGAATGCATGACCATGAACCCAGACGACACCATCTTGGCTTTTCCACATCCTCTGTGTGCCGAAAAAAAAATCAGCAAGAGGAAACGCGGCAACTTCCTTACGAGAGGAAACATGAGTGAAGCTGAAACTGGTGTTCAAATTTATCCAAAAAAAAAAAAAAAAAGGATTGAAAAGGCTTTACTTAGGACTCAACTTAACGTTCTTAAAAGGCTGAATTTGTTGCAATATACACAATATTTGTTTCCCTGACCGTCTGAGGTCTTTACAGGGTTTAGGAGTAAGCAAGCCCGAGCCTGCAGTCAGAACATGGTTTGCTGAACTGGTCTAGCAGCTAGCACTGAGCATCAACACACATCAGTTTAAACAATTACTCATGGTCAAGATCCATCTTGTAGGTATTTTGTTTAAGATATTTTCCTTTAACTCTGAACTAGAAAAAAAAACACCTTGAATGTAAAGATGAAAAGTAGAAAAACTAAACCAATCAAGACAAAGCAACTCACAGCTTCCATTTGGATTTCCCATCCATATTTTCGCTTCTAGCTCCAACACCGACTCTGTAAAGTGGAGCATTATTCCTCAGTCTTATAATAAACTAGTACAAACACTAACCTGAGGCTAGAGCATGCTATAACGCTTTAATAAATTACATATCCAGGCATGTGAACAGGCAAAAAAAATGCTGCTATAGGTAGCAGTTATGCTGTGCTTTTAGAACACACAAAAAACGAGGAGAGGAAACAAAAACGACTTAATGAAGCAAGGAGATTTGCTTTAAACTTGTATATGTAAAAACTGATTTTTTAAACCAGTGCCTGAATCTCAGATGGTGAGGATGTAGTAGTCAAGTTTGTGTTGGTGCAGGGAAAAAAAAATAAAATAAAAAAATCCATCCAATTAAATTAGTTTGAAATGTAACCCAAGTTCGTTATTCAGACTGACCGGATAACATGCAGCTCTCGTAAAAATTTTTGTAGACTCAACTGGTATTGATTAATTGACTTTCCACCATCTCAGTTCACTTCTGGTGCATGGACCCCAAAATAATAATAATAATTTAAATAAATAAATAAATAAATAAATAAAGGACCCTTTGATTATTCTTGACAGAAGTGTCCCCAGACCCCACTTTCAGAGCCTAAACTGATACAAACATGAATAGAAGGTGGCCTGTTTGTGACTAGAGGGCAATCTATTGGAGAGTAGACCCAACAAAGCAACACGATGTCACGTGAGTGAAGTGGGAGGTTTCTATTTTCATGTGCTGCGGCCTCAAGCATGCTAGAGCATGAACCTTCCCAGGACAAACAAAGACCTCATTTGTCATCGTTTAACTGCATGGTCAGGGTGGTAGTAGTGGTTTAAATTAGGCAATAAATGTACAGGTAGAAGATTTCGACAAAAAAGTTGTGCAGGTGCATGGTTTTATTGTCATGTGGAGCATCAAAGATACTCTAAAGCTCATGAGCAGGGTTGCCAGATATTATCCTCTCTACCATACAAAACCCAGACAAAAGGATTTGCCAGCTGGACTGGTGAGCAATTAAACAGTGGTGTGCACGCATTTCTCCATAAGCAGAGCACATGCTGGGGTCTACAAAAAAAAAAAAAAAAAAAAAAACACAACATTAACCCATTTTAAAAATATTGACCTGCTCACTGCTTTTGCATCAAATATTATTTGTCTGCTACTGTTGCCTACAATAAACAACAGACCTGTGATTGGGGTAATAACGCTGCTGCTGTTTGGAAACACATTTAGCTTGCTTACATGGTCATTAGAAGAAAGTTTGTTTTCAGAACATTCTACAAGGTTATCTGGTTCTGGAGTTCCAATTTATAATTCTTCTCTGAAACTATCCATCCATCCATCTATTGTTTAACTAGCTAAACATATCTTTGTTCCGTTTGCTGGTGTTTAAACTCTTCCTTCATCTTGTCTTGGATGTGGTGATGAACGTAATGACCACAACGTGCCTAAGAGAGTGTGTGTGTGTATATGTATATATATATATATATATATATATATATATATATATATATATATATATATATATATATATATATATATATATATATATATATATATATATATATATGTGTGTGTTTATGTACATTGACCTTTTGTGTTGGTGTTACTCGTTTTTGGCAGCTGAACAAGTAAATCAATATTTTTGCGCCAATACTTTTGCTGACTGATAATCATCTGACTACGAAGAGAGTGTATTGCTAAAGAGCAAAGGAGCAAGGGGCATCCAAGGTGAAAATCCAATCAAGCATTAAAACTTGGTCGAAACATGGAAAGTAACAAACGAGCACCAATGTTCTTCCAACTGGTACATCTACTGGAAAACTTTTATAAATGGAATAAATCAAATGTTTGAAAATCTGAACATGGTGATATACACCAACCAGCCATAACATTAAAACCACTGACAGGTAACGTGAATATTTTCTCATTACAATGGCACCTGTTAAAAGGTGTGATATATATTAGGCAGCAAGTGAACAGTCAGGTCTCGGAGTTGATGTGTTGGAAGCAGGACAGGCAAGTGTAAGAACCTGTGTGACTATGATTAGGCCCAAGTAGTGAAGGTTAGATGGAAGAAATTAGCCATGTCCTCCGGGTGCACCGTTTACCTGGGGAAGAAATGGCACCAGGACGCACTATGGAAAGAAGGCAAACCAGTGGAGGCAGTCTGAAGCACTGGGCAATGTTCCAGTAGGAAACCTTGGATACTTTGACAAGTACCTATCTACTCATTGTTGCAGACCAAGTACTAGTGGCAGTGGTCTCTTTCAGCAGGGTAATACACCCTGTCACAATGACCACAAAAATTACTCAGGAATGGATTCATGACAGAGTTCAAGGTGTTGACTTGGCCTCCAAATTCACCAGACCCCAATCTGATCAAGCATCTGTGGGACCTGCTGGACAAACAAGTCTAATCCATGGAGGCCCCTTCTCACAACTTACAGCACTTAAAGGATCTGCTGCTGCAAACCTTCAGAGGTCTGGAGGAGTCCATGCCTCGAAGGGTCAGAGCTGTTTGGTGGCACAAATTGGACCTACACAACTGGGCGGGAAGTTTTCATGTTCTAGCTGGTCAGTGTACGTCATACAAACATACAAGAAAAAGGGGATTTATTTTTCTTAAACTATGTTTTATGTTTTGTCTCCCCTCTCATTAGGAGTAGAGCAGCCTGATAATGCCTCAAGTTGCAGTGGCTTTAGGAAGCAGCTGGTGCGACGTGGAGGACGTTGACAGGATCTAGGGATCTGAGCCCTCCGCTTTGGCAACCTCTTTCAACAGTGCCTGCAGTGGAGAGCACTTAAAGTCAGCTAATTACAGATTTATGGTAAACACAGCAAGGACATAATCCCCTCTGCTAAGGGCCGCAGCCAGAGATGAAAACATCAGATGGCTGTGGTCTGGAGGAGTGAAAATGAACATGACATGTTTTTTCGGGCAGCAACTTGTCCGAAACCTGAGCGGCACGTACTTGCGCAAAGGAAACGACAGACTAGAAACAATATATAGATTAAATTATAGCGCAATGTTTTCGGTTGGACACAAAGTGCTGTCGTACCCTCGCTAAGCTCTCGGCTTTCTCAGTTTTCAAATAAAACAAAAAACACAGCCTGTCACGTTAACAAGGAGTCCTCTTCCCTGAAGACTGTCCTGGGGTGGAAAACCGTTACGAAGCCCTGACACTGGTGACTCCATCCATAAACGTTAAGTAAACAGCTGTCTCGTTCAGTTTGTTTTTCTTTTTCCTTGTTAATCTAAATCTGTGATTTGCTTTGCAGCTGGAACTCCTGGTCAGAAGTGCTGAATGAGAAAATTAAAGCAACACCTCCTGACCAATTAGGATCAACAACTCAGCAGCACCATGGTGATGTATTCGGCAGGAACTCGATGTTCCTTTAAGCTTTTCTAGACGAACCAGGAAAGAAAACTCCAGAAAAACAATGATATCTCAGGGAGTGACCAGAGCCAGGCACTATTTTTAGCAGTTTGATTACAAAAAGGGAGCAAAAAAACGGCGCAACAAAGCTCTCATGTCTTAGATGCCGAAAATACCAGACCAATTCCTGAGGGATGTTCCGAGTGCAGGCTTTTTCACAGCCAGGCCTTAGAAGATAAATCTATCTGAGCATGCATACCATTCCGAGAGGGGAAAATAAGGCAGTAATGTGACCTGGAAGTTACAAATTAAGGGTTCAAATCTGACTAATGGGCTGATAAGTGATCAGACAACATTCAGGGTAATATAAAATACCTCACTGGGGTTTTTCTGTTTATACTGATTCTATTTAACTCCTAAACTCTCAGGTTATTCTTCAGTAATTACCATATGACTACTAAGAAAGACTTTTATGAGGGATGGGAGTCCTGGATGTTTAAGCAGTTACACAAATCATTAACCATTGGAGTATTGTGAGTCCCAATATGCAGTACCAAATAATATTATCTAATATTTTATATTGATTTACAGACCACATAGGATGTAGGACTTTTGGAAAAGCAAACTTTAGAATTAAATAAATAAGACATAGTGTGATTGTGTTTTCCTGAGACATATTTTCCAGAAAAACAACTTTTTTTTAATATAAATATAACTTTTTTTGAATCATTATGTATTTGATCTGCTAGGACAGGGAAATGTGTGAAATGGAATTTGTGTGAAATGGAGTGACGAGTAAAGGATGGAGTTGAGTCAGGAGTGCAGGCAAGGGCAGAGCTGGAACCAAAGTTGGGAACAGAGAAGGAAGGAGAGTCGAAGTCGAAGTGAAAGTCAAAATCAAAATCGGAAGAGAAGTCAGAATTGAAGACAGAAGCATATTCAAGAGCAGAGAAAACCACAAATTCGAGCATAGAGTCAGAAGCAGAGTCAAGAGGAAAGTCAGAAGTAAAGTGAAGAGTTGACTCATCAGAAACACGCTTGTGTCGGAGTTGGAAGTGAAATAATTAAGCAAGTAGTGAAATCTGATTTAGGATGTTTTGTTTCCCTCTACTTTTATTAACCTTTTATCAAAAAAATACATGAACAATGAAATAGCAAGCTTTCAAAGTTACATTCACCTCAATGATGTTTAACTTAGATTTGGATGGTGATAGAATTTGAGTACTGGCCTGCTTAAAACTTTAAAAAAAGAGAGAGAGAGAGAGAGAGAGAGAGAGAGAGAGAGGAAGAGGGGAAACTAAAAACAGGCCACAGAAACTAAAGTCCACCTTAAAGCTCTCAGCTGTCAGGCAGTTTTCTGAGTGAGCCGCAGGTTCCTCTCCTGCCTGTCTGCTCGAGTTTATCAGTCCCATTAGCGGCCACGTCGCCCTCCCTCTCCGCTGGAGGTCGGCTTGTGCACTTTGTTCGGGGAACAAAAACAAAAGCCCGGGCTCAGCAGTTGCTTTTGTTGCCCATTACTTAGAGAGCGCAGTGTGGTTTCAATGGTCCCGTGCAGCTGAAGCTTATTCAGGTGTGGGAACTGACTGCTCGTGCTTTTAGTGCCCGGGTTTGCGGTAAAACTATAAAACAAACAGGGGGGGTAGAACCGTGTGGGAAAATCCACAGTATGATAACAGAAGGAGTTTAGAAAATCACAGCGTCAGCGTACGAATTTACATTTTGAGGAAGGAAGGAGTTTTTTAAATATAACTAGGGCAGCCTTATTTGATATTTCCACATCATATTTCAATGGTCATGCTGCACCTGAACGTTTCTTGATATCTTTTTGATGTAACCGTCGTGTTATAGCGTCTCCCAGTGCTAAAAATCTTTAACTTTAAACTCTCTGTAATTGTGTCTGGATTAATTTACACATTCGACTGAGGCATTTTCTCCCTAATTTAGTCTGAACCGATTCCTGCCCACCAGTTAGCTATTATTTGGGGACAACAGCCACCAATCCAGGGAGGTGACGGCTATGAGGGTGAAGCCATCCAACCGCACTCTGTTGGTCTGCTGCTCATGCTGTGTCACTGGGTGGTGCAATACCCTCAGAGGAAAGCACTATCCACACCCTTCCACATACAAGAGCGCCTGGGATTGGCTCGCATTGCTGTAATTGACAGAGGAGACAGAATATACTATCCGGACCCCTGACCACAGATGGCTGTGCCATCATAGGGCCCAGTGTTCAAATGAGCTCAATAACCCAAACTATAAGAAAAAAAAAATCTATAATTGTAATCCGAGGGCAGAACACATCCGACAACCTTGATGTGCTCATATGACATACTTTCTTTCCCTGTGCCAGGTCTATTCTCTGAGCTCGAGCAAGCATTATGATCAAGGATATCCACATAATTACAGCACTAATTATAGGGCATTACAGTGTACAGCTATGTGCCGGATGATGGCAGACAACCACAGTGGGTTGAAATTGTGATGAAAGTGTGCACATTTCATGTCTGCTAATAAGCTTTAAACTAAAACATACAGAACAGATTTACTCTGTGTTTATATTGATGACAACATTCAAGCAAATTACTATGGTTATGGCATTTCTTAGTTTGTAAGGTCAAATGAAAGCACCCCATGCTGAAGTAGCTACACTACTTCCTATCTACCGCCTAAATAAGACAAAACTCCAAGATGTCATCTCCAAGATACAGATCAAGCATCCGGCAATGTGACTGGTCATCCAGTATCTGTGGCATTTGATATACAATATATCTATAAAGGCACTAAACTCTGGCGGTGCCTAAACCCTGAGTTTGAATGATCTAACGCAGCAGGATGTTGTGCGGAAGGTGGAGCAGGGTGGGACCGGCCGCGAGCGTCTTATCTTCCTCACAGGGGCAGACACAGCCAGCTGTGCCCAGCGGTGATAGCCATCAGGGGCGTGCCTCTTGTTGAGACTCGCTTCACTGGCCTGTACAGAGATGGAAACTGAAGGAAAGCAACACTCCAGGGGGACAGAAAGAGGATGGAAAGAAAGAGGGATGGGGAAAATAAGGATGATGGAACTGGTTTGGGTCCAGGTGCAGTTCCTCCAGCGACACACATGTACAAAACTACTCGGCTGCATAAACTGACCTAATAAGTCACTTGATTAATTACTACCCATCTCCAACACGCTACCCTATTTGTGCTTTGAGTTTTTGGATTTAGAAGCTAGTCCCCTACCCTTCTTCCACTTTTGGTCACTTTACAATCCCCACCCATCAGCCAGCCAGCTTCCTGTATAAGAGCTTTCATATGCTAAAGGCTAATACGTGGGATAAAACGATCCACTCGATCCTATTCTTAACAAAATGGAACTATGTGCTAAATATTCAAATGCAATATAGAGGCTTTATGTTGGCTAAGACAAGTATTTTTGGACCAAATTTCAACGTTGTGTGTTGCCAAGATGCCAAACACCACCTGAGAATGGACAAGTCTGATCAAGCATCCTATTTCTAGGCTAATTAAAACATCGTTTTGGCCACCATTCCCAAAATCTACTCACTTTGGCAGAACAGAACCTCACCCAAGTGGTGTGTGTGTGTTTCCAGATCTATATGTGATTCCAGCAACTTTCCCCCCTCCTCAAATCAGGGTCATTTATAGGAAACACTCAATAAAATTACAAGTTTCTGGGTACACTCATGCCAAAATGAATTCCACCTGAACTCTGCTGCATACTCCACATCTCTCGAGATGCGAGTCTAGACACCATAAACCTTTAACATGCGCGGCATGTATTGTTGATGCCAAAATATGCACAGGGTGACTTGTAGGCTGGTTGTCCTGCTATACACCAAATACAAGCCAGCAAACAAGTTGGACAGGAATGATAGTAGAAGAAAATATCTCAGCAGTGTGGAGGGAGGGGAGATTGGGGGAGGGGGTAGGATCGTCCCACTTGTGTCGTTCTCAACCAACACTACCTACTACTATTGATTATGTTTCTCAATATGTTTGTTTGATTACATAAGCTTTTCTTTACCCATGCTCACATTTTCTGGTTTATAAAAAATAATCAGCTGACAAAGCTAAAAACAAACTTTATCTACCCAGAGGGTAACTTTTCAGCTATAAGGTATCGTGTTTTCTTGCTTGATTGACAATGATTTTTCTCGCTCGCAGGTTCTCAGGCTTGGTCTAACATACTTAAATGGACTTTACTGCACACTAACAAACTCAGAATGGTTTTAATTTACAGGGAGGAAATGTGAAATGGAAGGGGGCAGGGCTTCCTGGAGATGTCCAATCATACTGGAGGGATCAAAAAAAGGCCTGCACAGATCATTCCAGATTAATGTGTGCCCTGACTCACTTTTCATGGCAGAGAAATCGTCTGCTATACCGCGATATTTAGCAAGATGATAACAATGATAACTCACGACACCAGCTGTGTTTGTATCCACGGAAACCAGAAGGACCTTAACCAATCAGGTTCTCCTACAAAATTCCAGTGAAAAATTCAATGAGCTCGGATTGCCCAGCCAGTACGTTACACAGAGCTTTCAAATAAATCACTTCAAGTATTCACACTTAGTCACCAAATCAGATAAATATGTGCTGGCTATATACGCTGATCACATTGTCTTGCCATGTTTAGAATACCTTTTAATTTCTCTCTAAGAGCCATCTGGTCGATGCACGAGGCAGCGAGCCGAAAACCAATTTTCCTGAATACATTTTCCACGTTCGCCATATTCCCACAGATTTATAGACGTTAGCGTGCTGGAGACTGTGAGTCACTGCCGCTTTGTACAAATATAGTTTCTGTTGAATACAGCTGAAGACAGAGAAGATCTGCACATCGTAATAAAGTACAGTAAATAAAAAGGTCTTGTTTCCACTAGGTAGCATTATGTACAGGTTCACTAACAAACTGCCATATTTCCAGAGTGTGATACAGAAAATGAATCCAACATAATCGGATTTATTGGGATTAAAATTTGGTATTTAAATAAATAAATAAACAAACTAATAAATTTATATTAAACAGTAGAGATTTCTTGTTGTGTTTCCCAACAAATGTTTAGCATAATTGAAGCAAATTACTAAGTACAGCAAAAATGTGTCTCCATGCAGCTAGAGACACTAAAAAACACACTAGCTCTGTCATTACTCAGGCAGGGAATTGTACACTCCCTCTCCCCTGCCAATCATCAGCCTCTGTGAGCTTGTGTGTGCGGACGAGGAAACGCATCGCTTTCCTTTAATTGTGCTCTCCTCTAGCATAACTGATAGCCCTTCTTCAAGCACACACAGCTGAACAAGCATGAGCTGCCTCACACATTACAAGCCACTGACTCTCCTGATGGTCATGGTCTGTCCCAAGATGACCCCGCCCCCTTCGACAAGGCACAAGATTCACTGAATGGTTTTGTACATGTAAGAATTTGTGCAGAATGGTCTTGAGAGTCACCAGATCTCAACCACCACCACCACCACCGCAACAAAAACCTGCGGAAGAAAGCCATCATCTTTCCAGTACAACTCCAAAGCCAAGCTGTTCTAGCTCCCCTGGTTGTTTTTTCCTTCAGCTCGTCACCTTTCTTGTGCTGATCGAGAATCAGTGCTGCCAATTCGACATGCAAACACAAAGATAACCACGAGACAGCACAAATCTGACCTGAGATCAGCGCTTTATCTGCTCCGCAGCTCACTCATCAGCTCCTTCCGCTAGCCTGGGCATGACGCAGTCGAAGCAGGAAGCTATGCCAAGCTGAGGTCTGCTGCCAAGACGAGGATGGGAATACTTCTGCAGATTTACTGGCAGTTTCCATAGTGACGCAGCTGGAAGAGTCGGTGGGCTGAGCGCCAGATCCACAACCGAAAAGCCAACCCGCTCTCTCCAAAAGCCATTTCCTCCTCCGTTTTAAAGAGGACAGTCACACTGTCCTGTTCAGCCACTTGCTGTTGGATGCGTAAACAGCAGAGCACAGATGTATGTCTAATAGGCAGGATATTAACCCGGGGTTACGGTGCGGGGTTACTTATTAAGCGGACATTAACACTCAGACAGACATTAACGCTGAAGTAGTGTCTAAAACACTGTGGATGACTAATCCCTTTGAACTGCGGATTTTGCAAGTTCTGCATGAATAACTACTGATTTGTAATAAAAATGACTGGACTTGTGGTTTTCGGTGTGTAATTGAGAACAGTTGTACGCTACTAGCTAAGAAGGTACGATTCTCAGGTAAAAAAAAAATAAATAAAAAAATGGTACTGTAGTGAAGCGAGTGAATCACAGGTGTTCCCAAACAAGGAAAATATGATGCGATTTTGTATTTGAACAGAACAGACACATCAGTGGTGAAGACAACGCTGCCAATATTGTAGAACTGAACAAAATGACCGGGAGGTTCTGAGAAATAATAATAATTAAAAAAATTTTAAAAAAAGATGATGTTTTTGTTCTATTCCTGTTTTCAGGAAGAGATTCTCATCCCACCAATCATTCTTTCACTTATAATAACATTCTCAAGGCTGTCGATCAGTGCTAGAGCATGTACTCCATGTCTTCTCTTATGTTAAAAAGCCACCATGTCAAATCCACAGTTAGAACAAAATCTATTGCTATTGGACTATTTTATTAATACTATTAAATGTTAATAAACATTAGAAAAGAGTACGTCCAGCTACATTTCCCTTAACCAATGGCGACAAATGACAACTCCGGCTTCAATGCTTCTTTAAGCTAGACTGTTAATGAAAATAAATATAACTTATAACTTACTGGTCATAATGTTATGCCTTATTGGTGTGACAGGTGAAGTGAATAAGACTTTTGATCTCATCATGGCACCTGTTAGTGGGTGGGATATATTATTTTGTCCTCAAAGTTGATGTGTTAGAAGCAGGAAAAATGGACAAGCGTAAGGATTTGAGCGAGTTTGACGAAGGGCCGAATTGTGATGGCTAGACGACTGGATCAGAGCATCTCCAAAACTGCAGCTCTTGTGGGGTGTTCCCGGTCTACAGTGGTCAGTATCTATCAAAAGTGGTCCGAGGAAGGAACAGTGGTGAACCGGAGACAGGGTCATGGCCGGCCAAGGCTCATTGATGCACGTGGGGAGCGAAGGCCTGTGTGATCTGATCCAACAGACGAGCTACTGTTGCTCAAATTGCTGAAGAAGTTAATGGTGGTTCTGATAGAAGACAATATCAAGAAAATATTAGGCAGGTGGTCATAATGTTATGCCTGATCAGTGTTATAACATCGAAGCTCCTCCAACATCCTTATAGCCCAAAAAGCAACCTTTTTATCTAGAGGATTCTTTGTCTAAGGCAGCGTCATAAAGCAGGGTCTCTGTCTCACTTTCGAGTCCGAATTGGTCGCCTTCCACTGCCCTGAACTAGTGGAGATGGATCAGGTAGCGAGGTGCAACATGTATGACCGAGATGTTTTCAACCTGTGCTGGTCACAACAGAATTAGTTTTCCATAGTGAAAAGATTTCAAATGTTATTCTAATAATCCCAGTCATTTATGTGCATGAGCTGGTATTGCGTTCACACGTCAGGTTCCTGCTCGAAGCTTGACTAATTAGACTGAATAATCATCAGGAACATTCCCCAGTGCACTGCTGAGTTAATTAATCAGCAAGCATCAACGCTAATCAATCAAATCAGTACTGTTGTATTAACGACGCTGCACATTTCTTAATTAAAAAATAAACAGTATAAGAATTTGCTACAACATGGTAACTACATCAGAGTCTGCTAACATCGAGCCATCAAACTGACTTCCTGTTTCAGAAAGAAATACATCAACGTTTCAAAATCAAACTACAAAATTTCATTGTATCAGTTGTTTTCTCTAAGCTCTTATAGTTCAGAGCGTAAACAGAGTATATCTCTGAAATAACAACCGTCTCGGACCTCGGCTTAATTACTGCTGCCTGCAACGACTTCCTGTTTAGCTCCGACTTCACCACGGAAACCCCTTCACCTTCTTTGGCGCGTCTCGGCTCTATCTGGATACTCCTCCCAAACCTCAACGTTTTTCCATTCGTTTTTTTTATTTTCAAAGGAAATTCCACATTCTGTCACAAACAGTTCTGATATTAGGATTTATTTTTTTCTTTTAAACGTTTGCTTCTATTAGCAAGTATCGCAGGTTTCGCAGGTATTTATGAGCTGGTTTCTCCATCTGAGGTGTGGTCCACTACTAGGACAGGCTTCAGTCTGCCCGACACGCTGAGGCATGTCCGAAAGCACAACACACTCCGGTTTTCTTAAACAGTCCGAGGTCTGACGAAGCGCAAAAGCGCGTTTTTACCTCTGTTCTGAGACTGTGGTGCTTTAGATTAGATTTCATGATTGGTCTCTTGACTCAGACACGTAAGCTGTGAATCAACTCGTCTTCGGCGGGCGTTATTTGTCGGTTCTGCCAAAAACAACCTATCATATTTAGATCATTTACGATCAGTGAGCAAAAATAAGGTGATGTCAGTGCTTCAGATAATCACAGTATTGTGGTGTTATTTTAATCTTCTTGGCATGCACTCATGTTCTCTCTCACACTCGCACACAAAACCCTTCTCAATGTCAGCTGCTGAAACAGAAAGTAAACGCTGACTAAGGTGGCCACCAGCTGAGTGCTGTCAATGACAAGTGGGCTGGATTTTATTAAATCAGTTTACTTTGCAAAATTATCTAACAAACACAAAAAGAAAGTTGTGATTGCGTAAATGCTCACACTGCTAAATTAGTTCTTTTGTAAAGAGACAGGGCTACAGCGTCAAATTTGTAGCTTGTTAATGAAGAATTCCATCATTAACACATTTTTGTCTGCAGTTTTGTCCGACTTTAACCGGAACAACAGAGACTCTTATGATTTGTTCAATTCGATTACAATCCGTGAGACTATTTTAACTGACCGTCCGAATTTCTCAGGGGGTCAGATCAGACCCTTTAACAGCCCCGTCCTGCCTCATATGCTGTGCTTTTGTCTATTTCAAAGGTTCTGTAACGTACGCCAAATTTAAACACTAAGCTACAATTTTCGTGATCTATTCTCATCACGCTTCCTCTTTTATTGAAGCTGTAAGTGATTTAAGTAGCCAAACCAAACTTATAACATGCAGCAGATACATACACGTTTTTCATATTTACGTCTACGGTGATGCGCAGCAAAACGCTCGCAGTGAACCGCCAACAACAAAATGATGACTGAACAGTGAAAGACTGCTTTGCTAAATCTTCCAATAATGCAGCTTGGCCATTACAGCTACCAAAGACACATATTAACCTCTGCTCCTTTCATTTTCTTTATCCTTACTGAATTACTGTTGCGTGATCAGTGAGTTACCTTACATGAAAAATTTTATTGCAGCCAGAACAATCATTGGAAGCCCAGAGAAAGTGAATAATAATTTATCTGCTTTAATACATGGAGTCTATTGTAATGGGAAACAAAGACTACTGCCTGTCACATGAACTGTCTGGTTGCAGCACTACTTTGTTAATCGTTTATTGCTACTTTGTTCAAACGTCTGTCAACAGTAGTCATGCTTTCCTGTTTAATAGTGTTTCTGGCAGGGCGTAACCAACTGTAAACCTTAAACTCATTTTAGGCTTTGGAACTGGGCTGGGTTTGTCACGCAGACTTGGCAACCCTGCTTCCTTGTCCTAGAGTGCAAAAAAAAAATAAAAAAATGATGCGGGACCACGTTGGACCTGCCAGACAAGCTCATTTCAGGCTCGAATGTCACAATAGCAAGAGCCTGTTATTACGGTGGGAGGTTCATCACCACCATCATCTGCTCCGACTCATAGAACGACTTTCTAGTGTTACATGTGTAACCTAATAACAGCACTCTAAAGTGACAAACCCAATTCAGTTATCCTCTAGAGAATCTGATACATTGAATCACAGTGGACGTTGATATTAATGACAGCGTGTATGAGCTACAGGATATGGATTTGCGTTGCAAACTTCCCGTTTCCGTTACTAACGTCAGAGCCAGGATGCAAACCTGGAGCATGAAACTGTTCTTCCCCTTCCCACCATGCTTTGCTGGTGGCCTGCCGCTCTGACGGGACGGGCTGTTGCGCTGGCCCGGCTGACAGACATTGTTTATCAGTGATGTCACCACTTCCCGAGAGGCGAGAGGCGAGGGGCGATGGGGGGGCGGGATGTTCGGGGTTGAGTTCAACAGATCAGTGAGATGCTGAGACACAGAACAGCTCTGTGGGGCGTCTCAGTGCTGTCCGGTTTCTCAGATCCTTTTCTCGGGGCTAGAAACGCTGTAGATATATTTTCACACAGATAAATAGACAGACAGAATGAATTACAGAGAACTCACTAAAAAGATTGATATATAAACCTAATCTATTATCCACCATACGTCCTTAATTCCTCGTTATGTAACAAGTTTTAATAATAGAAAGCCAGAACTATGGATTTCTGACGTTTTTTGATACTTGTATCACAAAACTCTGCATCATGTTGCATGACAAGTCAATAAGAAGCAATGGAGCAAAGCACTTTTTAATCTATAATATTAAACTTTTACATTTCACAGCTCCACGCCCGGCTGATCGGAGTCGCTGGAAGGCTGAAGCAGCAGTGCGGACCACGTAAACCACAAGCTGACCGAAGTTTTCCACTTTCTGTGAGGACCACGCTGCTAGAAACATGCACAAGATCCTCATGACTCATGCGGAAGGTCCGCTGTCACTCCTGCACGTTTTGAGCGCCGTCGAGGGGTTGTTTGCGTTGCCGCGGAGACGCTGCTGTCAATCTTGCGGTTAGTTATTTTTAAATGATGGCCAAGGATACGTTTGGCCAAACACTTATTTAAGGAGACATTTCTGCATCGCGAGGTATTGGACGGCCAAAACCAAGACGAATGTCTGTAGCAGAACGGGCTCAGGGTTACACAACAGGAGAGTAAATATCGTAATTTCTCAAGCTGTCAGGATTTCTTGTTTGTATGAGGAGTAAAGAAGAAAAAAAAAAACAAAAAAAACAACCTCTTCCAGATCTAAGCGGCTTGTCAGGCGGATTCCCTCCATCAAACAGTAGTCTGTTAAAAGTCTGTTGATGAGCGAACATGTGCTGGAAAAAGCAGAGATAAATAAGAGCCATTTGGTTCATGTTTGGCTGACGTGAGCGGCCTGCTCGCTGGAGATTACTCCACAGCGCTAGCTTTTACAGGCCCGAGAGCTCTTTGGGAGCCTTAAAAATCCAATCAGCAACAGAAAAGCTCCAGAAAGAAAAACACATAAATCACATCCGCTACTCGCTAGCATCACGTCCGTGGATATTGAGAAAAGCAAAAGAGGCGGTTTGGTGGGCTTTCAGCAAGGCGGTGCACCTTGAACATCTTTTTCTGTTTTAAAGTAGAAAAAGAAATTCTTCTCCAAGGATGTCGACATTCCTCTCTCTCTCTTTGAGCTCAGTGCTGATTGTTTAACAGGAGAACCTGCACCATTAAGACATCAAATGGACCCAAATTAGCAGCAGCAGCAGTAGTAGATTCACTACTGAGGTATTGTGTGAACCCTCAGGCATCGGGGTGTTCGCAAACAGCGCAGATATACAGTGCAAACAGCAGCGCCACGGGCAAACAACAGCATCTCTTCAGCAAATGCGGGCAGGCAGGAAGGTCACGACATGCTCACGTTTAGTCGAAAGCAAAAAAAACAGGAGGCTAAAATGAGCTCCAATGTTAAAAATGTTAACAATGCTCATAAATATGCTTTAGCTCCAACTGTTATTTACATTACGCTGTTATTTAAAGGGGGAAATTTCTGATTTGACTGGATTCTTAGATAACTGCTATGGAGGAAAATGCAGTCTGCCCTCTTCCACATACATGCCTGCTGATTGGCTAGTGATTAGTAATCTGCGGAATCTAACTCACCATCTCTCGATAATTAAGGGGTATATAAATCTGGAAGACGATAATGACTGGTAATACTGCTGTGCTCTGAATCGTGATTTTTTTTTTGGTTTGTTTGTTACAAAACAATTCATTTAAACACTATTATTTGTATAAACAGATTTCCAACTAATTAACCAGTCTATCCTAAGTTGAGAGCAGGAAGAACCAGGCCCGGGATTGAGAACTTAAACAAAAATACCCCCATGATCTTTCGCAATTGTGCTTTTCCCCTTGCAAAGGACACTGATTGGTCAAACTGCCACTGGTCAATGATCTAGTTAAGTGCAGTGACTGCCAAAAGTTCTCACTCTTTCCAAAAGTCCCATTTTCTGGGACTATCTGACAAGATTATATTTTTCCATTTTGATTTTAATTTCTATTTATTAACCTTTCTCTCTTCCCCTTCATAAGCTACGTTATGTATTTTCAGGTAAATGAATCGGTCATGCTGTATGTTTTGCCTGTGTGGTGCTGACGCGAGCCTGTGAGTGATTATGGTTAGTCAGCTGAGAGGGAAATGTGGTAATAGAAAGAGCTCTTGCTGGCAGACAAGCTGTCATGGAGGATCACGTCACGAGCTTAGACTCAGGCGCTCGGAGGTCTGTGGTGAGGGACATGCTTTCAGAAGGATGAACTGACGCATCCCATTTAGCTCGCCCGGGTGAGAGACACGCCGCTGTATGTAGCGTTAAGGAAGGAGTGTTAAGTCCTGAGGTACTGGACGTGTCTAAAATATGCATGCAGTGGTAATGGAATCACACTGACCATCCTCATCATCATCAAAAACAACACCTTGGTCTGCAAGCATGCTTCCACAAGACACAGAAAGGTCAATCACACCTGCATGCGTTTATGACACAGCTGTTATCTCCACACAGATTATGCGAGTCTACAAAAAGATAAGGCTGCGGCGCTGTCTGGTTTACGCAGCTCACTTCTGTGTGTGACGACAGGTGAGTCTTCACCGTGTGAAGAAAAGCCCTGACTCATCCGTGTCCTGAGGTTAGCCAGATAACACACAGATTTCTGTAAGTGCTCTCTGACCTGTGATTGAATTATTACGTCATACGGTGTGGCAACTAACTAACAGTGCCTAACTTCCGAAAGTGTCCTGGCATGACCAGAAGATGAATAACGGTTAGCATAACCTTTTAGAATTTATGTCACGTGCTTATGTTTACACATCAGACATCAATGTCATGGGTGTAAGAACACGTCATACCAAACCCGAAGGCGTGCTAAGCTCCCGCTGCTGTTTTCTTCGCAACCTATAATGTACTCCCTCATTACCGGCACAAAAGACATGTAATAGTGGCTCGTCAGGGCGAAGACGCCCAATGCGGCCGACTGAAGACACAGCGAGACACCTGTTCGTCTCCTTCATCTCGACAGGTGACTCACCAGAGTGCAATGCGACGCCATGGAGGAGAGCGCTCAGCTGTTTCACACCCGCTGCGTCGACCCGAAGGCTACGCTGTAATGATGAGTTAAACCGGGGATGCGCCGCTCTCTTTTGAAAAATTGCGATAGACAGTTTAAAAAGGTGGTGCTGTGTGGACGCCCAGCTTTATTATTTTCTTTCGTGTGTCTATTGGTATCACGAACACCTATGTTACAGCACATAAATAGAAAAAATAAACTTTTTGCTTAGTCGTGTAGTATTTATTCAGAACATCAATTCGGTTGGATTTCTACCTTCTGAATATAATCAAGCATTCATGAAATTCGTTACTGTCGAAAAAAATCTGGGTAACAGAAATAAGCCATGCCTGAATTCCAATGCAAAAGGAAATAAGCCAACATAAGACTGCAAATCCTGACCTTCGAAACCTTACAAGGTCACCAAAAGACAAAAAAAATACTGATTCTACTAAGCAAAGGAGTATCACAAAATGCACAAAAGAATCACAAGAGAAAATGCAACCTGACAGAAATCCAGCGTCTCAGGCCAACATCGGTCCAGGGCAGATCTGGGTCAGATCGGCGCATCACAACAATAATCCTGTCCTTAACCTTAGACACACCTTTATAGCATGCTGGCCTTAGGTTTAATCATGCAATCGTGTGTTTTCCTTGTGACGCCTGACTGTTTTTAACGGCCTCACCTAGAAAGAGTCTAAGACTCAAGCCAGCTGTAGAATACATAAGGAATAAAACACTTCAGAGCGTGCAGTTATAGGAAAATAATCAATGACAAGTTGATGTCTGACACAACCTTAGCTACTTAAAGAAATAGCAAAAGAAATAATAACTATTGGCTGTTGATTCGATGATATATTCAGTGAAGTGTTGTTTTTGTCAAATGACGCACTTGTGATTGTATAGCAACTGCACAGTACTAGCTATAGCTACACACACACACACACACAATATTGTCAAAAGTTTTGGGACATCTACCTTGACATGCACATGAATGTAATATGGAGTTGTCCCGCCCTTTACTGCTATAACAGCTTCAACTCTTCTGGGATGGCTTTCCACAGGGTTTAGGAGCGAGTTTATGGGAATTTTTGACCGTTCCTCTAGAAGTGCATTTGTGAGGTCAGGTAATAATGTTGAATGAGAAGGTCTAGCTCTTAAAGGTCTCCACTTTAATTCATCTTACAGGTGTTCAATCAGGTTGAGGTCAGGACTCTGTGCAGGCCAGTCAAGTTCCTCCACACCAAACTCCCTCATCCATGTCTTTATGGACCTTGCTTTGGTCACTGGTGTGCAGTCATGTTGAAACAGGAAGTGGGTCATCCCCAAACTGTTCCCACAAAGTTGGGAGCATGAAAACCAAATATTAAAAGTTCCTTTCACTGGAACTATGGGGCCGAGCCCAACCCCTGAGAAACAACACCTTGACTTGAAGGGGTGTCCCAACATTTTTGGCAATATAGTGTATATATATATATATACACACTACTATAAATATAACTACTTGAACCAAATGAAACATCTGGTGTGATTTCCATGTCACATAACAGACTTCACACAAGCTTCAATGGCAGACATGCAAAATAAGCTAGCTGCACAAGCTAACTCTCTCTAAGCGTCATGTCTTTACATAATGTCTCAACAAGAGCTTGTGTATACGATACGTGATATAACACAAAACAAGACATGATGAGTTTAAAAATGTTAGCAACAAGCAAAAAGAAACTAAGTGAAATGTGGGGAACTGAAAAAACGTCGCACCACAGAACGTAGCCCCTAGCTAATTCAGGTATAATTGGAAATATGAACTGATCATATATGGAGGTACAAGTCCTCCTAATGCACTGCGTGTGTGTTTTATGTTGATGTATAGTCTTAAAAAAGAAAGCGTGTTTCCACTGTACACACATTGTATAGCACATGACAACAAAGCTGCTCCACCTGTAGTACACATTAGCGTGTATTTGCATTAATAACGCACACAAAACGAGCCGCATTTAAAGTGAAGACATAAACAAATACATTGTGTGTCATTTACCTGTCAGCTATCGTGGACTGTGAGCCGCTCATTGGGCTTCCGTTTCTTGCTTGTTATTTTCCTCCTTTTCAGCTTTATCCAACTAGCATTTTACCAAGGTGCTCCCAAAAGATGAACTTTAAAAAGGTTATTTAATTATCCAAAAAGAAAAGGAAAAGTCTGTCACGAACAGCGAATGGACAAAAACAAACAAACAAAAAAAGTCACATGAGGAGACTCGACTTCGGTGGACTAATGGAGCTGGTCATCTGCATATAAACTGCAACAACAACAAAAAAAAATGATCAGAAATAAGACCTGCACGGAATGGTGAAAGGTTTTTAGCAAATGGAGCATACTCTTTTCACCCCCTCGAGCGAATGCCTCAGCATTACACGACTCCCTGACTTAGGGTCGACTCCCAGCTTGAAAAACTCGTATTTTGTTTGGTTTTCACCCATTAATCCGTGTTTTTTTCCCCCCCTTCTTCTTCTTTTTTGTTTCTTTGTCCCCGATGAACGAAAAAAAAAACAAAAACAAACAAACAACAAAATGTTACTCTGTAGCCTCTAACAGCGTGTTTTTCTTTCCGTAATGTCGCCGTCCGGGCAACGTGACCGCCGTTCACTTCTGTGGGAAAAGAAAACAAAGTGTCATCGGCGTTAAGTCTCCTTTTCGTGGGGAAAAATCAAACCCCATGTTAAAAAAAAAAAGTTGTTTCCTCGCTGTTTCCAGGCCTCTGCTTTTTTTTTTTTTAGCCGAACAGCATGGCACTTTCTTTCTTTTTTTTCCCTCCTCCTCCTCCTCCTCCTCCCTCCTTCAGTAAAGAAAAACGCTTCGTATCCCGTGTAAAAGTTTCTGCGGCTTCAAAGTTTCACGTTCATAAAAAGGCACCGACATTTCCCTTACTTTCCCCCCCCACAGAAACTTTGATGTCAGACAGGGACGGGGGTCGGGGGTAATTCAGATATCCTCCTCCTAAAAAAAAAAACGACTTGCATGGGGAGGGTGGGAAAAGAAAGAGAGAGAGAGAGAGACTCGGCTGAAATGTTTTTACTTTAATACTGAAACATCCTCCTCTGTATAACAAACAAAACAACTCAACGCTCCTCGGTATTCCAAACTTGGGCTTTAGTCATTTTAGTCCTCTCCTTGTCTCCATGTTTTTTTTTTTTTCTTCCGAAATTCAGTAGTTTTTTTTTTTTTTCTTCCCCTCTCTTCCTTTTCTTTCACCGAAAATGCACTGTTATGCGCTATTGATTCCAAACGCAAATAATCAGCTCTTGCATAATGATGCCACGCAAGTCAAATTCCCATTAAAAAAAAAACAAGTCTCGTTAAAAAAAATGGCCAGCAAAAAAAAAAAAAAAAATCCACATATTCCCAGACTTTCAGGCAAAAATTAGATCGACGGATTCCTGCGCTCCAGACACGAACCACTCCCTCGGTTTTTTTTTTTTTTTTTTTTTTGGGAAGTGAGAGATCCTTCCGCAGCCGCACATGTGTCGCTGTTAGTCCCTGCGAGTTCCAGTCAAGAGCTTTACTCTCACATGCACCAGCTTCCTGCTGCTTATTATTGTCCAAACAATTTATTTAATATAATTACAGCTGTGTTTGCATGAACAAACAGAAGTGACTGAAAGAAAAATAAAGAAAAGTTTTTAAAGCGTTCCCAAGCTTCTCCAATTAAAGCGCTATTAATGCTTATAAGATTATTTATTCTCCTAGTATATACGTGCCGAGAGTTTTTAGAAAGGCTTTCTCTTCAAGGTCAACCTTGGCACTATAAAAAAAAGAAGTTCTGGATTTTTTTTAATAATATATAAGCTTTATATCACCTTTTTTTGTTTTATTTGTTATAATGTTCCAAACAGGACTTTTAACATCTCCACAAACAAATGTTAAAGTTCTCTGCCTGACTTTTTTTCCCCCTAAGACAACTTATTTTTAAAACCTTTCTTTCTTTCTTTCTTTCTTTCTTTCTTTCTTTCTTTCTTTCTTTCTTTCTTTCTTTCTTTCTTTCTACTATACTAGACAAAGATAACGCCTTTGTGTTTTATTCTCACGGTTATTTTTTAATGTAATGTGATTGGTGTTTATTTTATTATAGCTTTCTCGAGTTTATTTCGAGGACATTACCGCCGCCTGCTGGTTGGCTTTGTGTATCGTTACAAACGTGACACAGATAAGCGTTTACACGTAAAATGAACAGCCTGTAGATGTGTGTGTGTGTGTGTGTGTGTGTGTAATGTTTACATTGGACGTTTTAAGTCAGGTCAGGTCCGGCCAGAATGCAAAGTATTTAATTATAGTAAATACAATTACGTTTATATTTTAAAATACACGTTATTTTCTTCAAATGTTTACTTATATTTTTGTATATTTTAATGATTGTATAAATATATAGAATAACGACCATGCTACTGCATTCTGTGTCTGTGTGTTACAGAGAGAGAGAGAGAGAGAGACAGAGAGACAGAGAGACAGAGAGAGAGAGATAACGGAAGTGACGCACATGTTTGGCTACTCCCTCGTGGCTAATAAAAATACAGCGCTTTTTCAACACTTTATTTCATTCAAAAACATGGTTTATGTCACAACACGCAAAAAAAGCTTCACAGCTTTATGCTAAATCACCATTTGTGGAAAGTCGCACAAGTTCTTGCAAAAGAGTTTACTTCTAGAGCTATTAATCTCTTATGTTCTTAATAACTATCAATATTTTTACATCTACTTTAGTGCTCAGGTCCTGTTAAGCTACAGTATTTTTTGTACTTTATTAAAATTTCAAGTCATAAACAATGTGTTCCCTTCATTGTCCACCTGCTTTAGAAGAAGAAGAAGCCTTTATTTTGCCACAGATACATTACAGCAGAGTGAAGTACTTTTCTTCGTATATATCCCAGCTGAGGAAGTTGGGGTTAGAGTTCATGGTCTGTCGGGATACAGAACCCCTGGAGCAAAGAGGGTTATGGGTCTTGCTCGATGCCTTTAGCACATTATTTTACTGCTCAGTTTGTCCATTAGCATTATTAAGCTTCTGTTTTTCCTGCCATCGCCTG
Organism: Hemibagrus wyckioides; assembly: GCF_019097595.1. Classification (NCBI taxonomy): domain Eukaryota; kingdom Metazoa; phylum Chordata; class Actinopteri; order Siluriformes; family Bagridae; genus Hemibagrus; species Hemibagrus wyckioides. The sequence continues at coordinate 6,906,018 of NC_080737.1, forward strand.
TACTTGGTGCGAGTTTTCCGAGAAGCAAAACACGCAATGTCCACCATAAAGACGCAGGAGAGGGCATAGATGGCCACCCCACCCACCTTCATGACCAGTTTGGGTTTAGGAGACGTCAGCTCACAGTAGAGCATCCGGCCACCAACGCCGATCCGCACACAGGCGAAGAGTGTGATGAAGAGGAGGTCGACAAAGTCACCGGTCAGGCTGTCATAGCGGCCCAACTGCTTGAGGAACCAGCGGGCCTGCAGGAGTGGATTGGTGATTTCACTGCCGAAGAGCACCGCACATGCCTCGATGCCTGATTCACCCATTCCCAGAGCACACACAATGCCCAGGATGCTTAGGGTGTGATGCGCCAGCATAACAGGACCCTCTGTACGGAAGTACACACACCAGGCCATGTCAAAGAGGAAGTAGCCCAGACTGAGGAGCAGAGCTAGGATCTGGAGTGGTGTGTTTTCTGAGCCTGGAGATGAGAGGAAGGAAAAATACAGGCTGAGGATACATCCTGAAGTTTCTTTTGATGCTCAACTGATCGTGGAGAGAAATAATTGTGGTAAACATTTTTGGGTGTTTACTATTAAAATCTAATTCTTTGAACTCAGTGTGAACAGAACAAGCTTTCTACATGCTAGATCATTGTTTCTCAACTCCAACACCAACACCTCCCAACATACACTATATTGCCAAAAGTTTTGGGACACCCAAATAAGTTTAGGTGCTGTTTTCAAGGGGTTGGCCTTAGTTCCAGTGAAAGGAACTAATTAATGCTTCAGCATACCAAGACATTTTGGACAATTTCATGCTCCCAACTTTGTGGGAACAGTTTTGAGATGACCCCTTCCTGTTCCAACATGACTGTACACCAGTGCACAAAGAAAGGTCCATAAAGACATGGATGAGCGAGTTTGGTGTGGAGGAACTTGACTGGCCTGCACAGAGTCCTGACCTCAACCCCATAGAACACCTTTGGGATGAATTAGAGTGGAGGCTGTGAGCCAGGCCTTCTCGTCCAACATCAGTGCCTGACCTCACAAATGCACTTCTAGAGGAATGGTCAAAAATTCCCATAAACACACTCCTAAACCTTGTGGAAAGCCTTCCCAGAAGTCTTGAAGCTGTTATAGCTGCAAAGGGTGGGTGAACTCCATATTACATTCATGTGCATGTAAAGGCAGACGTCCCAAAACTTTTGGCAACCTAGTGTACCTGGTTTAGCTTTTGGAGAGTTTCATAATTAGCTCATGAGTTAGACAAGGTTTTTTAGGGAGAAGAAAAAATGTTGGAGTGGAGTGACCATGTGGTAGACGGCATACAGTAAAAAAAAAAAAAAAAACAATGTATTGTGTCAATGAGTGAGAAATAGAAAAGAAACAGGATTTGAATCTGGGATTCTAAGAAATCAACCATTTAATTTTACAGTTGAAACCTTTTATCTAATTAATATTTTCATTGTGTGCAGTGTCAAGGTAACCAATCCTAGGAACACTGGTCATGAGACAAGAACCTTGAATGCACCTTGAATGAGATGCCAGTCCATCACAAGTGACCACACAGATACATTCACACATCCATTCTGATGAGGAAAATTTACCATATCCAATCCCCCTACCAGCATGTTTCAAGGTGGGAGGACACCAGAGAAACTGGACAAAACCTATATGGATATGGGGAGAATGTAAGAAACACCACATGGAGAGTAACCCAAGTTCAGGAACCCAGGAGCCAGGAATTCTGAGGTGTTTACCCAGGAGCGTGGAATTCTAAGCTGGTACACCATCATTTTGTCCAGTTGAAACTGTGGTTTGTTACATGGAAGGGTTCCAGAAATAGTTTGGGGTAAAACAAATCTTTAGATAGCAAAACCAACCAAACAAACTTTTATAAAGAGTGTATACCATTTAATACTCACCTGCATGTGTGAATGGCCATGGCCCGTCAACGAATCCGATGTAAGCAGTTAGCAAAACTATCAGGACCCCGTGGAGCAGGGTGATGAGTCTGCAGTTCCACTCGGCATTTCGCTTTCTGTTCACGTGACACAACAAAATGTACAGAAAAAGCCAGCCAATGAGGCTGCAGCTTGTCTCAACCAGGAATAGCGTCATGGCTGAGCTAAAGAGATGACAAACATAATAAACTTACTTTGATACAATACCATTTGCTTGTCTGATGCACAAGCAAGTCTATTCGTTTCAATTAGCGTTATACACTAGGGCTGAAGATGTCTCCTCAAAGCTCATAATCCACAGGTTTTACCTCAGCCTTTGCAAAATCCCACCTTCTGCTGCATCAGACATCTAGGCATTGCCTCTCACCAGTCTCCTCCAAACAGACACTTCCTGCCCTCAGTAACCTACACTGGCTCCCTGCTGGAGGCCTGTCTCATCAGACAAGAGTATTATTCTTACATCTTAATATTTTTTTCCATGACAGCGCCAAACTACAACCTCATTTCCTCACTTACATCTCCATCCCCTCCCTGAGCGTACAAGCATCCTGAGCCTCTTAAGAGATTAACGTCACAGTACTCAAGCGCCAAGGAAGATGGAGCCACTCAACCTCCGGCCCAATGGCCTCGGAGGTCAGAGGAGGAAACCAGCGTGATGTCTTACGTCCTCCCACGTATGATCACCCCATGTCGCTGAGCAAGAGGAGCAAAGATGTGCCAAATGGTTAGGGTTAGCGTAAAGAAGTCTAAGAAAGTCTTTAGAATTTCTGCATATTTGATAAGGTTGAAGACCAGAATTAATGAATGTTTTTGGTGAAGTTTATATAAAAATGCTATCTACTTTTTTCATTTTTAATATAGTAGACAGTCAAATGTTCAAGATATTCCAGAAAATAAATGATTACATTTAGCTTTTTCTACAAAAAAAAAATCGTACACCACACCACATTTATCCTCATAATGCAAAAAACCTTAGATGGTGGAACTGCAGTATTAACTCATGTCCATCTTATCCACTGAAGGGTTATTACCTATAAGGACTGGACTATTGGCATCCCAAATAAAGACTTGTCTCATTTGTTTTCATCAAAATGAGACATAAACAGTAAAACTGGGACCTACATTTAAAATCTATGCATTAGTTATAAGATAGTGTTTAGTGTAGTGCACTACATAGGGTGTAGCAAGCCTGTTAAATACTCTCTTTCTCTTTACCCTTATATGAGTGACCACTTGCTCTGTCCACCTGCAGTGAGCGCTAGTGCTATCTGTTTCGTTTGTTCGTTTTACATCAACACAACAGCGCCCCCTGTCGTAGTAGATTCAGAGATAGGACCAACACCGTAACCAACTGGAAATCATTCATTCTTTTACTCTCTCACTAACTCATTTGTTTGTTTGTTTGTGTGGTTGGTTAGTTGATTGGTTGGTTGGTTGGTTAGTTGGTTGGTTATTCCTTGATAATGTTTCTCAGCTTTTGTTTTATCCCAGATGTCAAAACGACATAACAAAACTCATGGTATTTGCTGTTACATTATTGGTATTCGACATAAAATAATAATTAAATAGAAAATATTCATTTGAATTAGAATCATTGTATTATTAACACCACATGGTAAAATATAAACAAAAGGGGAAAAAATCAAAGAGGCCAAAAAGCTTAAAAAGGAACAATTTTTTAAATATAAATAATAATTCTAATAATCATACTATTAAAGTTCAGTTCATTCATTTCAGTTCAATCCAATTATATTTGTACACCTGTATGCTTTTAACAATGGACAATGTGGCAGAACAGCTTTACAAGCATAAAAACATTCATAAAGTTTACATTTTACATTTTTAATCATCCTTATGAGCGAACCGAGGCTTCCTAACGATATTAGGAAGAAACCATCATACATCAAGCATAATAAACTCTTATTTGTGAGCTACTTCTCTCTCATTCATCTCTTAACCATATTTTCATTTGTTTGTCACATATCGTTGGCTACAGATCTATTTATTTAAATTTTTAGTGCATTCCTTGTTTCCTTCATGAGGCAGCAGGGTGGCTTAGTGGTTAGTACTGTTGCCTCACAGCAAGAAGGTCCTGGGTTGGAACAGGCAGGGGCCTTTCTGTGTAGAGTTTGCATGGTCTCCCCGTGCCTATGTGGGTTTCCTCCCACAGTCCAAAAACATGTACATTAGGTTGATTGGTGAGTGTGTGTGGTTGTCTGTCTATATGTGTGGCCCTGTGATGGACTGGTGCCCTGTCCAGGGTGTACCCCTTTTGCCCAATGTGTGCTGGGATAGGCTCCAGCAGATCCCCGTGACCCTAATTAGGAATAAAGTGGGTATAGCCGATGGATGGATGGATATTTTTTCATATTTTTTGTGGGCTGTAAAACCTGTAGGGGGCACTCTTTCACCTCTTTCATCACTTTCTCTTCCCTTCCTTTGCCACAGACTGGACTGAGTGAGTTCATTGCTTATAAGGTACAAAAAGACCATGATCCTTACTACGGATATTATAATGATTTTAAATTTTCAAGTCGTTTTGTCAATTACATCCTTCAGAATGAAACAAACTTGTGACATCCTTTATAAAAAGGCAAAAAAAAAAAAAAAACCCCAAAAAACCCCACCACAGATTGTAGATGACTTTTGTGGTTTTTCTTTACTTAAAAAAAAAATACATCCTATATATAGAAAATGTAATTATGACTGACTCAAAACTCCTACATCTCAACATAGCCTACTAAGCAGACAAAGAATCGCTTGTGTTATTCCTCTCATAATTCCCAATCTTCTTCCAAGAGGAAACAGTGGATCATTAAACTGCAGTTATGAACTGAATTGCTCACAAAATACACATTACACTTCACACTCCACCCATGAAAACAGAGCTTTAAATTAAGCCCGAGTTGTCTTACAGACCTCATAGTGGCAGGCCATATGGGCGGTGGAGTCTGCCATGTTTAAGTAAAATACCCTGACTAATCAGATATAAAGCATGATCATCTCTTGTGGGTAATGTTGATATTCTTCTCCTGTGTCTTATATTCTGTATTTTATTCCTTTTAGGTATTCAGCAGCAAGACAAATCCCAGGTTTATTTTTACACTCTTTCTAAGTTTTTAATCGTTTCTATAGTAACACCATACAAAGGCAGATACAAGATATAATCTACGTTTAATAGTAAACAAATTCTCTTTGTGTGAGTGTGCTTCAGAGCTTCAGAGCTGCAAGTTTTCCTACAGGACAGAGGATCGTTAGGCGTTTTCTTTTCTCACCACTCTCATTAAATATTGGACTGAGAGTTCTTCACGTTGTTTTCTTTTACTTTTCTGATGCACAAAGTTTGACAAAAAGCCACTCTTTCAACTAGAAACCTAATCATTGGAGCAAACCATAAATGAAGCAAATTAGTTAGCCAAGTAAAGAAAAAAAATGATGGTTTTCGGTGTCTATCTTCACTCTCTGTTCCATTTGGACTCGATCTCGACTTGGCTGGGAGATGAAAACCTGTGCCACGCTGATTTAGAGTGTAACATATCTTTATTTGGCATTGTTTATGCAAAAAACAAAATGAAAATTACAGTGTATAAAAAAACACAAGCATCAAACCACATGTTCTTAATTTACACACATAAGCAGAACTATAACATTACTACAAAAACAATGAGACCGCACAGGTGAACAGGTTTATATACACATCCGGTTTGTCTTGTCGAGCCGTGAGGATGAGACGTGTCACTTCACGATATTTAGTAGTCTAGGAGGATGTTTGTTGAAAGAGTCGAAAGAATCCAGAGAATTTAAACAATGCTTTCATAGCTGTTTGGTTTTCCTTCTGCTGGAACATTTGCTGGAGGTTAAGTTACAAAATTCAAGCGGACCTATCATTTTGTGTATTCCAGGTATAACAGGATGTGAGGCCAAAATAAAGCGTGCAATCCATCACGAGAAGGTTAAATGGCTGGCGATTGTGGGATGATGAAAGGTGGATCTTTATAAAAGATCAAAGCACTAGGCTTTATATTAACATCTGAACTGGTTTCCATAAAAGATAACAGAAACTTTCACATATACAGCAGTTTTGCTTCAGATATTTTGTGTTGCGGTGATACAAGGCAAATAAGTGAAGCTTGCAGCTATCTGATTAGCCTTGGAAACCACATTTATTAACATAAATATTAAAATAAAACAGCAGAACAGAACAGCAGACTCGGATTTAAGACGAATAAACAATAATCGCTTCTTATCCAATTCAGCCTTCAGGCCACTAAAATAAAAGGACAAACCCTCGCTTGAGGTTAACATAAACCTATACATCTTTTTTGATAATCCCACGACTCATCCACGGTGGTTTGAGGAGACAAAACAAACGTATCGATATCAACGTTCCTTTTGAGCAAACATGAACAAGCGTACATACACACAAAAGAAAAAGAAGTCTCAGTGTAACAAACATGGACGTTATGACTGAACGATCAGACGCTGCGGCTGATGAACGTGAGGCAGAGAAAAAGAGGGAGCTGTGAATCCCCTCAGCAGTCAAAACGCAGCTACAGTTTAGTCTGCTGACGATATTTACAAAAGCAGTAGTCTCTGAGCGACAAAAACAAACCTCCAAAGTGATGTCTGGCTCTACAATCTCGTGTACAGTTTATTGGTCAGTACGAGGATCGGCTTCTTTTATCGGCCAAAAGGATCGAACCTGATTTGACTCTTTGTGAGTGAGTTACTATGAGCTTTAAATGAGAACTATGTGACACTACTGCGAAAGAAAATGGTTGAGGAATGTGATTATTTCTGTACATGTGTTGTACTGGTCCTGCTTACTCTATGGTGCTGTTGTACAGTTTATAGAAATACTGTTTGACAAAGCCTTCTTTAATACGAAAATCCCACCATTTTTCATTATTCTGACCTTTCAGCTGAATGATATTTTTCGATTAGCAGATTCTCTAGAAAATTTGGCCAATTTCAATTTGCTGTAAAATTCAAGTCGCTTAATATTACATATACTATATACACTTTTTTTTTGAAAAGGTTATAAACGTCATACATTGAGACAATGTGACATTGAGTTCCTCAGGTGGTTGAGAATTACTGTGTTTTGGGGGGAAAAAAACAAGACAAATCATAAAACAGAAGTATTAAAAAACTGGCATGGCTGAAGGAGCTCACTTTAGTTCGATACGTCCAATCAGGAATTAGCAGAGCTCGCGAACGGACGGAGAAGACGAGGTCCTCCTGTTCCGGCAGACGTTATTCGTATCTCTCGATTCTTGTGTTGTAAAGGGACAGTGAATGGACATCTTTCTTGGTTTCACAGGTTATTTGTGCAGGTCAGTGTACTTTACTCCAGGAGAAACACAATGAAAAAATAAGAAAGAAAAAGCAAGTCAGATATTAGAATTAGCTGCTATATCATGTAAACCTAACATAGAGGTAACACTGTGGATGTAAAATGACTGATTTGCATCAGATTTCCAGCATTTCTCCAGACAAATCAGATATAAAGCACAAAAATCTCTTAACCTGTATTCTTAACCTGTGTCTTATATTCTGTATTTTATTCCTTTTAGGTATTCAGCAGTTCCAGCTGCAAGACAAATCCCAGGTTTATTTTTGAGCTCTTTCTAATTAGTTTTTAATCGTTGCTATAGTAACGCCATACAAAAGCAGATGTATGATATTCTAAGCTTTACAGTAAACAAGTTCTAAGAGTGCGCTCCAGGGTCAGAGCTTCATAGCTGCAAAGTTTCTGACAGAGGATCGTTTTGTTCTCACCACTCTCATTAAATATATGACTGAGAGTTTATATAAATCTTCAAGTTGTTTTTTTTTTCTTTTCTGATGCACGAAGTTTGAAAAAAAGTCATTCATTCAAATAGAAAACCTCAACGGGTGTTTCAGACCCGGAAATGTATTTCAGCAGACTGAACTGAAGACCCCATAGTTCAGCAACTAACATGAACCTCCTCTGCTTCTGTATCAGTTCCTTTCCATAGGCATCATATACATTTATGGAAATTATTTAGCTAAAGATCACTCATCAGACCAACAGAGATGAATCACATCTGTTGAGAGTCTTTAGTGAAACAAACTATTGTTTATAGCCATGAACTACTTAACTTTACCGTTAAGGTTTCTATTGTCGCCTTTCAGCCATGACGGTTGCTTATCTGAGTCTTTGTAGACAAGGAATCTTGTTTAAATGACATTTTAGTAGCAGTGTTGCTGAGGTTATGAGAAACCAGCCAGCAGCAGTCTGTAGAGAGGAAATTCTAATCATATTCGTTTCTATAGGTACCTGGTCGCTTGGTGGTTTGTTGTTGCCATTGACGCCCTTCAGTAGTACCGTCTTCTCCGTCTTCTCTGTCTTCTCCGCCTTCATCTCCACCACAATGTTATCCTTGTTGGTCGTCTCTTTGGTGCTGTACACAACAACAACCCACACGTTAACAAGCACTAGACAAAAAACCACACTTCAACCTCAATAAACACAAAAACACTGAATAGAAACATACACACAGTGATGTTCTTAAAATAAACGCACACCATTTGAGTGAACCGGAACTTACATTTCCTGTTTGCCGGAACGTCCACAAGGCAGTTTGCCCTTCTTGTGCAGGAAATACAGCACGCTGCCCAAGATGGCTATGAGGAGAAGGCTGATGATTATGATCACGATCATCACGCCGCTGTTATCGACTGGAGGAACAGAGAATAAAATACAATCAGGTCAACAAGTCACCATAACTCCACACCAAAGATACAACGCATAATAAAGATCACGTTAAAAAAGGTCGGAATGTTCCAGAAGCAGTTGAATGAAACATGTTAACCTTCACTAGTGGTACTTTATATTATAAATGCCTCATTTTATCTCCAGCTCTCAGTGGTGGTGTGGCTGAGGTTGCCAGGTGTGTGGATTTTATGAGAAATTTGTGGGAGAAATCAAAAACTGGTACCAGAAAGTATATCTTGTTATCTGTCGGATGTACATTGGTCTAACTAAAGATCTATAATATCTCTCATCAGCTGCGTAAAAAAATCCATTTACAACAGGGCTATCACGAAGGTCCACCCAGTATTTCATAGCAGTTTATTAAAATGTAGAAATATCAATTTTCATGGTTTGTGACAACAAATTATAATAACTGAGTTATAAAACTCAGTAAAAAAAAATCAGTATATAAAATATAATACATTTATTTGCAAGTTAGGATATATTAATCATTATTACACCAATTGACATTCTAGTCTCTAATTCATATAGAATTTAATGTATTTTTTTTTAATATAAATTATTATATTAAATTATGTCTTGATGTTTTGCCAAACTGTCCTGGGGTAAAGTAAAAAGTACAGAGGATAAGTAAGAGGGTAGTTAGTGGTGGTAGTACTGGTGGTAGTGGAGGTAGAACTGGTGGTAGTGGTAAAAATGCTGAAAAGATCTAATAGTCTAAAAGTGAAAAGTGTTGGTATATAACACCTTCCTAGCCACAAAACCCTGACTACAAATCGTCCAGAAGAAGAAAAGATCTTTATCGTTGCCTGCGTGAAAATAGCACTCATTTACACCCATTTCTCCATTATTTGTGTTTTTAGATCACATCCAGGCCCGAATCCATTATATATATCTCCATCTATTATATGAACAGCCTTAAAGTCAGCACAGAAAACTTTCCTCTCAGCCGTGTGATTAGTCTCGGAGTGAGTAAACATATGCAAATTCGAACAAAAAAATCATGAATGTGTCCTTCGGAGACGCTTCATATTCATTCCTGGAGAAAGACCGAGCCGGATAATTGACTTGCTAATGCACAACAGCATTAAAAGACGAATGCCTGTGCACTCGTACTCCTCCTGTGAGACTGTTAAAAGCCTTTAGGTTGGCGTTTTTTCTCTCTCTCCCCCAAACACTAAATATAAGCACGCTGTTAGACGACAAACAATTGTCTGGGAATGAATTTTATAAGCCAAATCTTCTCAATGAAACAGCGTGTCGCCACCGCAACCGTTTACCACAATAATTAAACGCTTTGCTACCCTGGCGTGGCGCTTCGAAACATTTTTTTGTTCCGCGTTCGCTTCGGAAAAAGCTAATTATATACTCATCTGGAGAAAAATACACATATGTGGGATGTGTTTTCCTAACCAACGTCTGCCTTGATTTTTTTTCTTTTATTTTTTTTGCCATATGATTTTTTTTCCTTCACACAGAATTTTAAATATGCCCAGAGGCTGGTGAGGAGAGCCAATCTAACTTTTGCAATGGTTCCTCTACCATGAAAAAAAAAACCCATGTATTATTCATAATCATTAGCCGATCTTTCGGATGGATTTGGGAAGACAGAAATGAAAGTCCAGGCTGAAGAAGCTGCGAGAAGTGATTACCTGCATCCTTCCTCGCTGTCGGGGTTACGATAGGAACTGCGAAGAGACGCAAAGAGAGAACAGTTTAGGAGTCTGTAGGGCTGCTGAATATCTAATATCTCTTGCTTAATTGTGAGGTTTCTCAGTGAAAACGTGAAAGTCGATCTAAAAACTTTTTCACTTGTCATTTCCTTGTCACTAGGGCGCCATCTTTTAACTGTAAAGCTACATATATATGTATATTGTTGGACTTCTTATTGAAATAGAATGCAAGATCACGTTAAAAAAAAGGTCAGATTGTTCCAGAAGCAGTTGAAGGAAACATATGAACCTTCATCGGCTTACACCGATTTTGTGTTACACAGTAATTTATATTATAAATGCCTCATTTTATCTCTAGCTCTGAGTAGCGGTGTGGCTGAGGTTGCCAGGTCTGTGGATTTGATGAGAAATTGGGCAGATGGAAAAATGTGCAATTTCTTGTCACTAGGATGGAGAACTTTACATTTTGTTGCCATTAGGATTTAGAAATTTACATTTCTTTGTCACTAAAATGTAGAAATTAAAATTTCCTTGCCACTAGGATGGAGAATTTACATTTCATTGCCTTTATGATGGATAAATTAACATTTCCTTGTCAATAGGATGGAGAAATTTACATTTCCTTGTCAGTAGGATGGGGAAATTTACATTTCCTTGTCAATAGGATGGGGAAATTTACATTTCCTTGCCACTAGGATGGAGAAATTTACATTTCCTTGCCACTAGGATGGAGAAATTTACATTTCCTTACCACTAGGATGGAGAAATATACATTTCCTTGTCAATAGGATGGAGAAATTTACATTTCCTTGTCAACAGGATGGAGAAATTTACATTTCCTTGCCACTAGGATGGAGAAATTTACATTTATTTGTCACTATGATGGAGAAATTTACATTTCCTTGTCAATAGGATGGAGAAATTTACATTTCCTTGCCATCTTTTATCTGTAAGGCTAAATATATATGTATGTTGTGGGACTTTTTGTTAGGGATTATTTAAGATGCAAGGCTAAGGACCACTGTTAGTTAGTTTTTTTTATTCCAAATCTATAAATGTACAATTGTACGTTGTGGGTTCCACCCTAGTGACAAGAAACAGGACAGTTTAGTATCTTCATTTCTAGTAGTGGATTCTTTCCATACTTCTAAAAATCATCATAGAGGGAAAATCCTACGCAGGAGGATGAAGAAGTTAATTAAGTGTCATTAAGACCAGATGATTTTATCCTAACTTGTCCTAACATGCAACATGTCCACTAGCTTCAAATAGTAGTACGAAATATTTTATAAGTAAATAAAGTTGATGTAAATAAAATCTACATCAACAAATGTATCTTGAAAAACACATTCACACATTAGGACGTTCATTAGGATCAACATCATCACTGCCGTTTTTCCCTCAACTATAATGATTCGTCCGTTTACAAAGGCACTGTAAATGTAACGCTGATGTGCTCAGAGGAATAAATAAAAGCCGTACTGCTCGTGATGGTGAAGTTCTTGGTGTCTGCACCCATCACGTTTGTTGCGCTGCACATAGCAACCGTATCCATGGTCACCTTCAGAGTCAAGACGCTTTGGACAACATCCTCTGTCTCTTTCTTCAGCACCTCACGTGAATTCTGACAATGCACACACCCACACAGAAATACATCAGAGATCATCAACTAGTATGTACCTCCTTGTCGATGAATATGTGTGTGTGTGTGAGTGTGTGTGTGTGACAGATAGAGATAGTTGTGTGTTTTCCTTGGAAAAAAACAGCTAGAAACCAGAGGTGGATATGAATAAAAGTAGAACTTTGATAACGTTGTGCACATATCATCTCATGCATCAGGGGATTATTTATACTCTGTCTGTGTGTGTGTGTTGCTCACAGGGCTGCCAGTAACGTTCCAGGTAATAACCGGTCGAGGGAAACCTCTCGCTTCGCAGGTCAGGTTCAGCCACTTTCCCACTCTCTCCATCATGGGCACCTCCCTCTCCACATCCCTCAGCTCAGGAGCGCCTGGCAGATAAGATCGCATTTCAGTCTTGATTTTTTAAAAACACATTCATTTATTTTATTTTAATAGAATGTACATAGCTTATCTGTAGCTGGATAAACATTATTAATGGAAATGTACTCATTATTCTGTTGTTGGGAATCCCACTGGGGTGTGTGTGTGTTTGTGTGTGTGTGTGTGTGTGAGAGAGAGAGAGAGAGAGAGAGCAGATGTTTTACCAGTTATTATGTTACAAGAGCCTAATATTTACAGTATAAAGATGATTTTCATCAAGAAGTATTGAGAATGTCATGAAATAAACACAGATTTATATTTTCTATTCAAGCAAAAACCAAATAAGTGAAAAACAGTAGAAACAAAAAAATACACTGCTGCACTGATGGCTCATGAGGGCGGCTCACCGTGCACGATTATATGCACTGATCCGCTGGTGTGCAGGCCCGGTATGGTGGGAACGGTCACCTCGCATTCGTAACGTCCGGCCGTGTCGAAGGAAGCATCCTGCAGCTGCAGCACATGTCCTCGTCTTATCTCTACACCGTCCTGCACACACACACACACACACATTCATCATTCATTTCCAAATAAAATGAAAACAAACAACAATTACAGTTATGCTCTTAAAAAACTATCCACATTCACAAGGTTTCTTTAAATAAATACAAAAACTAAACACTTTTAACCGTAAAGGATCCCATGTTCCACTCCCCCCCCCACACACAGATGTCTAGCAAAGCACATTTTTATCACAGTATCAATGCTTTTTCACACTATTTCCACCATTAATGATTTACACACTATGAACGTTCATCGTAGCACTACTGCTAACGTTGGTACTATGAAGCGATCGGATAATTAATATTAATCAATAAAGTAATTCTAATTCAAATGCAGTTTTAAAATGAACCTCGAACGTCAGTATCGGAAACATCAGGGTTGCTGTTAAATAGCACACCTACAACAGACTATTTTAAATAACTGTTCCTTTGTATCCATTGTAGTAGAGTAGTAACAATAATAATGACAATTCCAGTCCAATAACCTCAACATGACCTCTACACTGCATATGATATATGAACACTATAAATCCTGAGGGTGTGATATACAGCCCAAGTACCTTAAACCACACAGTGGATGTCTCTAGGGAGGACAAAGCGTTACATGTGGCTGTCAGACTCTCTCCCTTCAGCATGATCTCTGAGTCTTTGGGAATCACCACAGCTGGGTCAAGATCTGTACACACACACACACACACACAGACACACATCCTGTGCTTAGTACGTTGCATGACATGAGTTATTACTGTACTTTCAGAGTAAATTTAGCATGTGTGTGTTAACACAAAACAGGCCAGGTCCGATACATCTGCCTCTATTCGTGAACAGGAAGTGGTGATGGAGAAGAGGAACAAAAGTGCTACAGTTTGAGAGCAGCTCCATTTACATACAGTTCACGGCAAGCTGCAAGCTCGCCCCTACGTCAGAATCCTCAGAGTCCAGGTCCAGAGTCTGGCACTTATATACGCCGCTGTCTCTGCGCGTCACATCCTTCAGAAGCAGCAGGTTGCCTTCAGCCTCCAGACCAACGTCCAGCTCCTATTGAGAGACGAGGATGACTCACAGATAAAGATCTTTCTCAGGTCAGACCTGTCATATCACGGCATATACCTACTCACACCACTGATACTTAGAAAAGCATGGATTTATTTTATATTATATAAGTACAAGAAGAACAAGAGACAGTAGCTGTGGTTAATGAGCTGAATGCAGCCACATGAGTAACTGCTTTTACTGTCTACTGACTCAGGGAGCTTGAATCACTTCTTCGTCACTTCTTCGACTAAGTCTTATAAAAAAAAAAGGAGTGAGGTAAAATACGCAAAACACCATGACGTTATGGATTAATGCTTTTAAACCGTACATGCACTCCTGTGTAATTATTCCATCCTGAATAATTATAGCGCTATTAGAATTTATGACATTAATACTCAGGCAACAGGAACTTGTTCCCAGAGTGAGTACCGGTCAGCAGATTCCAGCAGTGCTGAGAATCTGAATCTTTGGATCTTTCATCACTTCAGTTTGCTTTATTTCTTTTTGGAAAAAAATTGTAGTTTGATCATGCTACAATACACTACATTTCGAAGTAGTTTGTTCTTTGTAGATGTATGTGCATATCTATCAACCATTACTCACCCCCTCACCCTAAATTTTCTCACCCAATTTGGTCTAAGCAATTCCCACCCACCTCGATCATACAGTAAGACGTCTCCCAGCCGAGGACGATCAAGGCTAACACATGCTTTCTACGTGCCGTGTAAAACCAACCAGTTACATCATTTGGAGTCTATGTCACCCTTTGACGGAAGTGTTATCTGCCCTCTTCCACATGCAGAACAAGCCGGTTAGTCAAAATCACTATGACTGACAGACTGACACAGTAAACCAACCCTTCCTCCCACCCACAGAGCTCCTTGAGGCCACGGATGTCTGTGATTTCCTCATGAACTCTGGACAACAGTGACAGCTTTAACTCATTTACAGTTCTGATGTTGCTCTTTATTAATGTGTATGGCCTAAATCACTAACCCCACCTTTAATATGTGTCTCTGCAGAGACAGAAACAGGACGTTCTGTTCATTCAATCTAATTACAGACAACGAAACACTAATTGCTGTCTGCTTCTCTCATTTATAGTGCTTATGAAACAAGACGATGTAGTTAAAAGGGCGGCATCCGAACGCCTACAAACACGGAGACGGAAACACGGCATCATCGGTTATTTCAATTATTTTTAATCTTTATGGATTTGTGAACTTTTTCATCTCAGACAAACTGCTGTCTCAGACATTTTATCGCTTTCTTTTTCCTGAATACAATTCAAAATAAGGGACCCGAAGAAAGCCTTTTAACCGTAACCTCAGAACAACAGCTGCTACTGTATAAACTACGACTGGAGTCAATGCTAAGCTTGAGTGTGAAGCATGCTGAGGGAACTATACGTCTCTATACGTCTCTCATGAGCTCAGCTTTTTCTCACTGATAACACTCCCTCTCTGCTGGAAGAATGTGGGGTGAACAAAGAATTGAGAAAAAAGGGTGGAGGGGGTCATTATTACTTGTTCTCGGCTGAAAGTGAAGGTCGGCGGGGGATTGCCATCGCCCTGGCAACGGATCTCCACCGTGTCCCCCTCCTTGACCAGGCCCATGGGCGAATCCCTCCACATCTCCACGTTCAATGTTGGGTCTGAGACACACACATACAAGGAGACCATAAATGGAGGCCCATTCAGAAACACGTTACCAAGGCAGTGTGGCTTTAGCACTAATCATTCGGTCATGTGCAACAAAGAGGGAACATTCTGAAGTCGCGTCATGGTCGGCGCGACTCAGATTTGATAATGGAAAAGTCACTCTGTGGGAAAATTTGAAATTTTCAAGCAGTGATCTCTCAATAGTTCAATCAAAAGTGGTTTTGGAGCCAGTTTGTTTATAATTTTATCTGAATTTATATAAATATTTTAGGTTTTAAAGAGTCTTCATTATGTCCTCTATGTAGATTTGTATCTGCTTGCATTAGCTAGTAACACTGCCTCACAGGTTTATTACATAAAAGTTAGTTGCAGCTTAGCTACCGACTGTTTACAGGGGCTCAAGAAGCACAGGAGCAACAAACGAGCTAAAATTAGCTACTGTTTAAATAAATTCAGTAGCAAGCTAGCAAGCTGTCAGTGTGAATAAGCTCCAAATCATTTCTGACCATTTTGACTGATTATTGGTGCTAGAACTCAGAACATGCTACATTTAAATATATGTGGGTTGTTTCCTTGCTCAGTTTAGTCTTGATTAAGTAAAAGAAAAAAAAGATGAAGAAGGAGGTAAGACGGTGTTGAGGCTCACAGTGCACCGTGACGTTGACGCCTCTGGACTCGGCCGTTCGGATTGCACCGGGAACGTGATAGCTGACCTCGCATGAGAACACAGACTCTTCGTCTTCCCTTGCAACTTTATACTGGAGCTCGCTCTCCACCGTGTACAGTCCGCTGGGCCCCTTGGTCACCAGGGTAACCACGTTCACCTCTGTACAAACACAGACACACACGCATAGGTTTTAATTGACAGATAGAGAGGAAAGGATGAGCTGTCTTTGTAATGACTCATCTCTAATGAGATCTAAATAGTCTTATCATTGTCAACCAATTCATACCAATTTGCCTGATTAGTCCTGGATGGAAGGAAGAACTGATAAATGATGAAGGGTTATTAAGTCTTGCGTTATGTAAGGATGGAAAAAAGGAAGGAAGAAAGAAAGCACACGTTGCTCTGATGATCGCTGACCCATTGCAGTTCCCACCCTAAAGTCAATTATTTTCTAATAACAGCATGACCCTGAAGTGATTTATTCCTCTTAAAACCAGATGAAGACTCCTTCCATAAGAGCACATTGCCACATCAACGATTATATGTTTCTGTGTAAAAATAACACATTTTTAATCTGTATATAAAGCCTGTCCAAGCTGCTGAAAGAAAATGAATCAACACCTTCTGACCAATCAGAATTAAGATTCAACTATGCGAATTAGCATACAAAAGAAAAAACAGTACTTACGGCCATTTTTGGGGTCCAGCGGCTGATGATTGCGATACCAGGTGATGTTTGGCTTGGGGAAGCCTTCTCTTGTTTCGCAAGTTGCAACCTAAATGAAATAAACAGAAACCTATAAGGAATAATGAAACAGAACTAACCGGACCTGCATGAACGGCCTGAGACTAGTACCTACCTTTGACGGTAATGGATTGGTGGTTGAAACTCCAGAATACACTGCTTCTACTATAGGAGGCTCTGGGGGGTCTAAATAAAAAAAAATAAACAGGAAGCAAAATTTAAAAAATTCCAAATAAGTGACCAAACTTGGGCTGGAAAGGAAGCGGACTTACTGAAAACCTTCAGGTTGGTCCTGCCCTCTCCGGTGCCAGCAGCGAGGCCGTTGACCTGGCAGAAAAACTCCCTCTCGTCCGAGAGCGTGGCGTCCACGATGGTCAGGTTCTCGCCGTTTGGGTACCCTACGATGCTGATGCGGTCCGTGTAGGTCGTATTCTCGTCCACCTTCTGCATGGTGAGGTCGCTGTACGAGATCCTCACTCTTCTACCTCCAGGTCCACGCTGAGATTCAGGGATAATATTGTTTCAAATCGAAGCAACAGTAGTTATAGTGAAATGTTGGTAGGAGTATCATATAAGTGGATGGTACATACCACAAACCATTGCACCATGACCATGTTGGGATGTTGAGCAAAGCTGTACTGGCATTGGATGATGGCTGTATCACCTTTATACACTTCGACGACGTCTTCCATAGCCAATGACACTTGGGCGCCAACTGCAAAAAAAGCATTCATTCAACAAAGACTGTGGCATATTTACTTTGTCCCTTTCAACCCATCCAGACTTGTATTATAATCTCAAATATTTCTTGATCAACCACAAGCCCCCTTTCACAGACACAATGAATTTCAATGTTTCCCAACAATAAAAAGAAACCTCAAAATGTGACTTGGACAACGAATGAAACACTGGAAATCTTTTGCCACTACATTCCCTGCATTTCTGAACCGAATCACAATGCAATCATGAATGGCCATCTACTGTCTGAGGGTGAAATTTCCCCCTGCTGAACTGATCCAAGGTCAGCCAGAGCTTTTAACTGGTGACCCGAGTTCGCAGGCGCACTAACCATACAGCAATGGACTGCTCGAGGGCCCTGGCACGGCATCACAGGGTTGAAGATGTCATCTTAGGAATGTTCCAGCACCATAATCCCATGTTAGAGCTGACTCGGAAGCTGAAAGGAGCACCTGTACTTCTCAAGCTACGAAACTAGCAATTTTAATGACGGAAAGCACACAAAGGGTCAAAAGGAAAGCTCGCTCTCTTCTGGGTGCCACCTAGTGAGATAATGATGGATAATAGTAGATGGATAAGAAGTTTGATGAGCACAGGAGCGTCTTAATGATTCGTTTTATAGAACAGTATCCAAGTCAGATTTTCCACTGAAGCAAAGGTGAAACTCGGGCATGAAGAGTTTTACGGTATCCAAATATCACAAATACTGCTACTACAAGAAAACCATACCAGGAAATCATAATGAAAGTGAAACACTGAGCAGAATTAATTTCAAATCACTCACATTCAGTGTAAAATTAATCCCCAAAAAACATCATACATCAATAATGAACATGTATTAAAGAAAAAAAACAACGCTGTCACATCCTTTCATTTTCTTTTTTTAAAAAAAAATCTGTTAGTAGTTCATTTAACCCTATTCCAAGAAAAATAAAAGGTCTGCGTCAGTGTGGTGTTTTTACAGCCTTCACAGAATAACTGACTCTGATTAGTTACAGTCGTGGGCTTTCTTCTCGATCCTAACTCGACAGCAACTTCTTTCCTTTATTTGAAAGTTCGCTGTTTAGCTTGGCTCTGTCTTCTACACGTCATGACGAACCGAAAACCACCGGGTTCCCATGCGAGGTCGATTACAGCGGCTATATGTAAATTAGTGCCACTGAAAGTTACAAGATTTCATCGCAAAATACGAATTAATATATTATGATGTGTATCGACAACCTCATGGAGGTTGATTCATATTAAATCCTCTGAACTTCAGCCATTTTGTCACGTGTTCAGTTTGATCTACTGAAATACTCTGCTGTGTCCGCAACCGGGTCGCGATCCTCTAGCTGACAACCCTAAATATCTGCTGGTTAGCATCTTGGAAAACTGCTGTCAAACTAGTCAACAGCCATCCAGAGGCTGGAACCCAAGAGAGAGCATAATTGGCACTTTCATACAACCGTCTATGAATGAGAAGGAGGGGTCATCTTCTCGCCTGTCAATCACGGCCCCATTAGACAATTGTATTTGCGTTTGGCGTGATCTTAAACACGCACTGTGTTACGAAAACAGCAGTTAGAAAAATATGTAGTGGCTCCACAGGTCTGAGAGAAAGAATGTTAGTTGCTGCCTAGTTTCTCAATTCAGTCACGCTTTTGACATGGCCACAGTAACTTTCACAAGGAGAGTTCATATCAAAACCTCAACACTGTTTATTCTCCAGTAATGTGAAATTCTGTGAACTCAAAATCTCATTGGGTAACGGTGTTCAAAAATGTTGTTTCGCAAACAGAAACCAGTAAAGAGAGAACCTGAAACTTTTGACCTGCTCTCTAGGGCTCATATTATACCTCCCCATGCTAAACCCCCCTTCCTGACCATATCTCGAGAGTACTGACCTGCTGGAAATAGTACATCATACTGATTGAGCTGGCAAAAAAACCACTCTTGCAAGTTTCCACCACAGTGCTGTCTATTAAAGTTCTGTTCTTCTTCCCAGTGTAGATTATCTGTTGTACATAAGATATCAGAAACCCCACTGGGTTGAAAATGACCCAATGTCTCCATCCCTTTGTTAAAGTCCTGCTCAGATTTTTGACAGATTTCTCTCTTTGGGGATGTATGAACATATTCCAAGAAAAAAATCAAGTTTCTGAAAGATGAAGAAGAGCCTGATACACTTACAGTCTGGTCTATTATCTGTTATCGTATATGGTGTATGCAGTGTGCATGATCACTGCTCTGATCTTAATCCATGGCTCTGTGGCTGAGATGTGACTGATTACACTCCTAATCCTGTTCAAGACTTGCCTACAACCAAAACAGCTCGACTTTTTGAAAGCCACCCACGTGTGTCTCGGTCGTCCTGTTTCTCCCAGCCCCTCTTTCAGGGCTAAAAAAAAAGCATCTTTTTTTTTCGCCCACGCCAACCAAAATCCTCCCCTCCTCTCCATCGCCCCCAATAGTCCTTCTCAGAGCTTTGTGTCTCCCCTTCTGTCTGCCCTTGTCTCTCTTTCTCTCAGCATGGAGAGACCGAGCTCACGCTGAAAGGCCCGCTTTTTAATTGGAAACATCTGGGAAATGGGGGCGCCACGGTAGTAGGGTGCCAGGGAGACGGCGGTATTATGGGATTTCCACTTTGGTGGTGAGTGATGGGAGTGGAGAAGGGCTGTAGGCCAGGGTTCAGGGGTGAAGATGCAACATGGCGACCTCATCACTCTGCTTCCTCTTTAGCGTGAAGGTCAGTAGCGAGCTCCTGCTGAACAGGGGGAGGAAATCCAGCAGTACTCTGACTGCACAACATAACAAAAGGCTTGTCTTCACCACTCCTCTCATGTGTGTGTGTGTATGTGTGTGTGTGTGTGTATTAGGGCTGTCGGGAACTGCGCATGAATTTGGATTAGCAAATTAGCAAAAGAGAACTAAAAAATGATAAGAATGTTACAAGAGCCCTTCAGTTTCTAGTTCTTTATCTAATGAGCATTCATTTGTTCCTAATTCTAACACAAACCCATGTGCTTAATTATCTACTGAACAACCGTCTGAGATTCAATTTCAATTTCAAAATTCAATTTCACGCTTTTTTTGATGTCCGCTGGCCAGACTGTTTTATATACATATATATATATGCTGCAGAATTCTAATAAAGTTATTAATAAAACAGTAAATAATTAAGAGTTAAAGAGTCATCCTCATTTCTTTCATGCTGAAGTTCACTCACTTCCGAACTTCACACATCTGTCTGCATGCATAAGCATCTACTTCGAAAAAAAGGAAAAAAAAAAAAGGTACAGTTAAGAACCTGTAGTGACTAATGCGCCTGTTTCCATGGCGACGGACCAATTATTGCAGGAGGGCAGTGTTTAAAAATACATTAAAAAGACCGACTGAATATCTGCAGCTAATCAACAGGTTTCAGTCATTAGCCTACCAGCCACCTCGTGTTGTGCTGAGATGTTTTTCTGCTCAACATGGCTGTAAAGAGTGGTGATTATTTGAGTTAACGTCGATTTCCATTCAGCTCAATCCGGTCTAGATATTCTCCTATAACCTAAATTGTACCTCTAACGTCCTTTACACATTACAGCGACCAATAAAAAGGGAGGAAAAGAGCACCTCTAATCGGTTAGCATTAAAA
The DNA here is from genome assembly GCF_019097595.1 of Hemibagrus wyckioides. Lineage (NCBI taxonomy): Eukaryota > Metazoa > Chordata > Actinopteri > Siluriformes > Bagridae > Hemibagrus > Hemibagrus wyckioides. Next base: position 6,927,423 of record NC_080737.1, read on the forward strand.
CGTAAGGCTCTCTTACACGTTAAATAATCTATAAGATTCATTATCTACATAATTAATCTGCAGTTCCATAGCTAGTTCAAAATGTTGTTTCTTCTATGTAGTCTTTTCCGTCTGATGTCTTCAGTATTTGTACTTTCCTATCTATAGATTCTACCCTTTTCCAGCCCTGTTCTACAGCATGATACCACCACCGTGCTTCACATCTGGAACAGAAGTCGAACTACACTTGGAACCGCTCGACCTTTTTGTTGTCCCTCGATTAATACAGACCCATAAATACACGTGCCGATTAAAAGAAGAAGACGCGTACAAACACGTGTCACTTCATCCTTCGTCAAAAATCAGTTCACACCCTGGCCACACACGTACACCCACAGCCTTATTAAACCCCAGTCACAGTCAGATGCAGTCACATCCCACTGGTCCCATTCATCACCCTCTTGCCATTGTCATGTCTCCGAATCCCTCCCTCGTACGTTCTGCATTGAGTGAACGCCTGGCTCATTCCACTCCCAGACCCCGTTCGTATTCGTTCTTCCCCAAAAGCTCCGCGGTGGAGAAAGTGGGGGCCTCAGGCTGTGTCCATCCAGCCATAACCTCAGATCCACAGCTATTGTGTGGACACCTGGGGAACCTAACACTCTCTCCCAGTTCTCTCTCTAAAGCTGAGAGCTTTAAGCACCTGAGAGATTTATTGTACGTTCGACATATGTTTCTCAAATGTACCCTCATCATTCTTTAATGATATACAGAAATCTTTCGAAAAGCCTGAAAGCATAGAGCACAAGCTTTAGATCAGGATTTAATTACATGAACGTGACTACAGAGTTTTTTTGTTCAAAATACACAGTTTAGAAAATTAAAAGGAGATTCAGATTCAAGGGCATTAGTCTAAAAACCTTTTTTTTCTACTGTTTTAAATCCAGGTATAAAAAGTTTAGCTACTTTTTTTATCAGTTAAGCAGCAGATGAGAGTTGATAAAAAATTGGTAACAAATGCAAATATTTATAGCACATAAAGTTATGCATAATAGCCTTATTTTCAAGGGCAATAAAAACAGATTTTTCATCTCTTAGCAGTGGACAAATCTTCCATTTTTAGCTAGTTTTCACTCTGGGAAAGCATGCACCATGCACATTAATTAGAAGCATCATTTTTATCATTTGCATAAACAGCTAATTAATGGATTTATTGCCATTTCAAAAACAATAAAAAAAGAATTGAGTAATATATATTCGTTTTCAAGTCAAACTTAGTCCTTTTTGTGAATCTCTTCCTAACCTGAGGCAGGAGAAAAACATCTCCGAGAAGTTCTCCAAAGCTCCAGAGTTTATTGTTGACTTTCTAATCCCTGCCTCTGAAATGTTTTGTGACAGTCCTAGCAGGGATGTTTTGAAGTTTTGTTTTGATAGAGGTTGGCTAATCGGATTAGCAGAGTTACGGTATAGCTTGTCAAGCCAGGATTTGGGGTCGTGGCATGCTTGTGTTCGTTCTCTTATCTGAGACTAAGAAAAGAGAGAGAGAGAGAGAGAGAGAGAGAGACAGAGAGGAAAGACAGCATACCTGCGGCCTGCACGTCACACTGCTAGTTGATAAACAGTGAAGGAAGCTGGCTGAGACTGGCTTATTAAAAAGAGTGAATATTTGCACCTGCTGACAGAAGATGAAGTAAAAAAGCGTGGATGCCTGAAACTTCAGAACGTTTGGAGCTTGTTCTGGATGCTGATAAAGAATTCTCAGATCCAAACAGTGAAATAGCTGAAGTCGTTCGGATCCTTATAGGTACACAATATTCTGTTTAATGTAGCAGTGACAATAATAGTATGATGTGCTCATGATGGAAAATCTGTGGCAAGAGCACAAAAACATCAAGTCAGACTAGATCAAACTTCACCAAATGTTAGGGATTTTTATTCTTTGTCTCCATACTTCTGTAAAGTTCCTTTGAGACAATGTCCATTGTTAAAAGCACTATACAAATAAATTGAATTGATCTTCAGGCAGGTCAGATGGAATAAGCACTCTTTACAACCATGGTGAGCAGAAAAGCATCCCAGAACACATTAAACCTTGAGGTGGATGGCTACATGTGCAGAAAACTACACCGGGCTCCATCTGGTTAGGGAACAACAGGGATGTGAGGCTTTAGTGATATCTACAGTCTATCCAAAACTGGATCATGGCACCTGTTAGTGGGTGGGATATATTAGAGGCAGCAAGTGAACATTTTGTCCTCAAAGGTGATGTGTTAGAAGCAGGAAAAATGGGCAAGCGTAAGGATTTGAGCGAGTTTGATAAAGGGCCATATTGTAATGGCTAGACCACTGGATCAGAGCATCTCCAAAACTGCAGCTCTTGTGGGGTGTTCCCAGTCTGCAGTGGTCAGTATCTATCAAAAGTGGTCCAAGGAAGGAACAGTGGTGAACCGGCGACAGGGTGATGGGCGGCCAAGGCTCATTGATGCATGTGGGGAGTGAACATTTTAGTATATGATGAAAAAATTCTGATTTTAATTTTGTGGGGTTTTATTTTTCAGTGGAAAGCGACTTATGAGAGCTCGAAATTATGACCTCCCATTCATTTCAATACCAAATACTATAAACATGAGTGATTTAAAAGAAAGGAATTTTGGAAAGTGTCAACACACACACATACACACACATTTAACCAGTACCATTTTTACACACCTGTGAGCTATCTGTGAGCAAGTGCACTAAGTAGGTTTACACTTCCAAAAAAAAAAAAAAAAAAAACACACACACACTAATGAGACTTGTACATCCTAAGGGAAAAAATGTTGGCAGTTTCTCAATATGGTTCCCTCCCTCGGTCACATTTCTGTTTTTTAATGTGCCAAAGCAGACCTCCCATGACGTTCTGATCCATCCTGAGGTATCAGTCAAACCCTGAAACGGCGAGTGTGAAGCATGAAGCTTTTCTATAGATCACCTATCCTGTAGAACGTCAAGCTGATCCTGAACCCTGATTGCTTTGATGGTATGTAGATGCAGGACAATGCTGTCTAATCTGTACATTCACCTATTACAGGACAACACAGCGAGCTGAGAGAAAAGCTTAGAGTGTGTGTGTGTGTGTGTGTGCAAAGTGTGTAACAGTTCCTGACAGCAAGGGATTTACCTGGCACGCCTTGAACACCTGAGATCAAAGGGGGCAGAGAGCCAACCAGTAACACACACACACACACACCACAGCCTCACAGCACTGCCTTTTATTCTTCTTTACACACACATCCACCATGATAAAAAACATCACAACACACCCAAGGCTTGCATTTAAGTCTTATATGACCAAGAAATATTAAATGAATATACTTTAATAAAATAAATAAATAAATAAATAAATATAATTTCCATTCATTAGCTCTTTCTGTGATATATATTTTTTTAAGTTCAAGACAACTTGCATATAATGAGTGAGGCTTTTTTTTTTTGTAAGAAGCAATAATTTTTCATTTAAGCAACGATTTTTTCTTTCATTTATTTTAAATTTTTCATTTCATTTTAATTAAAACGGCGATTACAAATTTGACAATATCGCTGAATTTTTAGCTCATAAGGCAACAAGTTAATTAATTTTACTATATACTATCATTAATTTACTATCAGTAATTTAAGAACATTTAAATATTTCACCCTTTTATACTTTTCTATATCTGTATTACAGTAAACTCTATAATCAATAATAATCGATTCATAATCCAGTATATCCATAATCACTGGTTTTTAAATCAATGCATCAGATCAAATCCTTACAATATCTGATCTTTTTCAGAGATGGAATACTTTTTTTTTTAGTATTTTGTGCATAACTAAGTAGAACCACTTCCGTATCTCTCCGATGTTGAATAAAAGTGGAATAAAATTATATAAATATATCAATTTAGCTAGATGTTCCATCAAGTATCTCTCATTACAGAGAAATGTCTTTTAAATCCCACTCCCTTGTATTTTGATGCTTATGTTACAGAGGCAACAGACAAAGATTAGTGGAAGTATATCTATAAAGACAAAGATGCTCATAGTTTTCGGACAAAAAAACAGCCAGACTACTGCTTTAAAGAGGCTTCAGTGATCCAGTGTGTCTGTCTGATCCGTTTTTTTTTCTGGACTGGGAACTGGCACAAATCCTCATGTGGACATGTGGGCTTCCTGAGTCTGACAGTCATTCAGCAGCACATGCTGCGTTTATTCCCCTCCCGAACACACAGACCCGGCACAGAGGGTCAACATCAAACATGTAAATCCCTCATTGTGCCCAGTAGCCAACCTGATCCTGAGCGGGACCCTGGAGAATGGGAGAACACTTCATAGCTCTCGCACACAAACACACTCAGGCATACATCCAGGACAAGAGTGATATTTAATAAGCAGACAGTTCACAAAAAGCATTACGAAAAGCAGGGGATGAACCGATACACATTTTTAGACATGTTTTAACATCATGAAAACACACAGGTTCGCATACTTAACCTACTTTCTTTATAACATTAACCCCCTGGTTTAATTATTCAATGTAAGCGCATTAATTGTGAATAAATTGCTTTTTGTTTTTGTGTCCAGGGCTGATATTTAGGCGGATTTTGAAGAATACTGGGAAAGAGCTGCTATTTTCATTCCCCTAGCATTAATCAGTTTAACGGTTTTAATTGTTTCATCGAGTTACTTGTATTGTAGGACGATGCTGCAGTCCCTACTGTTGATATTCCTATTGTTGAGAGCCAATAAGTTTGCAGTTTGCTTTGTTTGTGATCATTAACCATGAATTGCGTGGTCTGTTCATTAGCGCAACGTAAACTAGGCTTAGGTCACGTAGTATCAAGTGGTATGAGATGTGGGTATTTTTTATGAGTAAATGAGCACTCTATTGGGAGACTCAATAAGATTGTTTCTTCAATTGAACACTTGAGAAACAAGACCATTTAGCATTAAGTAATGGACGCTCTCAGTGTGAGACTAGTATCTATTGTCATAAGCATTAACTGGGAAACTGGGAAAGATTAAGGAAAAGATGGGTCAGACCAAATACAGGACACAAAATAGAGACAAGTGGAAAAGTGTGCCTTCCAAAAGGACATGGACCCTGAGCATACAGCCAAAGCTCTACTGAGGTGTGAAAACTGCAAGCCTGAATCTGAATCTGTGGACATGAAAATTATTCACCATCTAGCTTGTAACCAGTCTTTTTCAATTCTGTTGTGAAAATGGATCAGGATCCAGATGTGCAAAGCTGAGAGTGAGACTGTAATTGTAGCCAAAGGTGGTTTTATGAAGCCCTGGGTGTGAATACTTTTAACCAACAACGCCACAATACAACAAAATAAATGACATACTGTGTCAATCAAATTGTAGAATTTGGTCTGTTTTTAGTTTAACTATAAATTTATTTGCTTTTTACTATCATTTTTGTAAAATATTGGCTGTAATAAGCAATGGCTAACATCCCATAAGTATTAGCTACATTAACCGCCATTACAATTCAGCTCCAGTACAATTCAGTAATGATGTTTCGATTTATTTGGGGTGGAATTCATAGATTTTATTTTTGGCAAGTGTTCTCCTTGAAGGCTGAGGTCTTGAAATAATCAGAACCGCTTTGTAAACTCGCCTCATCACATGCCAGACCTAATGTTTACCCTAATTTGCTTTTTTGTCATGCCCAGCCCTACCACATAGCTCTGCGTTTGGCGTTTCCTTCATTCTGCTCGAACCCCTCTCCATTAATATTTCAGGGCTTTTCCCTGCTAGACACTTCTCCTTTGAGGAGCGAGCGAATGTTTTATTTACAGAAGAGCTACGATGAAAACTCGCCCCGATCTTGTTCATTTGCAGCCGCAAACTGCACTCACAGAAGGTGTCTTTAATGTATAATTGAGTGTGTAAATGTAAATGTTGGGGAATCTACACCATCTTTGCTGCATGCATTGAGCTGTAAGAAGTTCACTGGTATGAGTTACCATCTGGCTCCAAAAGGGACATCAGGGGCACTGTACCACAATAGACCAAACCAGAACTGAAGCCCAAGAGGCCAATCAGCACCAAATTAGCATTACAAAGCGAGGCAATCAAGAATGCTCGTGAGTAAATGAAATAATAACAGGTCCATAACAGCCTTCTGATTAGCCAAGAGGGGCAAAGCTATTTGCCTAATGGAGCAATGGGGTGAAATACCACAAGTGAGAGTTTCAGCTTGTTAAATTTGCATCCTCTTAGAAAATGTGAAATGGTCTGGCTGTTTTTTGTTTTTTTTTTCATACTAAGCAGAAGTGAGAGGTTGAATTAATGATCCAGAAACACTGAGATGAAAAATAGGACCATCCACAGAAATGGGCTGTGTAGAAATAATAGTTTCTAGTCATTATGTGGTGAGCGCATTTTTATATCGTGCATTCTGTCAATGAGAGATGGGATTATGGGAGCGTATTAAAAAGCTTCGACCACAGTGCTGCTTATTTCTCAAATCTGATTGGTTAGAAGGTATTGATTCATTTTTACAACAGCATTTCTGACAATAGTGCTGGCAGAGATTCAAATTCAGGTGTATAATTTGCTCCATCGGTGTAATATTTCATCATCTTGTTACTGCCTGAAACTTACCTGACAAAGGACATTCTTCAAGATGGATGACTTTACATTTCTGGCATTTGGCAGACGCCCTTATCCAGAACAATTTACGATTTATCTTAATTAATTTAATTTAGTACAACTGAGCAATTGAGGGTTAAGGGGCCTTGCTCAGGGGCCCAGCAGTGGCTGCTTGGTGAACCAGTGATTTGAACTCACAACCATCGTTCAGTAGCCCAACACCTTATCCACTAAACTACCACATCCCCAGTTTCACTTTGTTGTTGATTACAGCACACTTTATTCTTTACATTACAAAATCACGAGCTGAATCACCATTTTCACTGCCTCATTTCTTCCAGCTGTGACAGATCTTTTATAAATGTCTGAGTTTCAGCGCCACTCTTTACAAAAAAGGTATCCCTGAGCTGAGGGTCAGCCAGAGTTACACAACAGGGACACTTCAACAGAGGGCATTTTATCTCGCTTTCGGTATCACACCACGATGGATAATCTGAGCTATGACATTAAGCAGAAAAGGTCAGCTCTCAACTCAGGTCTAATACGAAACTTAGATCATCCGTTCTTCTTTTCTGTTATTACAGGTCTTGGAATAGCGCCTTGTGTGTATCGCGACGTCAGCTCTCGTGATGGCCGAGCTTAAACAAAAGAGCCTCTTGTTTGAAGGGAGTGTGGTTAGACGATGATGGATTAGCTGGAGGGAGAGAGGAAGAGGGTGTGAGGAACGTTCCAGTGGTGGCAGCAGTGGCTCCAAAAATAATGGAGTTCTCCCTGTTCTCGCCATGAGTTACAAAGCGTACGGCTTATGCTTTACTCTGTATTTCATCAAGTTTCGTCTCTCTGATCTTTCATGTTGGAGCTGAATTAGGGAAGTGAGTGACAGATAATGAAAAGAAAATTCACAGCACTTGGGCCTGCTGGGGTTTTTCAGTTTGCAGTATTCTAGCCAATGACCATCCTTGGTTTCAATTCCAGACCTGGCAAATCACCCTCAGTGGAAGTCCCAGAAGATCCTGTGATGCCAAGTGTGAGTTGCGGACCCTGCTCAAGTCTTTGGCACAGGCTGTAACGAGTAAGCAACAAAGGCACAATTTCATGTCCTATCATGCCTTTTATCAAATCCTTCAGAGGGGTGTGGGGGTTGTGAGGGTGGAGAGGTGGCTGCTCCTCTGCATGGATACATGTTGCCCTCCTGCAGGGTTGGCCTGAACGCCCTCAAAGAGAATAGCCGAGTGATCACAGGTGCACACGCTCGCTAATGAGGATAGTGCGATACTATGTGCCCGGTTCCTCCCTTTCGCTAACCCTTGACTTGACTAATGAGATGGTCTCCAGTGCTTTCAGCTCTAATCTTTTATTTCTATTAGCTTTAAGGGGTTGAGGTTAGCCGGGGTAGTGGTAAGAGTGACTCTAAAGTGATCATGCCGTTTCATGTCAAGAGGTTTTGATCATGTTGGAGCACAAGGCGAGAAAACCGTAGCCTAGGGGGAGACTTAGCAGCTTCAGCCGACTCTGAGAGTAGAAGTTTGGGCACTGAGGAAAGATGTTAGCTCTTGATTTATAGTGCTGCTATATAAGAAACTGGACAAAGTTAAAATCTAGCTGTTGATCTGTGGTCAGCCCAGGGTTTATAAACCCTATTTTCATAGGATTTTCTCTTCAAATGATGTCCTAACATGGCTTTCTCCTTTTCCATGTGCTCCAAATTTAAGGCAGTATTATTCTTCTCAAGCACCAAGTTCTGTTGACATGAACTTTTGTTCCCCTTAAGCTCCCTATATGTCCAAGCAGGCTAATGGTGCCAGATGTAATGGCCCAACAAATTTGCTCTGCTTCTTATAACAACACAGTTTTACAATGGAAGACAGACATAGTGTGTATCCATCGAGTCCTGTTTACTTTCTTGGGCAATGTGATAATCCTTGGACAGCAACGGTACTCAACCTTTAAGACACTAAGCAGAAACTACTTTCCTGTTCTGGTCTTGCTCTTCCCAGAGGACCTCTTCCCAACAAAGCTGTGATGGATCACCACGTGCTGAAGATGATAGAGTTTAACAGTCGGGAACCAAAGGTCGAGTCTTATCTGCCTCTCAGATTGCTACATAAAGGACAGACGCAGCTGGAGAAGTTGACTGACCCCCCATTCACACCTGCTCCGAGAGAAACTTGTCTATGATTTGTGAGGGTAGTCTGGGCTGCCGAGAAAGCAACAGGTCATGGGAAGTCCTTGTTTACTGGGAAGACCTCACGCACTATGAGTGACAAGCGCAAGCCTTTGCATCTTGCCTGGTATTTTAATCTCATTGCAGAGATTTCTTTTGCTTTCTACCACCTCAGTCAGAGACAGGCCGGAACTGACCGAGGTGCATGCTGGGAAAGTGACAGCAGTAATTTAAAGCTATGTAACCTACAAGGCAGCATGGTTTGTCCGAGTTCTGATGTTTTCCACCTGGAATCTTCACTTTAGGTCTGTTCTGTCCTAAAATTATTACTCCCTCAAGGTTTCTGGATGGTTATTCTTGTAATAATTTCTCCTTTATGTTTTTATTTGACCATGTTTAGATTACTAAAAAACTAAACTAAAAAACCCAGCAGAACAAATTTTTATTTTGAAAAATAAATATGGAATAAAATCAGAAAGAGAACAACCAATTAGAATGACGCCAACACTTATGATACGATCCTTTTTCATCCGTTAGTTAACTAAAATCAATTTTCAATTTGCCATAATTCTGGATGATCTGCTCTACGTGCTCTGATGCACAAGTGATCTTTTAACAGCGTCTAATATTGCGGACAGGCGAGGAGAGGCCCTTAATCTTTAAGTATCTCTTTGAAACATGGAGTTCAAAGATAAAGACCAAAGATCTCCTTGATCTTTCAGCCAAGGCAACCCTAAAGGAAAACATTTCATTAGTCTTCATCGAGGCCTGACAGCAATCCCTTTGTGAGAGTCTCAAAGCGAAACAATAGAATTTGTACAATATCAGTATCAGCTTGTATTATCGATAGTGTGTTGCTGAAATGTTGGACGCTAATAATGTTCATTCGTCCTCTGACCTAGGTTCCAGATTTTTAAATTAAGCTCCAATTAAGCTTTGGATTCCAGTGAATTTCACTGTTAAGCGATGTCTGTTTTACGGAGACGCCTTCAAATAAAAGCCAGTTGGAAGACATCATGGACAGATCTGATCATTAGTCTTTTTTTGGCTGATAGGTAAAAGCTACTAGGCTCTTGAAACAGTCTCCGTGTGAAGTCCATGCCAGTTTGTTTATCCTCCATCAATCCCACCATTCACTGCTCCCACCACCCTGCAGTTCTGGCCCCAATCCAGAATTCTGTTTGTTTGGGGATCCATTGAAAACTTGAAGACTGACATCTTTTTTTCTCCCTCCTTGGGCAAGGCTTCAGGAATCTGCACGTCATTAGATACTCCTACTTCTGGTTCAATGAGGTTTGATTTATTGTCAACACCATTAATGTCAACGGTGCATTAAAAAGAGCAATCTACGTGCTCTTTGATCAAGCCTGCAATTAAAGCGAATTTCCGCTTCCTCTTGAGATGTGTTGCCTCTGGATATTTAAAATACTCACAGAGGGTCTACTGAATGATTCATTGCTGAGGAAGTAGATAATAGCTAAAAAAAAAAAAACTATTAAAATGGACATGAAAACAGTTCTTGCCAGAAATCAAATCTTTTGAAAATCAGCCAACAAACTCCTATCTAAATCGGAGAACATCATGTTTTGTTTAAAAAGTTTGTTTTAAACTGCATCTTTGCTCCTCAATAGTTTTTTTTTTTACATAGATTTCTTATCCATATAAAAGAGTTCTACATGGAGCAGTCTCTGATTCGGACAGAACTAATAATCAGCCCCTTTAGGTCCAGCTTAAAACTTTTATACTGTAATCACAGTGAGGAGACTTACACCATAAAGGCACATAAATGAAAAGCGACTATATCACAAGTCCATCATCTTCACTCATTTCTAGACATCTTATATCACAGACCTCTTTGCACCACCTCATGCTCGTTTTTCTTCCCTAAATTAATCACCTGATATTTTCAATGTGAGCGGCTTGTTGCAGTATCTCCTGTTGATATCACGCTTCCAGCCGTCAGCTGCATGAGCAGATGCTGGTCAGCTGGGGGTGGAGCTAACCTGCTGTGCTGTAGCTGAGTCACCCGCCCACTGGACCTGTTGACTTTTTTTTTTTTTTTTTTTAACAGGAAGCAGCTACGGCAAGGTTCCTGGATCAGTTTGATTTCATTGTTTGTCAAAAAATTAACACGATTGTGACAAATTGTATTTTTTAAATACACATTTTTAATATCCAATGTTAAGAGATTGCAACATGCAATACTACAGTACGCTTACGAAAAAAGGAAGGATTTTTTTTAGTATGTCCCTCTAGGGAAATGCATGAGGGTTCATACAAAGAGTTGCCCCTGCAGAGAGGGTTCAAAGTAAGACCCGTTTGAAAGTTAAGAACCTTTAACTATATAAAATACCCTGAGGAAGACTGTACATGTATTAGCATTGGAATGAAGTGCATTTTACTAAACACAGCACAGTGGTGGTAGATTCTGGGTCAGACTTTACCTTTAAAAGCAGTTTCCTTTAGAAACTGTGTCAAGAACCATCAAAGAATTATAAAGATTCATATGTGTGTTTCCGTTTCATTAAAAAATGTTTTTCAAAATGTGTCTGGATGCAGATACAGAACCAAATGAAGGTACACAACAGCTACAGAAATCTTACAACCAGATCCAAAGCATAGAAGAACTATACATACTTCATGATGAATGGGAGTCCTTAAATACTGCTGGGTTTGATAGCGCGCAGGTCCTTGTGATTAGTAATCAGGTGCGTTGGAACATGAGTGATGGGATTAAGAGTCCTTGGTGGCCATGTTTGCAGGCCGTGTGGTGTTATGAGTAGCGTATTTGGACATGAAAATGGGGATTAGTCTCAGTTTTAAAGTGTGTATACTTTATATGAAGAAAAATATGGACTGTTTTGGATAAACGATGGATAAAAACAGTTCCTAGTAGCGAACTTTGACGTCTAAAAAAATTATCATTTGGGGTTTCCTCAAGGGCTCTTAATGATTCTTTCTGAATGGGTTCTTTACTTAAGAACTTAAGAAATGGACAAACCAAAGAACGCTGGTCTGCTAGATGGCCTGTTAAGGTAAACCCACGCTAAATGTGACAATGTAAGAGGAAAGAAAGACAAGCTAGCATGCTAGCACCCCGACCAAGTGAGGTGTATTCTTGCAGGTGACCCCCAAGAAAGAGGAATTAGTGGTATCTAACTGTGGAGCTTCTGGAAACATGTATAATTCACAGCTCATAATCTGGGCGGTCATGTGGAGTGATCAATAATGTCAATAATGTAGCATAATCCAATATTAGCTGGATTTTCACAGCTTGTTTCGATTTATTTATTCATAAAGGTTCTGAGTCACTTCATCTGCATTATGGGGTTAAACTTCCTTTTCAGAGAATGTCATAGCTTCCAGACAAGACTAAGATAAATAGCCTTATATCAGACTAATAGATTTACCTCACAGGTTTGGTGACTGCAGGTTAATCAGAGGGAATGAGGCAGCAAAGTTATTAAAAAGGTCATCCAAGACGGCATTTAATTCTTTGGGAAAATCCCTGGATGTAATCTGCGCCTTTTTAATAAAACAATGACTAGACAGGATGCGGTCTAGAAAAGATGAGTCGGACAACCTTCTTCCGTCTTCCGTCTTCAAACGAAGCTCTGACGAAAAAGCCTGAGCAGGACGTGCATGACTTAATGCTAAATCTTGAGAAACGCAGCTGGGAGGACTTAATCACAGTACGCTGTCTGTAAGTCCATGCCATCTGTGTTGACATTTTTATCATGAATGGTCGGTTTATGTGCTCTGTGGGACGCATAATATTGCTGTGTGAAACCATCAAACGAGCCGTGTCAGAAGAAATAGACACAGTAAGCTCCCATATCTGACTTAGAGGAAATTTTGAAGCCATATATATATATATATATATATATATATATATATATATATATATATATATATATATATATATATATATATATCTCCAGGGAACAAAAAATCGACAATGGCTCGATAAAAATGTTCTGTCCTGCATTGAGCTGTTCTTTCAAAATGACTGAAGATTTACATTTAAATATCTTAAGTTAATTCAAGCATGTTACATCTTGGAATGGCTATAAAAGTCAGACTTTCTGTCGCTCAAGTCTTTACTTTAATGAATATTTGCATATAAATGAAGTTTATGGCCAGGCTTAATGAGAAGATCCAGCCTGACCACAGAGGTTACGACCCTCTTATAGAGTTTGAAAAATGACGGGCCTTCATAGGCGGAGGAAGAAAGGGAGATGCAAATGTGCCGATTCAAAGTGAAATGACCGTGAGGCTGTAGCTGTGATCATAAAAAGAAAAAATGGACACCGGTGTCCAGACAGGTGCTAAAAAAGATTTGTGTATAGCGATGTTGATTGTAGTGGAATGCTAGGTGATTAAAGTCGAGTGCATGCTGCAGGACAGACTACACAATCGCTGCTGGACATTTACACAATCCCTATTCTTACACTCTGGCCTGGCTGTAGAAAAATCAGGTTGTATTATTATTATTATTATTATTATTATTATAATATTGTGCTTACAATTTTGCCTCACACACCCTTTCGTCTCACAACAATAACATTTGGAGAGTCTGATTCATCCCGGACCCAGACCTAACCCTGCTCCCATGTGTTTGAGTCAAGCAAAATTCCACTTTCTTATGGCAACTTTCAAGAACCGTGCTGTAAATTTCATCCGCCAGGGACAGCTGGCAGTCCTGTGAGAGTGTCTCGGTAAGTTAACACCTTCAGGGCAAGGGGTTAAACACTAAAGATAAAAGGCATAAATAAAACAACCACTAAGAAAGACTCAGTACCATAAAGAAAAAAAAAGAAGGCTTGGGTGTCTGTATAATTTGCGAGCCACAGGATACGCTAAAATGGTTCTTTTATTCACCCTAAAGCGAGATTTAGCTAACTTTCTGGTCCATTAAAACACTCTTCAGTCTAAAGCCTGGAATTTTCACACAGTGTGAGGAACATTTAACTTCCCAAGTAGATAGACTGCTCTCAGAAGTGCTGCTTTTCACTCGGCTTGTTTTTAAAAATATAAAAAACTAAGGTTAAAATGTTTCTTTCACCAAAGACATTTTCTTCACCAAAGATTGATTCCTAAAAACCAAACTAGATTTGACTAACAGATGTTTTCTGGAAAATATACCTGCACTCAGTGTATAATATAATTACAAATGTATAACCCCGCCCTCTTTCTGGTAGCCAATAACACCAGTAATCAATAATGTACCAAAAAAAAAAAAAACAACCTTCCTGGTATTTACAGTGCAGAAAATGAGCGGGTAAACAAAACACACAAAAATAAAAGAATAATTAAGTTTTTATGTGATTTTCAGACTCATTTAAAAGAGCACAACTGACTGTGAAATTGCAAAACAAAAACGTAATGGATGGGAGCACTTTTCATGGTGTCTGTAGACAGGGCTGTGCATAAATATTGACACCCCATCTATTTTTTCTACTCTGAATCATCACAAAAACAAAATGAAGCTTGTTGCAAAACAAACAAACAAACAAACAAATAAATAAATAAATAAATAAATAAATACTAATAATACTGTTTTGGCTTGTTAGATAAAAAAATAAAAATAAAAAATAAAAAAATATATATATATTAAACTTATTTAACTTTAAATTGTACTACATATATATATATATATATTTTATTATTTTTATAAACATTTAAAAACAGTTTTTATTTATAGCAAACAATTTCCTTCTATAAAAACTGCTGATCTAATTTCATTTCTTTTCCAGCCCTGGAGACAAAAACCCCACAAAGGTCTGCTTCACGGACAGGTGCGATATCTACTTGTCAGTCATTCCCTTTATTAAATCAAATAGAACTACATTATCACTCACTTCAACAGCCTTGTGATTCTTTTTTTTTCTTTTGCGATCAAGCTTTTGCAGAAGATTCATTTCAAACAATGCAGCTTTAGTAAGATGTCCCTAGAGGACTGGATCTCTCTGGTGGATTCCCGGCATCAGAAACAGCAACCTAAGGTTAAATATCATGCCTTCAGGCACTTTGCTACAGTGATACCGCATCATTATTCAAGACCAGCAACTCACATTAGTGTTTGTTTCGCTTCGATGCCCTGCAGACATACTGACCCGTCGAGATCCGAAAGCGTGGGTTAAACATCGCATGATATCACATATTAAATAAAACAGATCGATAAAAACGTCAAGAAAACACAATCAAGTTGTTTTTGGGGTAAAGGTCTGAAATTCGATACTGCTGTTTGTACATGATAGAAAACTCTTCCTCACATTTGAACACTTACCTTCGGCCATCTCTTTTTACAAATAATCACATCAACACACCGCTCTGAGTCATGCTTCCCAACAAATGTCTGTTTTAAAGGAATGCTCAGAAGTCATGGATGCAGTTTACCGTAAGTCTGCTACAGAACTGTGTATCTTCAACAGCAGTGGAAAATAACCTGATTATAAAGTAACAAGTTAATTGGTTTGAAAGGAAGTGATAGATGGATATTTTACAGTCCAAGTGGAAATATACAGAAGTGACCAATTTGCATCAATGGCGATGGTCTTGATGCTGGCATAGGTGTGAATAAATAATGCAATTTATTTGAAGTACTATTTGTTATCTAGGCTATCCAGATACACTACCTGGAGAACATCTGTAATATTTATGATATGATCTGATGTGAGAGTCTCTCCACAATGTACACAAAGTTCCATGTGAACATTACTCCATACTCCATTTACTATAACAGAAGGCATATCTGCTTTACTATAAGCCTTCGTAGGAGGACTTGTGGTTGTGCAGGATGGGCTCGATCAATAAAAGAGCACAATGACATAACATGTACGTAGGCTGTATGTAGGCTTACCTAAAACTAAAACCCCCATAATCTCTTTTCAACATGGCTGATATTTTATTGTCTTGAGTTTCTACATGATTTTGGTGGGAGGTGATAGAAAAGCTTCCTGTACTGTCGCCATACTTGGAAAAAAAATGTGTGACCGGATATTTATTACCAGGAGTAATGAAATATGAGTGCTGGGATTTTATATATATAATGGTTATATTGGGTTCTCCTCCTTCATCCAGTAACAGGGACCTGATGCTACCACAGGTATAACTAATAAATACTTTATAACAAAGAGCTCCCAAGCATTTGTACCATCTCACATGACTTTCACAGACTATATATTTATATATTCACCAGCTACAGTGCAGCATATGGGCTACTGATTAAACATAACACAAGTATAGAGTTTTTGTTGTTTGTTTGTCACTAAACAAAGATTTAGTTGTCCGTGTGACTCACTGATTATGTTTATTATCAAGTTTGGACTAATTCTATTACTAATTCGGACATCTCCTCTCTGAGACTATAGCAGAAAAAAACTTGTTTTTTTGTTCCGTGCGAAAGCTGTCCTAAACAAACCATCATGCCAGATGTAATTATTCAATTGTCAGTGGTTGAGGAGAAGAACAAAGGGAGTGAATTCCTTCTACAGCAGTCGGTGGTCTGTGTGGGGGGAAACACACATGAATATGCATGGGCATATGTAAGCTCATCTCTACGTAGTGGATGTGCCATTACAAACTCATTGTGCTTGATTATGAGATCTACAGGGAGCCTGTGAGGGAGCGGAGAGACGGATGGTGGTGGCAGGATGTTGGCACCGTGCCGGAGTGCCAGGGAGGGCTGCTCGAGGTTTGTCGAGGGTTCTCGTACAAGAAAGAGTAATACGCCCACCATGCCAGACTCCGAATGCTAATGTTGCTTACGAATGAATAAAATCTGCCACACTGGAGCCTGTCTTGGAAGAGGATTGAGTTGTGAATAACGAGGGGTTGTTTTAAATTTAAGTTACATTATTAGAAATAAAGGGTTCTTCAACGGTTTCCCTAACTTTCCCTGAAATGGCATTTTAGGCTTCTACAGAAAACCTTTCTTGCTAAAAATAAAGGTGTCAGGAAGAACCAAAGTAACGCCACAGACCTTTCGGTAAATGGTTCTTAAAGAAACCCCTTTTTTCTTAGTACCATGGAGTATACTCTAAAGAACCTGTTTTCACTACAAAGAGCCTTTCGTGCAATGGAAATATCCATGGATGAAGAAGAACCATACACTCGGACGAAGAAAATTTCAGGACCTTTATTTTTAAGTTTCTCAGTAGTAGCTTATTCATCAGATATACTACCAGGAAAAGATTAAATAAAGTCATGGGACATCCAAAGACTGCATATTGTCCATTACCTGGTGAACTAGCCAATGAATTTATGATTTGCCTACGCTTCTAAAAAACTTATCACTGTCTCTGGTCAATTTATCCCAGAAGACCAGCATGAGCAGTATATGACCAATGTTTGCAAATGTTTATACCTTGTATTCAATCTAATCGCGTTTAAATCTTTAGCCATGTCGGCAGTGGAATTTGGTCTAACGTCAGATTAGGACTTTTCCCGTGTATAGAAACAATGCACGTCTTTTTTATTTATTTATTTTTTTAAGGATGAGCACCAACATGCATAGTAAGTAGCCACACTCTTTGAACTTGTGAAGGCTTGCTCTAGCTTTCAGTCTGCTCTCTATTTAAAGGCCAACCTCAAACATGATAAGCTCCAAAGAGAGAAGGGCAGCCTGTTTATGTGGTTTGGGATGACATTTAGTAATTTGACATTTTAGAGAAAGCAAATTCTGTGTTTATTCGAGAGGCCGGCTCTGCCGAGTGGCTACAAGTGCTTGTCTAATATTTACTCAACTGTATAAACTCAATCTCAAGTCTCTGGAGTAAAAGAATCAAAGTGTTGGCGAAAATGGATGGTACATTTGTAAGGTTTAGAGAGAAACATTTTGAGACGAGGTGGACAAATCAGTAGACCGGGCATCCTTGGGAAGCAAATGTAGTGTCCAGACTACTTGTTTTTTATTATAGATGCCTTGAGGGTAAGCAGAATTGACGAGACAAAAATACCTTACTCCGTAGCGACGTCCTCAAAACCAATGTTTTCATTTGGTGTGTATGTTTAGACGTAACGCACTTCACCGGAGCTTTAACTTGCCAAGAAGAGCTAGCTAATGGATTTATGATTTGTCCAGCATTGAGAGAAATATTTATGTTTTTGGAACATGTCAACACAGGAGAAGAAAAACACAGCAGCAGTTAAAAGTAACCCGAGACAGAGTGAAATGGCTGTGACGGGTTAAAAGGTGCAGGTTCACAGGATTACACCATATTAAAGGACAAAAGGAAGTCGTGTCATGTTTGTGCCTAAGGTGACCGGAGAGGGATCTAAAAGTCACATGTTGACAGCTTTTTTGTTGCAAAAGGCCACTAAAAATGGAGTCAGGGTTCCTTGAGTATGCCATGCACTCTGCATTGAATTTCAAAAACCGCTGACATCCAACCCAAGGCATAATGAGACGTGTGCGCGGTCACATGTGCGCACATCTACACACTTCAGAGTGCTCTGTGGTTAGTAAAAGTGGAACAGTCTGCCTTTCATAGTCTGCATCGAATCTTAAGGATTAGCATAAAGGTTGTATGAAATACTGACATGCTTCGGATCCTCTGTTACGATAAAGCGAAGTGAAAATTTTATTTACACAAAGGGTTTAAAGCTTCGTGCCCCCTCGGAGTGGCAGGAGAAACTCCCTGCCAAGTGCTGAGTGGAAATCCGCGTGGTTGAGTTGGGGGGGGTGGTATCTGGGCACAAGACAAGCGAGAGCTGTAAAAGTGTGGAGGATGGGGGACTCGAGCGCTGAAAATGTAGGAGTGGATGATTTCTGTAACCTGAGGGATCTCTTCCTACACCCAAACACACTCGCACAGAATCAAAACCATCTCAGGGTACCAGGTGTGTGCAGCTGTTGAGAAGAAAAAGAAAGCATGGGCAAGATGTTAGAAGATTTATGAGGGGGGTGGGGGTTCTGGAGGAGACTACATTGGGGGTGTTTTAAAAAAAAAAATCCTCACACAACTCTGGGATTTCTTCCAGATCCCAGATCAACCTCCTGCCAGAGACAGACATGACAACATGGTCCAGATGGAGCCTTCAAAAAACTGATTGGCCATTTAATACTGCGTATTGAAAAAAAAAGGAGTTAAGCTGATTAGAACCGTGGCAAATAATAAGGAGATATAGCTAAAAGCATCACTAGGGACATAACCTGCTAATTAAAGCCTTTTATCTCTATGTTTGGCTTTTCTTTTTCATTCAAATGCACTGACAAACATCTTTGTACGAAGGAAATAAAGTCGTCCATCCTGCGCCTCGAATAGCAATATAACTACTCGACTATGAATTCTAATTTCCAGTATTGGATTAGTCAGAGGCGTCCAGCGAGGCAATAATAAACACAGGATGTTCCGGTGTTATAAATCCAATTTCATTTCCCTTTCACGGCTTTTAGAGGTTCAAAGTGGAGGCTCGGAGAGAATGTGGCTCATATTTTTTTTCTGTTCTGTTTCAATTATACAGTGAAAGAGAGAATTGGCGTGCGTCCACTGTAGATTCTTCACCCCCTCGTGCTCTAATGCCCAATTACCGCGGTTAGTCTCCACGACTGACTTTAATAAACAAGCGAGCGCTGAACCTGATCCAACGTTTGGCCGAAACCTCTCTGTAGTCCTCTTTGACCAAAATGAGCTGATTCCATTGACTGTTGTGGTCATTTTTTTGCTTAACAATGGTCATATCCAAAAACTTTTGGATAAAAGAGACAAAACCCACGCTGTATCCGTAGCCAATGCTAATTCCAACATGCAGCCGGGTCCATAATATGAATCATAAAAAGACCCAGTCTATCAAATCCACTGCCAAGTGAAACGTGTCCAAGCTTTTCCACTAAGCTACACTACATCCTGTCCCGACAAAAACTTTCTACTTCTTACTTTCTGCCTCTGGAATGATCTTGATAGTGAGGGAGAATTTTTTTCCCCTTTTTTTTAATTCAGCAGGCCTGATAAGACCGAGCTAGCACAGATAAAGATCTCAACCCTTTTCCAAACCTACCAGCTGTGTCTCAGACAGGAGCACCTAGTATCATCGTCTCTCCATTATGCTCTTTCAAAAGCGTCATGGTGGCACTCGGCTCAGGAATCCCGAGCCTTTTGTCTTGGCTGCGCTCTGAAGCGGTTGATTTGAAGGAACTGGAAGCATGGCTGCTGTCTAGTCGCTGTCTCGCCTCATCAAGGCTTAGAGGGCTGGGCACAGCAAGCCTCAGGCTCGGGACGTGATCAAACAGCCTGCTGAATGAGGGCTGGCATGGCTGACCGGGTCTGAGCAGAGCACATACTGTCTTCTGAACAGTGCTTATGATCAAAGGACACAATAATATATAATAATAATAACTATATTAATAATAACAATAATGTAAGTATAAGCGTAATATATTATTCAATAACTTTTGATTACACATACTTCACCTTTCACCAACCTGCCCGCACATTTTGTGCCAACGTTTTCTCTGTAGTCTGCACTCCACTAACTAGCAGCTAAAACAGTTCTGACAAAGAGCCAGTGGGAGTCAATTATCTTTGAAAACAAATCTACTGTCATGCGCAGCAGATCCCTGAATCCGGTCGATCATCCAATTTGTATGAGAGGGCTCGGACAAAATAGAAGCACAATGATATTACATCTATAATAAGTTATTTGGCTTATTCCAGTCCTCTTGGCAGAACAGCCAATCCTCCTAATCGAGCTTTCCACCACACTTTCTCTTTTTTCTTGTTTCCATACAAGTGCAGAAGCGAAAGACTGTATAGTTTGTCCTTTAGAAAAACAACAGATCACAGTTGTAGCCTAAACAGTACAATAATTCTACAGTAAAACGTATGAGTCAGGTAGTGTCCAGTTGGCACAAGCCAATTAGTCATACTATATAACAGAAAGTTACCCTTATGGATATGCTCATAACTCACATTCAAGTGAACAAAAGGTCTTGTGTATGGCAAACATGGCCTCCATCAGACCTGGATTTACTTAAATATGGCTGTCATTCAGTTTCATGCAGGAACACGATGTGGACAAAGCGACACAGCTGCACCGGCACGAGGAAAATCCCCCCCACACCGTCTGCACAACTGCCCGAGGAGGACCTGGAGCCAAGAACTGAAACTCAAGACTTCAACATCAATTTAAGGTCAAGGTTAAAATTTAAAGTAGTATAAACCAGTGTTGAATCCAATCAAGAAGCCACTCTTTACTATGTGACTAAACCTTTCATAATTATTACAGATTTGTTCATTACCTGATTTGAATATTTCCTGATCAAGATTTGAATCTTGTAGACTAAGACTATGAATAAGATTACTCATCCATGTCTGCTGCTGAGCAATGAGGCTGTAAATGGTCTATTTCCAAATACCACGTGGTAGAAAATCATCAACAAATCTTTGTGTCTTTACCCGCACCATTGTGACTCATGGAAACGTGACTGTAATCAGATGACATATGATATTTTGTTCTTGTAAATGTACGCTATGATCATCGCTGTAGATGAGTAGATGAGTCAACTGATCCTGATGTCACTCTCTGAATTCCAGTATTAAATTAAGCTCTCTAAACAAATATGCATATTGGATGCAAATGTAATTGGATTTTTTTTTAATGGACATAATGTGATTTCAAAGTTAAAAAAAAAAGTATAGAGAGTAAACAGAGTGAAGCAAATGGTACTCCTTCTGAAGAAGCCATGATCTGTTTGGGTAAAAATTGCTCCAAAAATAATACAAAAGATTACTAAACATTCCCAACACAGCAGGAGCAGATTGGGAACTGGACAGAAGGTTGTGGAACAGCCACACAGTTGGAAGACGGAAGCAGGAGGTCTGAATATGGAGCATCAACCCTGCCCAGAAAAACTGAAGAGTTTGAACTGATGTCCTTCCAACCAAATGTTTCACAACTTTTAAGCACATTTCCTAACTGTCAGAAGAAATAAAAGGTGTAAGGTATTTGAGTCTCCATCATCCTTTGGCAAAGCTCCTATTCAAGTCCATATCCATCGTATTGGTGTAATGAGCGCTCATGATCTAAAATTCACATCACACTCTTACGCTGCACAGCTGGCTCCCCTCCTGCACCCACATGTTTCTCAATCCCTGCCAGTAATAGCTGTGAAACCAGCAAAAGCTCTGTGTCTGGCAATTTTTCACCTATAAGAGACCGCCTGACAAATCTGACGTCTTTTGTTTCTAAAGATCATGTGTGGTTGACCACTTCATTCAACCGTTTGCAATATTTTTGTGTTTATATTATCATTTTTTAATTTATTTCTAAATTCAAATAAAAATTCCGCCATGTGTCAGAAACCAGGCCTAATAAAAAATGTCTTATGTTAGCTGAAAACTGTATTTTTTCCTCATTTGTTTTAACGTACACCTATTCATTGAGCAATTTCATCCTTGGCTGCTCAGATATGGACCGAGCGACACTCACTCTCTTCGGATAAGGTGGTCAGTATTTAACTTCATCCTGCTGCTTTCACTGCGAAACCTTGCAACAATTAAATGGAACTGAAGTCAGATAACCTTATATTGGACAAGTGTCAGATGTTGATAAAAAGACTATTAGGTTCTACACATTTTCCCCCTCATCCCTCATGAAACCATCACCATACAAACCCCTGACAAAGACATGAATCAATCTCCAGTCTCAGCCTAATTAAGAAACCCTGTTTTGATGCACTGCCCAATATCATTATCAAGGATGACAGTATCTGTGTCGACTTGTCAATGAAAAACAGCTCTCTCTGGCAAAGTGCGCAAGGTGACCCTCTTCGTCATAAGGGCCTCTATCAGGGGGGCTGGACGTCATGACAGTCCACTCAATAAACCCGAAACAGACGGCTGTCCTGTATATGGGCTATGGGGTTTGAGATTGACGGAGGTATAGCAGGGGGGCCTAATTAATCCAAGGTGACCAGAAGGGAAAAACAGGAACTTGTTAAATGCCTACGGAGAGATCAGTGTTCCCTGATCAGTGTACCGGGATGGAAGGGAGGGGTACAGAGGGGGAAGAGAGAGAGAGAGAGAGAGAGAGAGAGAGAGAGAGAGAAAGAAACGGGTAGAGCAAGACTCTGGGAGGGGTCTGTTGAGTAAAATGGATATAGAGAGGGTTAAGAGAAGTGGAACATGGATTAGGAGCCTTGTTTTGTCTAGTTGCTCTAATCTTGTGCCTTCAGGACATTCTTGGATGAGTAGCAACATTAACTGTAAATTAACCGAGAGTGAAAATAATTCATCTAAAATAAATTGCCCCAATCCACTGCCTAACTTTGATTATATTTTGCCTTAATTCTGAGTGGCTTTGGATTAAAACAACTGAATAAATAGATGACCATCATAAAGTGTAACATCCTCTTATCCTTCAGAATCACAAAAACAGTACCACGCTTCCATAACTTCAACGAAACCCTTGTGTAAGTCTGTTTGATTAAACGTCCACAATAAACATGCCATGCAAACTATATTCAATGGTATTCTTAAACAAAGACTTAATACTACTGATACCGTGATATCTGATATTGTATTTTCGTGAGATGATACAAACTTTCCAGTCATTGATCTGTCAAGTAGCGATGTCAGAAGTAATGGCGATCAGAGTAAGCGATGCCTCAACTTATCACGGAGACGGATGTGTTTACAAATCTGAAGCTCAAGCTTTTGAATGTCCTTTTTAAAGAGGATTGTTCTACGCATACAATCCTTGGGTCTGGGTTCGACGAGAGAACTTCCTGGAGTTTCTTTATACTGTAGAGGTCTAGAACCTTTTCCCGTAATCCACACATGATAAAAACATTCATATGAGCATCTATTAAGATTCAGACAGGATTAAAACCCCGGAGACACTAGAAAAGTGATGGCTGCTTTACTAATCCCACCTGAAAAGGGCTGTAATACCAGAGGAAAAAGCTTTGCCATGGGTTACAGAATCTTACAACTACACTAAAAAAAATTGATATAGCACTAAAATGTCCAGTGTTGATAAAAATCTTCCAGGACTGAGCCATGTGGGGGATCAGATACCACAAAACTGCAATGTAAATGCAGCCTAGCTCATAAAACAATAAACCCCGTGCCAACACATTGCCACATCAATGCACTGAATAACAGACTGGACTTATAAAAGCAAGGTTTTTCTATAATCCTTGTCAAAATCCATCTTTGATGCTGAGTTATTTTTGTTTTTTACTTTTTTAAAAAAAAAATGAACCTGAACAGTCAAAAGCGAGAAAGACACACACCGCTTAACAGAGTAAGCCCAGGTCAACTTAATAAGCGTTTTAAAAAAAAAAAAACGAGAGTCATATTTATTTTCTTAATATTTTGTGTATTTTACATCAGGTTCAAAATGAAAACAAAACAAAACACGAAGTGTCTCTCTCCCTCAGGAGGCTCTCGCGCATCCCTGTCGAAACGCGCGCGCGCTCTGCTCTGACAAAGTTTTGCCTCACAATAAACAAACATGCTTTGTGAAAGAATAACAACAGCACAAAAATATCTAGACTTACCTTCCTGAGTGAAGCAACAGATAAACAGTGTGAGGAATAAAGCCGAGCTCTTTGGCACCATTTTCTCCCTTCAGTTATCCCGCACTTTGGAGAGAAAGAGGGGGGAAAAAACACAATGTGCACCCTTTCCAATCTGAGCACGCGACTGTGCAGCACAGAGTGTGTGAGGGTGTGTGTGTGTGTGTGTGTGTGAGGGAGTGTGTGTAATGATAGAGAGAGAGAGAGAGAGAGAGAGAGAATAGAACAGACGAGGGAATGAGGGAGGGAGGAAGGAGAGCGGGCTCGAGTTGCACAAAAATGCTCTCTTGGCTATAATATTGTGCTTATTATACACCGCTTGTGTGAAAAGAGAGAAGGAAAATGAGTATTTTTGTTTTGTTTTGTTTTTCCAGCTTAAACTATTTCCAGAAAAAAACGTGGGCGGGGTTTGAAAGGTTCTACAGTCTAAGCTAAACCTTGCCACCCCGATTGCCACCCTGATTTCTACCCCAGAATCAGATAATCCCTCCAGATAAACTGGCTAAGGTCACAGTAAGGCCTGACCCTTTCCTTCTCTTGTCAAACAGTGCAGTGTCATTTTTTCAACCTAACTGTTGAGAGAAACCTTACACTGTCATCCAACAATATGACTACAAAATAATCTACAAAATAATATCCATTCATCTAAAGTAAGTGCTTTATTCGAGTCAGGGTTCGATGCTGGATCGGAACTCGGAATGGAAGGCACGAACACACCCTGGACGGTGTATCAGTCCTGGCTAAATCTCTTGAGTATAAGAAAGTGTAAACAAATCAGATATACTGCAAGCACAATCCATCTTCTACATAATTTGGCATCTCATCTAAGTCTGTTGCCCCCTTTTGCCACCGTCAAAGATCTGTGAATTAGCTAATGGCGTTATTTATGTTTAGAAAGGAACATTAACATTCTAAAGTATGTAATATATAACTCCATTACACATGACACTAAGGGGAAGTCAGTTAGCAAACATTTAGCCTTTCCACAGCTCAAGCCATGTAGACGTGTGTAAGAAAGGGCCTAAGAAAGCCTTTATTATTTTCTCGCAGCTGACAGGACATTAGTGAGAATGCAGACGCTGAGAAGTTGTGTGTTTTCATAGAACGTGTTGTTCCTGAGGGTGAACTGGAGATTCTCCAAACAAACGACTCAGCTCACAGGTTTTTTGAAACCCCTGCTGTTTTTACCCACTCCACTGTCACCTTTCTGAACAGCTGCAGGACTCTGTGTGTGTGTGTATGTGTGTGAGTGTGTGTGTGGTTTGATGGGGGTCACTCCAGCTGTCCGGCCAGCCCTCACACCATACATCACTCCTTGTTCCTAAACCAACACTGAGACACATTGTACTTGAGCCAAAAAGGAGGGAATCTTGGCTTGGTTTCTCTTGTTATTTATTTATCTATTTATTTTCATTTACAACTTGTGCTTCGATACATTTTACAGCTTTCCTCAGAGTACGACTAACCACTTTTTTTATTGGTAGTAAAGTGCAGCATTCAACTTCGCCTCAGTCTCGCTACTATACACTTGCAATGTGTTTTTAATAAATTTGACTCTGAAGCATATTTTAAGCCTTTGAGTCGCTTTGCCAACCATAAAATTCACCAGATGAACGCAGTGCATTAGGCACCCAAGATGTTCCCTCCATCTGTCAGCACTTCCGCTGCGTTTGTCCACCTGCAGTTTAACGCAGCCCCTTAACTAACACACCACTGAGGAAATTAGAGCAAAGACCTGACAGCGCTTCTGAATTCAGGTCAGAATGTGAGAGGCTCCTCTTGTAAACCCTGAAGGCTGCTAAGCACTGAGAGGCAGATGAGGGAAAACTGTATCTCTCCAGACAGAATATAAAAGAAGCCAGGCTTTGAAGTTGACTTCAGACCCCTGTGTCCCTCCTCTCTGATGAAAAGAGAAGCGAAACCTTCTGAAGTAACCTGTTTGTTTCCAACCATTTTCCCCCCCCTTCACTCCAGTTATATTTTCCTGTCTATATCTTCCCCGTCTTTCTTATGCAAACGCACTTATACTGTCCTCTGTCTTTTTTCCGTATCTTATTTGGTCATCTGCATTTCTCATTGTACTGTTTGGTAAGGGCAAGCAAAGGATATAGAGGTTGAGAGGAGGTGAAAACAGTCAGGATTTACAAAGTAAACACCATTAACAAATGACAATAGCCCCCCTAGAGGTCAGGGAGCCAGCAGTCCACACACCTAAGTGTTTTGTAAACTGGCTTTATCTAAGGAAAGAGCCCATGCATACAGGTAGCACTTTATAGCATGGATTTAATATTTAATAGCTGGGGTGTAGGGGCATGTTATAAAAAATTAACAATGACATGGTATCGACAACCCCTGCCTTTCGCCCAGTGTGTGCTGGGACAGGCTCCAGCAAATCCCCGTGACTCTAATTAGGAATAAAGCGGGTATAGAAAATGGATGGAATTGACAACGTGTATTTCAAGTAATTTTTATCCATTTATAATTACATTTAACGTTATGGAACGTCCACGAAACGCATGTGATCACAGAGTCACCATTCTTTCTCATTTTCTCTAATTTCATTCTGTGATAAAGCATCACCATTAAAATCGAGCTAAGCTTAACACAAGCTAAGCTTTCTGTACCTAAAACGAATCATATACACTTAGTAAACAGTAAATTTTCATTTGTACACATTTTTCACTTTTCATTGTCTCGCAGTTGTGGGCATGTTTGACATCAAAAAACAGACAAAGACAAATCCTAAAGCATTGAACCGAGGTGTATCTGAGTTACACTTCTTTTTTTTCTTTGCCAGATCTTTCCGGTTATCAGCGTTCAGATCTAAAACCAGCCAAGCTCAGTTGGAAAAGCATCAATGGTTGAATAAGACCCCCAATGAAATGATCTCATGGCACTGGTACGGTAAGTATGCATGTGTGTGTATGTGTGTGTGTGTGTGTGTGTTCTTTTTCCTCACAAAACCAAAGCCAGTCTTCTTGCCCAAAGCCACCTAGAATCCCACCTGCATCTGGTCACCTTATACCATCGCTGTAGGCTAGCCATATTCACATCTATTCTTACATTCATGACTCAAAGTCAAAAATATGCTCTTTTCTCCCTCTCAGTTGTTCCCATGTTTCTAGCTGGTTCTTGTCTCTGTTATCCATCTTGATTGCCAAAAATGCAACTCTACCTGAACCCTGGAACAGAAAAAAAAGCTCAGGAGGACATTCTCAGCCTCCAGCTTGAGCAAATTCAACCCAAACCACTACTGTAGAACAAATTAGACCCAGCTTTTCCATTGACACTGCGCTCATCAAAAGGGTGAGGCAGGGCCATAATAGTATTATGGCAGTGCACATTTACTTTGATTTTCTAATGTCAGTAAATGTGCTATAATCTGCTGATTGAAGCTGTAATGTGATTACTTTGGTTGTTTTCTTTCTCGTAGCCCACAGGCAGAAAGTCCTTCAGCCAGCTCTAGTTTCACAGACCGAGGAGCAGTGTGTCTCACAACAGGGGTGTCAGACTCACCAGACTCCCCAAAGCCGAACGTTAAGCTGAAATGTGAGAGTCCAACCGAAGAAGAACATCACTCTAAGGGTTTAAGCATGGGTGTTTTGATTAATTCGATGTTTTATGAATAGATTGATTTCTCACAGCTCTTGTCACTACACGCCTTGGACACAGACAACATGTGGGAAAAAAAATCTGGCTTATTGTCAGGCTCATTACCACATAAAACCCAGCTTTATCACTTCAAGGAAAGCCTTCTATTTTTTGGCTTCTCGTTCTCTTTCTCACACAGGATGGTGAATTAAGTTCTTTGTAAATGCCTCCAGTACAAGATAGGACAACAGCTTTGACGTGTATGAAATAATTCTCCACAAAAGGAAACCACCAAAGGCATCATCCGTACACAAACAGAAGCTGGTGCACCAACCCTCGTGAAACCTCATCGATCACAACAAATCCTGTTTTTTTTCCCTTCTAGTGACTTTGTCCTGTCATCTTCCCATCCAGGACCAGCAACGAACACTGAAATTTGCTCTCTCTCTAGGGTGTCGTTTTCCAGTCCATTGTCTTCTAGATTCCTTGTTGACAACGTCAGGGCTATTATCTACAGAGACTGGTCAGGGACACCACAGTGGCTGAGTGGGAATTGTTTGCTTTGGAAAAGAAAGGCTCTCTCCGGGGAAATGTGGACATCTTTCCCCTTAGGGCATTTAGACATTTAGAGTGACCTCTAGTTATTGGGGTGCCACAAATTAGCTAATGAATCACTTGAGAACGGCAAAGTGACATCTGATTGGATGATCCCACTGGAGCTGATGTTTGGGGTGGAAGAATTGGAAGAAAGAGGGATTTGATAGCAATGCTGAAAGGTTTTTGAGGGACCCAGGTGGCCACTTGGGATGCAATATGAAGCATTCAGCCAGGATCATGACACGTTTTTAATCATCATTCAAACAAGCTTCAGATTCAAATCATCTCTTGACATTTCATAACAGTCCTATGTTAAGGTGGAAAATTATTAAAAAAGTATCTCGGAGAGGGATCCATTTGCAAGAATAAAGAAGGCAAATACATTTTCCTTAATTACCATAATCATCACAAGTAATTATTCTCATTCTTCAAATCAGGTTGGGAATTTTTTATATATGATCAAGCAAGTATTTCTTTACTTAGAGCTTTGCAGGGTGCAAACCTTTGCACTCAAAAATATATTAGAGAATTATTCCATGGATAGTTAGTGGTTCTTTGCTTCCTAAAAGTTTTACTTGGACCTGTTACCTGTCCCACCCCTCTCTTTTAGGGCTCTACACAGAACCATTAAAGGTTTCCCCAGAGAGGGACGAACCACTTGATTAATGTTTGTCTCATTGTTCAAGACAAGACTGCTAAAATCTTGGCTGAATTCTATAACACACTGTGTGATGATGTATGTCCTCCATGTCAGACTGTACGATGAAGTTCCATTACCGATAATAGAACATGAGTACATTCTGCACGTACAATTGGCTTGAAGGTAAGCTTAAGGAAATAAGGGTGCAATTACTTTCTGAATTTTTTATTAAAAATTTTCTTAAACTTAAAAACTAACTTAAAAAGTTACTGCAATATACACGTGATATATCCTAACACTCAACAATGAGGAGAACTTTGAAGTTTGCACCCTATCTATCTATCTATCTATCTATCTATCTATCTATCTATCTATCTATCTATCTATCTATCTATCTATCTATCTATCTATCTATCTATCTATCTATCTATTCAATATGAAGTGGAATCACAGAATTACTGCAGTATATACATATGACATCCAAATGCTCGCTGCACTCACCTCCAAAAGTTTTGGCACTTTATTGATCTACTCACCTTACCTCTATCTATCTATCTATCTATCTATCTATCTATCTATCTATCTATCTATCTATCTATCTATCTATCTATCTATCTATCTATTTGTCTATCTGTCTATTCATTCAATATTGAGTGAATCATATAGACATGTGACATACCCAAACTCTCAGAGCAATAAGGGGAACTGGGTTACGTGTACGCTGATGAACTTTGCCATGAAACATCTTAACATCATAGCAATAGCATTAAAGGTGTTCTTAAACCTCCAAATCTCTTAAACTCTTAACCAAAGCATTTTCAGGAAATCAGGCTCAATTTTTGTCTGGAATGACAGTTTATCTTTTCAGTTTATCTTCAAGAGGTCTTGATTGAACATTGATTTTTCAGAAAGTTTAGACAAATAGTGAAATTTTATTCACATATTTTAATCTGTAACTTTCTTACTGTTATAGTTGGTAGAGATAAGATTCACATCTAGACATGTGTTCCAATGCCCTATAATGTTCTTGCCTTAACACATTAGGCAATAAATCAAATTGACCACCACTCCAGGGTCAGACGGTGGGCTTCTTCATGGCCCCAGACATGTGTCATCCAATATTCTCATACGCTAAGAGTGCCCAACTCAGTAGAATTATCCCTGGAGTACCGTCTGATGCAGTGAGCGAAAAAAAGCAATTATAGCTCAGCTGTTTTGGGGATAGGGTGTGTCACAGAAACGCTGCAGGATGCTAGAGAATTGCAACCACCTCCCGGTTCCTTGCTCAAATTGAATGAATAGTGTCCGAGACCCCAAAATCAGCAAGCGAATAAGGGTGATATTTAAGATGGCGAGCTACAGCTGTGCTCACAGTGAGCTGTACATGGACCCTAAGGCTATTCAATTGTGCACAGTAGGTCTTTAGGGGGCTGAAATAAGACTGTAGAGTGCAGATGGATGGCTTGGTGGGGGATTCAGAAGTTATGAAAGTCAACCAGATAACCTAGTTTTTTGACACTGATTTGAATTTCAGCTTCCTTTTGCTTCAGCGCTAGTTCAAGAAATCTGCAACAAGTCTGAAAGTGTGGTATGAGAATGCCATTGCTGGGAGGGTTTAGAGCGGCATGTGGAACAGTTAGTACTGAGACGAGTGTGTGCGGTGAGCAGGCGGTGTTTTGTCAGAAAACAGCAGGCCGACTACGCAGACAGTTGATGCCAGTTTCACATGGCGGACAGAGCGCAGGGGGAGCAGCTGCTCCAGGGTGGGGACGGGACGGAGCAGGGGAGCGAAAGAAAGAAAGAGTGGGCAAGAGCAGCTGTCAAAAGAGGAGCGATCCAGGAGAGAAAGGAGATGAATGGGTTCCATAAATCAGGCAAAATTGAAAAGGCTAATTGGGTGTGAAAAAGGACGATTATTATTATTATTATTATTATTATTATTATTATTATTATTATTATTATTATTATTATTATTATATGATGCAAAATATGTTGTGAGTTGTGTGTTAATTATTTTCCTACAACATTTTATTCATCTTGTAACACAGCCATCCGTTAATGACGGACAGTTCACACTTTTATCTGATTAATGTGGCGGAACGTTTGTGAAACAAATGACTTCCTGTTATCACTTACATTACAGCAGCTATAAACAGTCCTTCCCTCTCCAGCCTCTCTTTTTATCTTCTGCCCTGAAGTTTTAAGACAAACACGGCTTATTGTGTTAATGAGAAACTGGAAAAGTTTTCAGAAGTAAAGATTATGCAGTAGAGGAAAAGATACAAAGATACAAAACATCATCATCATCATCATCATCACCATATAAATGATTGTTCTTTGACTAAAAGCAATATAGTTTTAGTGGTTAAAATTAATTATCAGTATCATTTATATTATATTTCTTGACAGACACTTCAAAGCACTTCTGGATAAGAGCGTCTGCCAAATGCCGTAAATTTATTAGTCATAGGTTAGACGTGGCACGTCCACCATTCAAATCCCAGTGTCATTTGTTGCTATAGAAACAATAATGTATTCAATTCAAACGTTCAACAATAATGAGCACAACCAATTTTTGTGTAAATGAAAAACCAGCGAGTACAATTTGGCTTTGCCTTTAGAGAGCTGTGATCCACAGGGAGCGGTGACACAATGACTTTTACCACCAGGAGACAGATATAAACAGGTCACGTGATCAGGACGCAGCCAGGCAGCTACACATTTGGCCCATGCGCCGATTTGATAAGCGCTTTGGCTAAGTCAGAAATGACATTTTGTGGGAGGGGGAAACATAATCACATAAAAGGTAGCTCCGGGCATTAGGGACGCCTTCGGGAAAGCTCGGCAGTGAGATAAATCACAAATGAACAGCGTTACGGTTGAAGGGTTTTTAGATTATTAACACGATACGAGGATGCATTAGCAAATGTATGCTGTGGTCCTGAGGATAAAGATTCTTTGATATTTACGTAGCATTTGCGTAGCTTTTAACCTGACTTTCTCTTTCTAGTCATGTCGATTTTGAGAATTTAAATTGGCCAATTTATGAAATAAGGGCATTCACTGGCCTCCTGGAAGGCAATTTTTTTTTACCCCCTCTTGGTGTACTCTTAATGGGAAACAATTTGCATTTGAATGGCGTCAACAAGCCTGGAGGTTTCTTGTATCGATCATTTCCAGCTACCCTGTGTTTCACCTGCGCTAAATTCTACGTATGGGAAAAAAGATTTTGCCAACCGGAGAAAAGTCATTTCAGGACGAAATGTGGGTTTTTAATTATGAGAACCTATATGAAGTGAGTAATAAATGGCTCGGATATATTATAATCATAAATCTTTCTACTACTAATGAAACAGAAATTCCTGGGGCAATCGCCTGGGACGGCGTTATCTCTTTCGAGTGGTTTATTCTAAGGCAGAAGTGTATATACGAAGAGGTGAGAGAGCCGGGCAGACTAATGGACTAAAGTGTTGCTATCTACCTCTTGCTGTCTTTAGGTAGAAATAAATCGACGGCTTAACCCCACTGGAAAATGGAGAGTGAGAAAAGAAGCTCTTGCACTGTGGAGATAACAGTGAAATATGACGATTATTCTTTAGGAGGGATTTTATTTCTTTAATTAAATGGCAGTGTAGCTAGACAGCCAGCATCAGAATCGCTAAAGACATCCGAAATATTTCAGTATAAACATATTTAACGGTCTAAAGGGATGTAAGTGAGATTAATACAGTAAACACTACGAGACATATACATTTATATGTTTTTACATATACGTTTATCAGTACAGCATTAACTATTAGTTATCCAGTTGTTTATCAAATATGGCCAACTTTAGGGTTAGGGTGCATGTCTATGTGTGATCCAACAATTACCAGACGCCTGGAGCACATCTCGATAACACATTTCTTGAAATGGATAGGATCATTAGATCCAAAATTCTGCAGTTCGGCACCACAGATGGTGTTGGCCCCTGCGGCATTGCAGCACTGACAGTTCTCCCTTTTTTTTTGGTTTAATTCACTAGCATAAATCAAAATGACGGGTGTGTTTTGAACCATGACCTCATGATGCACTCATGCAATATCGGTGCTAACAACCACCGTGCTGGAAAAAAACGACAGGGCCAATTTATTATGTATTCACTCTATTGAATCTAGGTTTCATTTGTCAACATGTCATCGTGGTACTGATGAGGATAATTATATCACTTACGTACTCTTGTCTTGCATTTCTCCTACACGACTGGAATATTATTGGGTTTTTTTTTTTTTGTTTATTTTGTATTCACACGCTGTCGTGTTTGGATACTTCTTCCATGCGTGCCGTGTAAAATTAATTAAGATCATCAATCTATACAATTTGGATGGGTTTCTTTGTCAGGAGTTGGACTCAAAAAAAAAAAAAAAAAATCTTTGGAATAAATTATTGTAATGTTCCATTTTAAACTCAGCACTTCTCTGTGGTTAAACGTAATAACATTCCCCTTGAAGTCTTGCAGGCCCTAAATTGCCAAAGTGCAAAGAAAATCTTAAAAAAATAAATAAAGTTTATGCAATTATGCAAATTGTTCCAGCCAGTATATCACCTGAGGCCTTTCTGGATTTTACCTTGGTGTGCATTTCAATTACCCTCCAATTACCTTAGCTGAATAGCATAACCAAAATCGAGTTTTCTTTTCTTTTCTTTTTTTAACCTATAATTAAACAGTTATAGTTAGCAGACCCTTTCATATTCAAAACATCCCCTGGACATTAAAAATCTCCTTCACTTTTCCAGCATTCATTACTAATTTCTTTCAGTCTAGTTAAGTGCTTCTACAAAGGTAAGAAACGAATTTAAGAAACATTTTGCCAAGGGCCTCATCTTCCACTTCGTACTTTAAAATGTAAAGATGTACTCTTTTATTCAGAGCAGCACCAACAGGGCTGCCATTAAGGGGCTTTTGTGTACCTCTCGAGTAGGGGTCTAAATTGGGCAGTGGGACGTGGGTCTGGACTATCCACGGTGAATGATAAGTGGAGAAAGAGGTTGCTGCCAGTGACAGCTGCTTTATTGTTGAAAAAAGGTGTAGAGGTGAGGCTTATAGAGGATGGACAGGAACAAGAAAAACACATGCATAGTAAGATATGAAAGATTTTCCATATTTTTGAAAAGTGATTTTTCAAGCTGTGTACCACAGGCCATTATATATATATTTACTGACACTGCAATATTATGCTCAGAATCTTGCTTTAGCCGCAAGGTTAAATGGATTGCACATGAATTAGGAACTTAGGGTAAAACTTGATAACTTGAAAGAATATTAAAAACAAATCAGTTGTGGGCAATGCATGACATTGTTTATGTACTAGTGTAAAGAAAATACATAGAACATGGCCGAGAGAAAGACCAAGATTGAACGTGGAAGCAGAAAACACATTTAAATGTTTGCTATGAGTTCTTAAGAAAGGAATAAATCACAGCAGGACATGCTTTGGTGGGGAAATAATCAATGATGCAGCATTGACGTGAAGCTGGCATCAACCTATAGTTGATTTCTTTCCCATAACACTATATTATGAAGTATTTTTTTGATTTGTCATATGCCACAGCAATTACAATTTTGAATTAGTTAAAGGACGACACTGCACTGTTTTATCCAGTTACATTTAATGGTGTAGTAGTTCTGCTAAATAAGTGAGTTCCCATCCCTTTTCTCTCTTGAAGAGCTTGTCACATTACACATTATACAGAGAAACCTAAATATCCATTCATTTTTGTACCGCTTGTCAAACACAGGGTTGAAGGGAACCTGAAGTCTGTCCCAGGGGACTCTGGGCACAAGGTGGTGGACACCTTGGCTGAGGTGCCAACTGATTACGAGGCACACACACACACACACACACTACAGGCAATTTAGAGGTGCCAATCAGCCGACAATACATCTGTTTGGAGTGTGAGAGGAAACCCCCAAAGCACAGGCGAGAATGAGCGAACTCCATACACACAGGGCAGAGGTGAGAACTGAACCCCCAAACCTGGAGGTGGAAGCACCATCCTCCTCAAATTCTATATGTTTCACAATATAAACATACTATATAATGTGCTACAGTACAGATTCCTTTCCTTTTGAAATCTAAACGTCCTGAAATAACATCTCTCTCCCTTAATCCTCACATGTTCAGTTTAGGTTGTATACTGTACAGCCTTATTCGGGCAAAACTACCTGATGTGTATGGTTTTACAAGAGCTGTCTTGTAAAGGAACGTAGCTTGCCCATGATGAAATCAGCTTCTAAAACATTGAAATGATTTTAAAATTCCCCTGACCAGGCAACCTGGCACCAAGACCCAGGGGCAGCTGAAAAGCATTCATAAAAATTAAATCATTCAGTCTCCAGAACATTTTAGATTGGATCCCCCAGCCTGGGATTTTTTTTTTATTAGATTCATCTAGTTGACACATCCCATCGGCAGACAATACAACCCTTTCAAACAGTAGACATACCACATATCTGTACTGTAGTGTCATCACTATCATTATACTAGAGTTATAACAGGGTCACCACTTGGTGACCTCCAATTATGCCTTTTGTTCAAAAATGATTGATGAGTTTTATTAGCTTTTGTTAGACAGGGTGACAGTCCTTTTTGTTTTGCATGTTTTTGTACTTCCATTTTAATTAAATAAAGATCAGATAAATATGCTGGTGGCAAGTAGCAGCAATATTATATTTTCATCATAATTATATTTTCTTTCAAAATTTTGATGATGTGCAAGAGTTCTTTTTTTGCTTCTCCCCAACCATACTAGTGCTATTTGATCAACACTTGTGGTGGTATACACATATAATGAAATCTAAATCTAAATTAACATAACACTTTTCCAAAAAGGGAAAAACGTCGATGCCAAGAGGCCTCTATTTCTAACCCACTGCCGTCGGCACACAAAGCAATCAGAGGTTCTCCAAAAGCTTTGGCTAGAGAGAAGGTGACCTCCTCCTGGTTGTGCTGGGCTTCTTTCCCGAAGAAGAACAAACAGTCTGTCACCAGCTGTCCACCAACACCATGCCAAGCTTTCTATCCCCTCCCCCAACGATTCCTTCTTGCCTAGGCCTAAAGGACCAAGGGATGGGCACATAGCACAAATGCTCCTATCGTGTCATCTGCATTCCGTAATTTACATTAATAAAACTACTTTGAGTGCCTGGAATGTTTCCGAATAACAATTGTCAACCTGGTGATAGAAATGGTCAGGCTGTTTAAGGGGAAAGTACATCTCAAGGACTCAAGGAATTTCCCAAGGAATTTTTCTTGGTGGAGGGTGAAGAGTAAAACTATGCAATACAAAAAACCCAAACATGAATTAATGTAAATAGAAATACAGTATGTATAGTGTGTGGTATGTATCTGTGAATTATAAATAAATTAAAATGTTACTAAACCAATGAGACAACAGTCTCAGGTTGCTCTAATTGACTTCCTTCATTATTAATCCCTTGAAGGAAAAACACTGGTCAAACATTTATTCGTTCATCCTAGTCAAAAGGATCCCAAGCCTATACCAGGAACACTGGGTGTAATGCAATATACTTGAATGGGACACCAGAACATCAGTAGCCTGTCCTAGGAACACTTGGCATAAAACAGAAACACACCATGGATAGGACACCAGTCCATCCAGAGCCTGTCCTGGGAACATAGGGTTCAATGTGGAAATACACACTGGATGGGACACCAGTGCATCCAGAGGCTATCCTGAGAATACAGGGCTCAAGATAGGCATACATACTGGATGGGACATGAGTCCATCCAGAGCCTGTCCTGGGAGCATAGGGCTCAAGGTGGAAATACACGCTGAATGGGACACCAGTGCATCCAGAGGCTGTCTTGAGAACATAAGGCTCATGACGAGAATATACACTGGCTTAGACACCAGTGCATCCAAAGCCCGTCCTGAGAATACAGAGCTCAAGACAGGAATACACACTGGATGGGACACCAGTCCATCCAGATCCTATCGTTGGAATATAGGGCTCAATACAGGTTTATACACTGGATGGGACACCAGTCCATCCAGAGCCTGCCCAGGGAATATAGGGCTCAATACAGGAATACACACTGGATGGGACACCAGTCTATCCAGAGCCTGTCCAGGGAACATAGCGCTCAAGGGAAATATAACTTGGATGGGATGCTAGTCCATGAGTTTCCTATTTTAATAATACTGGACATAAGACAGGAAGCTACACAGGGTGGGACACCTGACCATCCAGAGCCTATGCTGGGAATGCAGGGCACAAGAGGAATGCACACTGGATGAGATGCTAGTCCATGAGAAGCCTAGCCTGGGAACACAGGACACAATAAAGAGCGGGAACATACACATATAGGAAATTTAGCATAGCTTGTCCAAATGTCCAATACCAGCATGTTTTGTGATCTTGGAAGACTACCAGTGAACTCAAAGGAAACTCAAACAGACACAGGGAGAATATACAAAACTCTGCACAGGCAATAACTCAAGCTCAGGATCAAACTGGCGACCCTAGAGTTGTTATGCAGCAAACACTACTTACTTGCATGAGTACACATCTTCTATTGCAGTAAACTTTTTGCGGTCTACTTTATCAGACTCAACAAAACCTTAAGTAAGTATGTTTTCTGAAGACGAAACTGTGTTCTTTCAGATCCACCTTGCTTTCTTTCCCAGTTACAGCTTGCAAAATGGTTTGCACAGGTCAATCAAACCTCACAGCTTGAACAAGTGCTATTGAACAAAGACCTGAAAAAAATAAGGATTTCAGGTAAGTCGCCATATGGGGTTTGATTAGTGGAAAGGAAATGTGAATGTTCAGGCAATTGAACAGTTTGATGTCTTTGCAAAAATCGATTACACAAAAACTCAAAGATAAAACAAATATCCTTTTATCCTTGTTCTGTGCTCGACAAGGCTGCACAGTTGTTCATCGTTGAGTGTCTCGATGGAGGTAAAAAGTGGCAATAAATGGAATCTAAGGAACCCACTTGTTGCTGCGATGGCCTTTGAATTGTGATTTTGGGGAACAGAAAGTTTTAGTAGGATGCAATTGCATTGTGATCAACAGGTTAATTCTGACCTGACTTTAAAAAAAAAAATCTATATGCATAATTGACAAGTCTGGCTACAAGGTGCTGCTATAGATTAACAGCATGACTCTTTAAAAATGCAGTATTGATTGTATGTGTGGTATTTATTTATGGCTGCTCTGTGACATTCTAAATTTCCAATATTTTATTCACTGAGGGAAACTGCAACTTTAAGTGATAAATGAGTCCAGAATTTTGCCCAGAAATACCAATGATTAACAGTATATCCCCAGCACATAGATTAAAAAATGACTTTGAACTAATGTCTTAGACTCTCAGATGATCTTTCGCAGGCAGAGCGGGTGGATTTTAAGTCACATCATTCTTTATTTATCAGCCCCAGCATTTGGCTTGGGAAAATACTTAATACAAATGATTTCCAGAAGCATCGCTATGAATCTATTTCTCTTTGGCCCCCTGTGTGCTCTGACTTTTAATGCATAATAGTGGCATGTAGCCATTATAACCAAGTTGTAGACCACAGCAACACATGACCTCTGCAATTATTTTAATATTGCATTCAACGCTCTTTGTGGAAGGTCAATCCAGACTAGGAAACTTTGCTATGTTTGCAACACCACAGTTTGGTGCAAGATAATGTGTTTGACTCAAAAGTTGAATCATATTCTGTCTTGTAGCCTCAGTCACACTATACTATTTTAAACCAAAGTTCAACCCCTTCCTTTAGTGTCCAATCTTACCCACAAAGGGCCAGTAGAGGTGCAGGTTTTCATTCCAACCAAGCCGGATCCCACCTGTTTAATCAGTTGATCTTGGATTTCAGTAGACTCAGGTTTGCCTTCTGCTTGACTGGAATGAAAACCTACTCCCACAACAGACTTTTCCGGATACAGCTGGACACCCCTGATCTAATGGTATGAGGAGGAAGACGAGGACTGTTTATTAACATACCCAATAACATGAGGTGTTTTCGGGTAACAGTTTTGCAGCAAAGGCCACAGTTCATGTCTACTTAGTATTCTATACTAAAACCTCTAGATATTTCTAAGAAATACTGAATGCTAGAACACATAAAAGCTGTTATAACAAGTCATCAACAAGTGTGGGTGGCACATTGGTGCAGTGGGTAGCATTGGCATCCTACAGCTCCAGAGTCGCTACTTTGATCCTAAGCTCGGGTTACTGTCTGTGTGGAGTTTTGCATGTTTGCATAACTGCTTGGGATTCCTCTGGGATCTCTGATTTCCTCCCAAAAACATGGCAGTTGCAGCCTGTATTCATTACAAGTACATTCCCAGAGAGTGAAATTCTTTTTTTCATATACCCCACCTTGTTATAAAGCTGGAGTCAGAGCACAGGGTTAGTATGATATGGTGCCAGTAGGTATCAGGTAGGGCTAAGGGGTGTGTAGAAGAACTGGGGGCATGAAGCCTTTATTATCACCACACATACTCTATATTGCCAAAAGTTTTGGGACACTCTTCCAAATCATTGAATTCAGGTGTTGTTTTTCAGGGTTTAATTAAGTAAGGTCCATAAAGACATGAATCAGTAGGCCTGGCTCGCAGTCTCTGCTCTAATTCATCCCAAAGGTGTTCTATGAGGTTGAGGTCAGGACTCTGTGAAGGCCGGTCAAGTTCCTCCATGCCCTGGTGCACAAAGCAAGGTCCAGGAATGATGGAACAGGAAGAGCCATCCCCAAACTGTTTCCACAAAGTTGGTAGCATGAAACTGTCCTGAATGTCTTGGTAAAAAACCCTGAATTCAATAATCTGGAGGGGTGTCCCAAAACCTTTGGCATTATAGTGTACATTACAGCGGAATACTTTTCTTCACATATCACAGCTGAGGAAGTTGGGGTCAGAGCACAGCAGCAGCTTTGATACAGCACCTCTTGAGCAGAGAGGGTTAAGGGCCTTGCTTAAGTACCCAGCAGCAGAGTTTGGCGGTGCTGGGGCTTGAACCCCAATCCTCTAATCAACAACCCAGAGCCTTAACCACTTGGACCACAGTGGAGGGTTGGGCTGCTTGCTCTTTGGATCAGTAACCCAAAGCCTTAATCATTGAGCCACGACTGCATCTTCTGAAATGGGGTTCTTTGGGGATTCAGCTTCCTCATACATGCTAAGCAAGAAGTCTACCATGCGAGCACTCATTTTTTATGCAGTGGCTTGTCCACAGTAAGTTGCTCCTAGGTGTGAATTTGTGTATTTATAGGGCCCTGTCATGAACTGACATACTCTCACCTCACAATATCCCAGGATAGAATCCAAATCCACCTTGACCCTGAGTGGGATAAAAGTGACTAGTATTCCATATCATACAGTCACATCATGACCTTTTAAGAACTCCTAGCATTTGGGACAAACTCCATAAGTGTGTGTGTTTGGCAGCTTGCCTGATCTGCATCACCTCCATCCTGCAAAGCTGGTAGCGAGCAGACTCCTGCTGTTCCGGCTTAGGGTTTAATGAGAGAGATGAAAGAGGCAGAAATTCAACCAGGCTGCTAACTCGGGGTGTGTCGTTCACTCCACCCGACCCCTTACTGCGCCCATCCCATCTTTTTCTCTCCAGTCTACAAGAAAGACCAAGCCCTTCATCTCCATCATACTCTTTTACTGAGCACTGTTTTTATTTAGTTTTATTTACCAAAACATACAGCCTTCGAAATTCTTCTTGTAATTTATTTGTACTCACGGGGCCTCAATTATCAAAGCATGCTCCTGAATTTCATATAGAGAGAGACACTAATGTGGACGATTGCTTCTCTTCCAATTGTAGAACTGGTGAGGAGTTGCTGCAGATTCATAATTTTACAAATCATTTCAAGTTATTTCAGTTTTGCGAAACTTTCATAATAATGGTTTGATATCCAAATAATAATCCAGGAATCAAAATAAATTAGACTAGCCTTTATAATGGAGACTTTGTATGGGAGCATTGCACTCTCTTTTGATATTTGTCAACACACACAAAGAACATTTTTGTTCGTTTGGTCTATAAGCCTAGAAAACATTCCCATTTAGCAAAAGATTGACCAAGTGTTCATAGAACAATAAACCTGGACACAAATAATTCAAAACACAAAGTAAAAATGAACACAGACTTTTATTGTGTTTACAACAAGACAAAAGAAACTGAAATCATTTTTTTAAAGGTTTTGTTCAAAGCTAAAGTGCTTAACAAAAAAAAATCATCCAATAACAGTATCTACAATCATGGGGCACAATGCACCATGTAAAAGCACAGACCCTGAATTAGGTCTACAGGCCTCCTGCTGTGAACAAGGAAGAAAGCACACAGGCTTGGGCTTATAAGAAATTCAGTTTGATCTCATTGCACTGAAGGAAAAAAAAAAGAAGAGAATACACATGAACCTGGCCTTGGCATGGTATAGACAATAGATTTGATGGAAAAGGGGGGATTT
This sequence comes from Hemibagrus wyckioides, assembly GCF_019097595.1. Classification (NCBI taxonomy): domain Eukaryota; kingdom Metazoa; phylum Chordata; class Actinopteri; order Siluriformes; family Bagridae; genus Hemibagrus; species Hemibagrus wyckioides. The sequence goes on from NC_080737.1 coordinate 6,969,036, forward strand.
GGGGTGACTGCATTTCAAATGTCAAAGAAGGAACCCCAGGGTTTTAGATGCGAGGCCTTGCTGAGAAGAGCACATTTGGCGGATCAACAAGGTGGCTTAATCAGACTGTGCACTGCCGCCCCCTTGTGGATGGACCAGCCTTGCACAAACGAGCACCACTGGTGTGCAACTGGGAAAAAAAAAATCATCAATGAAGGCACAGGATGATCACACTTCATCTAGGGGTTTGCTCTTCTTCCGGATTTTCCCCATCTCACCCTGCAGCTGGTTCACAGTCTCAATCATATTCTGGAAGCTGTCTCGAACATTTCCCATTCCCTCTTTCCTCCAGGATAAGCGCAGCTCGTCGATCCACTGCAGCACCTCGTCCAGCTGCTCCCGAGTTTCCTTCTGCTCAGCCAGCTCAGCCAAGAGAGCTTGTTTTGCGCACACCTCTGCCTCGTAAGACTTTTGCAGCTCTGCGATCGAAGCCTCCAGCTTTAAAAGCTGTTCTCTGCTCTCCGGGTATTTGCGGTGCGATTCGTCTTCGGGCAGAAGGATGTTTTCCGGCACTGAAAGCACGCTGTTCACCAACAGACCTTCCATGCGACTGGACAGCTTCAGGAAGCGTTCCTGCAGGAACTGCAGCAGTTTCTGCGTGCACTCTCGAGTCTTTACGCAAAGCTCTTCAGGAGGATCTTTGCCCTGCGACAGTTTACGGACAAACACGGACTCGACGACTACAAGCATCTCGTACAGACAGTCCTGGAAGGCGCTGTTCATCCGCATCATGCAGGTCTGAGGGGTGAAGCCGAAGAACTGTGCCTCGTACAGTTTGAGGGAATCCGAGGATCCCACTGTGGAACATATTAAGCTGAATGGTTAGATCACATCCACTTCAGAAAACCTCCACAATGATGAAAAGTAAATAAACAAATTAATCAAAACATCAAAATTTCTAGCAATTTCACATAATCGTCAGGTTCTATGCAACACTGTAGCTCAATCACAGGGTTATTTGGACCTACATTACAAGTCTTCATGATGGAGGACTTTCTTATTTCTCAGTAAACATAATAAACTGTATTTTTGTATTAAAAAAAACTGGCTGGTAAGGGAACGTCCATTAGAAACATAAGTCTACTTGAGCATAAGTGATACCAAGAACTGACCGGTTTTATTACAAGAATAATCAGCTTGAAAGTATGATGTCATAGGAAATGAAATATCAGGGTGGTGTGACTTAATACTCAGTGAGGAAGGTCAGTTATGGCTGGATGTTATACTGGAATAAAGGAATAAATACAGCAAAGGAAAATATAGGATGGAATTTGACTTGACTCTCCTCATAAAGGATTTTTCAAGATGCTGATTTTCACAAATTCGTCAATAATATTCGATTTATAATAGCCAATAAAAACAGGGTACTGATTTTTCTTCCGAAATCGGTTACTGCAGAAAAAATGCAAAACAATTTTAAAAATTAAATTTTCCATTAATAACATTTATACTTCCACAACATGCCACAATTACTGGTTTGTACTTTATGGTTTTGGCTTTAACTACGGCTAGAATAAAAAAGTCATTTTATTTTTACATGACAATCGACAGACGATTTTAAATCTCTATACAGAAAATTAAATAGGAGGAAGGTCTAGTTCCCGAAAACATAATTTTATATATCGAACGTACTCTGACTTTTTGTTATCTGATGTTTAAAGCCTTATGTTTATGGCCAGAAGACAAACTGGTTCCTGTCATTATGTCGATTTTATTCGTCCTTTCCTTCTAAAATGACCATTTTACCTATAAAACTATACAAAACATTCTAATTTACATTCAATACAAATAGACAATATACACATTTCTTAAACATACCCGTAAAAGTCTGACCATTTCCGACCACGAGAAACATTTACAAGAAAATGTAATTATTAATATGCAAATGAGCACGTAATTAATATTCATATATTCTAATTAGTAGGCGTATTGTGTTATATTAAGGGAAATTAAATAGATAAAACTCACTTTAACACGTGTGACGCAAAACTACAAGCATCCGATTTTGTGTTACATGGTTTTAAACTCAAATCTATATTTAATAACATTAATAATATTATTTTCTAACACACTGTTTACTGTTTATCTTCAACATCTAGACATCTCACAGCAAAACCGCCAAGCAGGCACGCGCAACACATTCACACGAAGAGCTTTTAAACAAGAACATGATTGAGATTTAAACTTTCCCAAAAGACAAGTTCATTAGTACAATAAAATATATCATGATAAAAAAAAGAAAAGAACTTTAACATATTAAAGTTTCTCACAGTTTGCTTCACGGTCCTCCGCCATTTTTCCAAAGCTCGCGCGCCAAACGTTTTTCTTCGAGGCCTCGAGGATGACGCGGTGACGTCACTGTACTGCCCTCTGATGGCCAGGATCTGCTCCTTTCCTGTGTCTCGACTAAAAACGTAATTTCTCGATATTAAAATGTAAATGAAAAAATAAAAAATAAAACATGAAAAATTTCCATATTGCTGAGCACCAATAGGAAAATACCATTCTTCAGTAACCGGGGACAAATCAGAATGTGACACTTAATAAACGTTTGAACACAGCCAGCGGGAATCCCAAATTCATCCTTATTACAATCTAGGGCACTACATAGAGCGCATCCTGCAATGACTCCACCTACTTTCTAGGCAACATACACAGTACGTAGCGAGCTTATTTGGATTTAACCAATTCAGAGTTATCGCGACCAATCATAACGATGCGCGTGCCCCGGCTCTGTCTCACTAGCCAATAAGAAACGTCCATATCTCAAACCCCACCCTCTTTATTTGTATCTCTCTGTAACGACGTGTCAAGAGATACCGGAAGTGTAACAGTCGTCAGGCCAAAAAAATGGCTTACCAGACATTCCAGCAAGAATATTTACAGATCCCTGTGGTTACAAGGACGTACACGACCGCCTGTGTGCTCACTACAGCGGCTGTTGTAAGTATAATACATAAAACATGTGATGTTGATTAATAGGAAGAAGTGAGTGACGCTTTTTTTTTTTTTAGAGTTGGCTAGTTAGCTAGCCTGTTAGCTTAGCGGTGAGCTAACAGCTGTGAGTTTTTAACATGGAGTGTCAGAAATAGCGCAGATCACAGACACGCCGCCGTGGGTGACCTGATCAGATGACAAGTGTGAGATCCGTGTAAAGGACATGATCTAATGATAAGTAGATTGGTCACAGTGTGTTTGTCAGGGTGTCCTCATGACATTACGGTAGAGAAGCGAAAAGTTCACCTGCTCCTCTCCTCAGCACGAGGCAGAGTTTCTTTCATATATATACAACGACTTAACCTTCTCATGAACAGCGTGCTTTTCAAATCATTTCATATAGAGAGTCTCACTTTCATCAGAACCCTTGCAACATGATAATAGATCAGAAATCAAACTTCCTGTTAGAGAAAATGAATCAACGACCTGCTGCTGTGTCTAACCGTGAAGTGTTTTATTGCTTTTGCACCACCGCGGTATTTATTAAAGAATGACATTCGTCCATATACAGATATGTTTAAAATTATGGAACATCATGGCATCCTCATGTTGCTGTTTAGTTGTTTGTCTAAGTCAGTATGTGGGTTTTGTTTACAATCCATCTCTCTTTCACGTTTCCTCTCCACAGCAATTAGAGCTCATTACACCTTTTCAGCTGTACTTCAACCCTGATTTGATATTAAAACACTACCAGGTGAGTCTCGGGTTTTATTCAGATATTTCACTCTTTCAGAAGTCAGTAGCGTCCGATAACGTGACATTTTGACGTCCTTCGTAGGTATGGCGGCTTGTGACCAACTTCCTGTTCTTCGGCCCGGTCGGCTTCAACTTCTTGTTCAATATGATATTTTTGTATCCTTCATCACATGTTCATTTTTGTCTTTTGCTACTAGGAATAAATATTTATACACTATATTGCCAAATGTTTTGGGACACTCCATCAGATCCTTGAATTCAGGTGTTGTTTTTCAGGGGTTGGACTCGGCCCCTTAGTTCCAGTGAAAGGAACTCTTAATGCTTCAGCTTCATACCAAGACATTTTGGACAATTTAATGCTCCCAACTTTGTGGGAACAGTTTGGGGATGACCCCTTCCTGTTCCAACATGAGTGCACACAAGTGCACAAAGCAAGGTCCATATTTTGTTGGAACAGGTAGGGGTCATCCCCAAACTGTGAAATTGTCTTGGTATGCTGAAGCATTAAGCGTTCCTTTCACTGGAACTAACGGGCCGAGCCCAACCCTATATGAAAGATGAATGCTCTGGCTTTTTCACATCCAAAGTCCTTAACTTGACGGTCACAGATACCGCTACTGTCGAATGCTGGAGGAGGGCTCGTTCCGAGGCAGAACAGCTGACTTTGTCTTCATGTTCCTGTTCGGTGGCCTTCTAATGACTGTATCCTTGATTGTAATTCTGGCAAATTATTGCGACATAACTGGGATTGACACATTCTGGGATGTGCTGTTGGGTCCTTTCAGGGTTGTACCAATTTAGCACTGATCATATTTTCTCCAACAGCACATTCTGGAGTGTTTCATTCCTCACTTGAACAATAAAACAGTTCTCTTCCATGCCATGAAATAGTACAAGTTGTGTATTTGTTTTCCCCCTTAATGCACACTTAGATATTTGGCATGTTTGTAAGTCTTGTGTTCCTGGGCCAGGCGTTCACGATAATGCTCGTGTACGTGTGGAGCAGACGTAACCCCAACGTGCGCATGAACTTCTTTGGCCTGCTCAACTTCCAAGCCCCTTTCCTGCCGTGGGTCCTCATGGGATTCTCTCTACTGCTGGGCAACTCCATCATCGTGGACCTTTTAGGTATCGATTCAAATGCGGCCAACAGAAGCTATTTATTCTTCATGAAAAGTACGAGTTGGTTGGTATAAATCATTTCTGATCTGGCTTTTTTTATTTCTTCTTTGCAGGCATTGCAGTAGGGCATGTGTATTTCTTCCTGGAGGATGTATTTCCCAACCAACCCGGTGGAGGCAGATGGCTAAGAACTCCCTCCTTTCTGTGCGTTTGCAAATGTTTTATTTAAAAATGATAAACAAACACAGCATCACACCTTTGACTGTTTTAAAATGCTGACACTGGAGACTCCTTCCACACACGTCCAATATACAACTTAATGCAAAATCTCACCATATTAACAATTGCACAGATTCTGCACTATAGACATAACATATTCGATCCTGTGCATTAATGTAATCCTCTGATCTGATATATAGCTGGAACTATAGTCAGAGCTGTTGGTAGAAAACTAATCTAAACTCCTTCTGTCCAGTCAGAATCAAGAACTTATACATCATAACTGTTCTGCGTTTCTGACTCTGTATTCTCTCCGCAGTAAAATGCTGTTTGACACACCAGAGGAAGATCCGAACTACAATCCCCTCCCTGAGGATCGCCCAGGGGGGTTTCCTTGGGGCGAGGGCCAGCGTCTGGGGGGTTAAATGTAAGCGAGGCCGTTCCGAGCACACCTCCATGGACTTCTACTCATATTCTCTTGTGCTGTAAGAAAAGACCGGGAAAAAACTTGATTTGCTCGCTCTTAGCGAGGTCTGCAGTGTACGTGCGGGTACTTTTTGTTCCCCCTCCAAGCTGCTTGCAAGACCCAAACTGACACTCGGACTGACTGCAGTTGTGGGTTTGAGTTGAGACAGTACGGGAAGTTTCAGCGCTGTTGCTCTTGCAGTTTGTTTGTTTTCTTTTCTTTTCCTCATCGTGTCGTGCGACAGTGATCACTAATGTGGAGCTACTGCAAACAAAAACGCTGGATTGACTGAAGTCAGAGCAATTGTATTTTAAATTTTTTTTTTTTTTTTTTTTTTACAAAAATAAATGTATATAAAACATGCAAGAATCTTAAACTGTTGGTTGAATGATCTTTTTGGCTGAATGTCAAAAATCTGATCTCTGGAAAAAAAAAATTCAAATAATTCAGCAAAATAATGATAATTAGAATAATATAAGGGGGAAAAAAACAGCTGACAAGCAACCTTAAAAAGCTTTATTTTGATTATGTATTAAACCTCCAACATATGAAAAAAAAAAAAAAAAATGCAATAACTCTGTTAGAATAGCAGCAGGTGGTTGAGTTTGCAGTGAAACTTGCCTCGATAGTTTCGGTTCTATTTTAGTCCAGAGTAACCGTCTTGCTCTGTTAGAGAGTTCACGCTGAGCAGCTGAAACTATCGAAATGTTCATAAATAACCTTAAGAAAGCAAATCCAGCATTGCTAAGAGTGACTATTTGGATTAGTTTCATGTTATGCATTTTTTGTATTAAGAAACCGGGTCGCAGATTCTTTATGGTTCTAAGCCAACCTACATATTGACAGGGTTTGTACACATGCATGAAATTCTTTTGAAATATCCATAAAAACCAATAACATCTAGAGAAAAAAGGTTAGAAGTAAGATTTTCAGAATTGATAGTTTTCAGCATGATTCTACCACCACCATGCTTCACTGTGCAAGATGCAGCTCTCAGGGTTATGCACAGTATTGAGTTTCTAGCTATTTATGTGAAGGCCAAAATATTCAAATCAGAACCAGAGGACTTTAATATCTACTAATTCTCCAAAATGGCTTTTGGCACCAACAGGATTTAATCAGTCTCATAACTCCAGATGTGGGGAGTCTTCAGGCTATGGTAGTCCTTTAAATATCTTCTCCCATCTGGGCTATGGGTCTCTCAAGTTGCTTCAGGGTTCCCCTTTGGCCTCTTGCCTGGTTCTCTGACTCTTAATACCCTCTTCACTTAGACTCTGGGGAAGAGCTTTTAATGGCATGCATTTTTCAAATCATGGATTTAACAGTGCTCCAGAAGGCAATGTACACCACCTGCTTGCTAACATTATGCCATTATTCCATTTAAACTGGCTAAGTGGACCTCTGTGTTTATGCTGTTGGACTACTGATTGGAAGGTTGTGAGTTCAAATCCCAGGGCTGCCACTGCTGGGCCCTTGAGCAAGACCCTTAACCCTCAACTACTTAGCTGTATAAATAAGATGCAAGTCAATGTGTATAAGGGCGTCTGCCAAATGGCGTAAATGTAACGTAAACAATGCCCACAGTGGTTAAAGTTTCAGAATCTTTGTCAGATATTTATAACTTCGGAACCTACCAATTACTTACTAATTAAGTGTTACATCGACATTAGCTAGCTAGGTAGGACATTTTCTAGTTAACGTTTGTCATAAAGATTATGAATAAGTACAGCAAAATAGTAATAACTACCGCAAGCTGTTCTTGTTTCATTTTGTTTTCTAGTCACCGGATGACTCTTTCAGCTAACTAAGGTACACAAATCATTTTAGATCACTTGTATCTAAATAGCATGTGGACTTTCGTTATTTGTAGCAAATAAACTAGTAATTATACATTTACTGCAATGACTAATGGTGTTTTTTTCTGGACTGAAAAAGCAGGTGAACTTTATTATTACTGAAAGTGTGTGTATTTATGGAGCATCTTTCGGTTGAACAATTGATAGGCAAAGGCAGAAAATAGTGAGTGTTAGACTTGGTTGGTTTGGGAGTTGTGCAGGAAAGGAGTTGATTATATGACAATCAGCTGATTAAATGTTTGAAATGATATATATATGTATTATTTTCTTCATTAAGTAATCCAGTTAATCGGTTTATCTAGATACTGACCGGAGTTTGCATGAAGGAATCGGTGGTAATGTTAAATGACACTGTATCTTCGGGCAGGAAAAAAGTCTGACGAATGTTCTTGATGTTCCTTCCTCACTTGTTTCACTTATATTCACTAAACCATATATAATGTATAAAATAGTTTATTGTTATATTTAAATTAATTACCCCAGACGCATCCCTTCGAAATACTTTAAAAAATCGAACAGCTTCTAAAAACAGACAAATTAGACCACATAAATCCCTTTGTGAAAGAGATATGGACATTTTCTTGAAACAAAACAAAGTGCTAAATTGAACAGAGGTCCAAAGTTCTGTGCAGATCCTCTGAACGAAGTTATTGTACTTCTTAGAGGATTCTTTTGTCTTTTTCGTAAGAGTGGGAAGAGAAGACGAATCTTTTATCCGACATCGTCGTAGTCCTCGGTGTCGCCTTGGAGCTGATCGACGTCGTCGTAGTTCTCTGACTCGTTGTCAGATCCGGTTGGGAAAGGAGGCGGATCCACATCCAGGTAATCCGCCAACGACGCAACTTCTTCGTAGTTGCCTGGCACTGCGAATAAACATCAACTCAGATCAGATCACCTATAGTCAGGTGAAGTCTATTTTCTATGGGGTCTGAAACCAATGACTGAAAACATGACATGCAGGAAAACCTTAAAAACAATCAGAAGGGGATGGCATTTAAAGAATTAAACACTGAATCAGTCTGCTGCAGTCGTGCTATACTGAAATGCAATCACAGTACTCCATGCTACGCAGTACTCTAGTACAAGGTCCTGAAAGCGTAATATAGATATATATATATTTTTCACTTTGGCACTGAATCTTCTCATTTTCAGCTTCCGTTTGTCATCTGTGTACACTATTATAGAAGAAACTTTGTGAACACCTGACCGTCAGGCCCATATATGATTTTTGCTGCTATTTGTACTCTAAATGGAAATAGAAACTGAAAATGAGTTGATTAGTGTACAGTTTAGAGCCAAGTTTTGTAATCACAAGAATTCCCTCCTCTTTCTGTATGCTATATCTTTCTCAATGACTATTGTTCCTTTCTGTACAGGCTGAAAGTAAAAGTCCTTTCACTTTTCAGCCCAAGCCAGTATACACCGATCAGGCATAACATTATGAGCACTGACAGGTGAAGTGAATAAGACTGATTATCTCGTCATCATGGCACCTGTTAGTGGGTGGGATATATTAGACAGCAAGTGAATATTTGGTCCTCAAAAGGGCTTTTCACACTTTTAACCTTGGGTCATCCTAAATCCCCGGGTTATCTGTAATCACATTTCACACTGCTCATACTATACCTGGGGTTAACTGTTAATCCTGGGTATTCATTAACAGACGTTTCACACTGTACATTCCTAAACCCCAGGTTAACATTCTTATTTGAATATTATGGCTGTGTCACTGTCACCGATTGGACAAACAGTAGGCAACCTGTTTACATGATGCACGTTTCCTGTTACTGACATGATCCTCGCTGTTCAATTTTTGATTGGTTGTCTGTTCCCAAGCATCCAGCAGCAACAAGCAAACACCACTCCATTTCACACTGAACAAACTTAGCACAGCAATGTGGGGTTAACACCGCAAATGCGAAGCTAGCAGGTTTCAAAACCACGGGTAAAAAGAGGTGCTAACACTGCTTTCAAATTACAGGGGTGAAACGTTTCTTTACCCAGGGTTAAAAGCGGTGATTAGAGCGACGATAACCCAGGGTTAAGTGCAGTGTGAAAAGCCCTAAAGTTGATGTGTTAGAAGCAGGAAAAATGGACAACTGTAAGGATTTGAGCTAGTTTGACGAAGGGCCAAATTGTGATGGCTAGACCACTGGATCAGAGCATCTCCAAAACTGCAGCTCTTGTGGGGTGTTCCCGGTCTGCAGTGGTCAGTTATCAAAAGTGGCCCAAGGAAGGAACAGTGGTGAACCGGTGACAGGGTCATGGGTGACCAAGGCTCATTGATGGATGTGGTGAGCGAAGGCTGGCCTGTGTGATCCGATCCAACAGACGAGCTACTGTTGCTTAAATTGCTGAAGAAGTTAATGCTGGTTCTGATAGAAAGGTGTCAGAATACACAGTGCATGATGGGTCAGGGCTGTTTTGGCAGCAAATGGGGGACCAACTAGGCAGGTGGTCATAATGTTATACCTGATTGGTGTATATATAACAAATTAATAATGAACAAGTGGGTAACATTACTCGGTAATGTTTAATTCTACAATTTCAATTCAATTCGGTTTTGCTAAACGGAATATTTTAGGCGTTTACATGACGCAGCCATTTTGTCATTTAGCATAATTCGTCGGTTGTTGTCTTCAAACAAAGGGCCGTTTAAAGTTGTGTCTCGACTCTAAAAAATGATTTACTTCATAAAGAACGGTAGGGGGCAGTATAGACCTAAAAACCTGACCATCAATTCATTATAAATTTCGGAAAGGGACAATGAGAAGATACAATAAGATATGAACGGTCTATCCTTGTGTGTGTGGTGTAAACTTATGGATGTAGCCAAAATATCTCTATCTATCTATCTATCTATCTATCTATCTATCTATCTATCTATCTATCTATCTATCTATCTATCTATCTATCTATCTATCTATCTATCTCTTAGATTCAGATTTCAGATTCATCAAGCTAACAGACCAAGCGTTTTCCGCAGCATGCTAATTTCCTTTGTTTAGCTAAATTCCCTAAATATTCTATTCTATCAGTGGACCCTGGGTCAGAAAACAGCTTATCGTTATATCTTACATGATATAAAGACAAGAATATTAAATCAAAATCTTTTGTTTACCACAGAAAATCATCAGACCTGTTTACATCACACATCATTATAACTGAAGTTGTAAGAGCAGGTTTCTGGGCATCATAGTATTTTTTTTTTATCATGTTACTGTATTAAATTTTAGTAATTCTTCAACTAACGATATTTGGAAATGAAGCTGTACATCTGTAGAATTAATCTGAAGATTTTGTTTTCATTTTTCGCTTATGTGATCAGACAAATTTGTGGTTGCGGTTGTCCACAAGGATCCCACACAACCTTTGGGAATATCTAAGTAAATGGAGCTGTACGGTGTCGGATAAAATTACATGAGAACAACATCAGGAAGACTTTTTCTTATGTCTGTCCCATCCTAAGACTTCTTTAGTTGTTGTACTGTTGAATTTGTGTTGCTAGACATCATCGGCTGCCCTTAACTTCCTTAAAAGTGAGGTTTGAGTAAACACTGAGTAGAAGTTTTCTGTTCATTTCTCCGTAATTGGGGAAAAATATCCAAATTCTTTAATCCTTTTACCAAAGACAAGAGCATCACTAGTATAATAAAACTGACTGCTGAGTCAAGACAATTGGAGATTTCATAAAACGCTACTGGAACCCAAGATGAGAACAATGTGCTTCTTTGTATAATAATAATAATAATAATAATAATAATAAAAACCCACAAAGATCGTTTTACAAATGCCATTCAGCCTCACCCTTTTGAAGTTCGTCCACATCATCGTAGCTTTCCGAGGCGCTGAGGTTGTCCACGAAGTTGATGTGGGTCTGAGGGGAATGGTTGTTTTCATGGCCCTGTAAAGAGGAAGTTTCAACTGCTACCACAGGGATTTCAGGCATCTCCTCATAACTATTGGACACTGGCAAACAAGCACAATAATAGACAGTAATCGTGATTATTTCTGAATATTACATTTTACTAAAGATTTTTAGAGATTTTTAGTAAAGACTTCATCTATACTTCTATGCACTTTTTTGCTATTTCAAGTCTCATAGTGAGAGTGCAGAGAGGAACATAGGAACGACAAAATGAACTAAATGGAAGCTGAAAGAAAAAAGAAGTGATACCAAAACAGGGTAGTAAAGGAGGATCTATCTGTGAGTGACAGGAAAGACCTAAACATGTGCTCATTTACTGAAATGCAAATGGAAAGAAGTGTCTTTTTAGTAGCTTTTACATATGACTGAGCAACATTTGAATCTTTCCAGACAAAATCCTTCAAAAATAAATTGTTGAAAGAAAAAAAAAATACATCCTTTATATGATGGTCAAAAGCCTTTATTACAAAGAATTATGAAGTGAAATTTGTTTGACAAAAAACAGCTTTACATTTATGGTACATGGAAATATTTTTCAGTGATACAATCTATCAATCTATCTATCTATCTATCTATCTATCTATCTATCTATCTATCTATCTATCTATCTATCTATCTATCTATCTATCTATCTATATCTATTCTCCTCCTTCTTGTGGGTGTTTTTCACAGTGGACACCAGTATCCCAGAACTTCACATGTTCACATCAAACATCAGAATGAAGAAATAAAGAAATCTCTGCGATATCGCTCGTGATTAAATGGCTTAGAGTGAATATTTCAGAAACTGCTGATCTCTAGTATTTTCACCAACATCAGTTTTACACTAAATAGTAAAAAAAAAAAAAGTGACTTCTAGATAAAAGTGGAACAGAGGAGAGCGGCAAGACAGGGGTCAAGCTGAACAGGAAGGAACCCGATAACCCAGATTCTCACCACTCGTTACAACCTTGGTGAGAATCTCAGTATACACAACATTTCGAACATGAGGAGATGGGTAACAACAGCTGAAGATCACAACTCGGGTTCCACTCCTGTTAGGACCAGAAGAAGAATCTGTGGCTATCATGTTTGAGGCTACTGATTTTTTTTTTTTCCATTCAGCTACTTATTTTTCAGCGAGCGTGTGCCTGCTGTGGCCTCAGATTTCTGTTCTTTCTGTAGCTTGACATGTTGTCTTTTTGTCTTTCAAAAAAAAAAAAGCAAAATACTTAATAAAGGTAATATTTAATAACTTTTCACGACTAATGGTTAGCTAAAGCATGTGTTAGTCTTTTTACCACAGTTTTTTTCATTTTATTTTATCCTGACCTGTGTATTTTATTGCTGTTAAAGCATTCTTGCCCTCAATGTGATTTAAATGAATTAAAATAAAATGAACAACAATAATGAAAAAAAAGAAAGGAAAGAAAGAAAGAAAATGCTGATCCTTACTAGACTCTGAGTCAAACTGGTCTCTTGGAGGCAGTGGAGGTCTAATATCTTCCTGACCGTTCTGCTTGTAAGAGCTGCCCCTGTGATGGAAATATAGTCTTAGGTTTTATTGCATTTTTTTTTAAGAGTAGCACCTTGATGAGGTTTCGAGCAGCTTAACTTACATTTCGAAGCTTGACTTAGTGTGATTCTTGGATGTTGCAACATATTCTGCAGCTGAAAAAAATGATTGATTTGTGTTAAATGCATGCTGTTAGGGGAAAATGCTTATTAAGATTCGTTGAACTATTAAAAAAAAGTTCAATACTGTTCTCACTTCCGATAATTTTGCCTCCGGCACCACAAACTTCTTCATCTTATCATGATACAGAGAACTTGGAGCCCTGGAGACTCCTTTCGTAAAAGTTAAAACAAACCACGGTTTTCTGTTGTTAAATAAAAGGACTCTCGCGTTTACCTTTCCTTCTTATGCACATGTTGATGATGATGAATACAATCACTATCACCAAGGTTGATGAGAAAACACCAACTATTATTAGCAAAAGAAATTTGTGAAGTTCCATCCTGGAGATAAAAAACACACACAAAAATCCACAATTTATCTTTCCTGGTGTTCAACAAACTCAACACACAATGACTAATATCACAATCTCTCAAACGCTGTCAGTACAATGTCCTGTAGACACATGGCTATAAATATCATCATCTCTGTTTGTATAAGTTCCTCTTTCTGCGGCCTCACCAACAAGTGCACACTTTGCTGAGGCTTATTTGTCAACTGATCTGATGTTTCCTGTGAGGAAAACCATCATACTTGTCTATTCTGAATAGCTTTTCTGTTTTTTCTTTATTTTTTAAAGTGAAACAGTTTATACAGACATGGACGGGCTTAGATGTCTCAGCTTTATCTTTGTTCGGAAGGCCTTAAAAAATGGCAAGTCATACTTTATCCATTAACGCACGACATCCTGTCCGATAAAGCAGGAAAACAATTATTTGCATGATAGAATGGTACTTCAGTCAACGAGAATTCAACTTTAATTTCCAGCAGATTGAACTGAAAAGGTCGCTTTCTCATTGTTCAGTCCAGAATTGAGTTCAATACTGGATGTATTATAAACAGTAGATTCTAAAGACAATAAAATTAGGATTTTTTTTAATTAAACAGAAATGCACCGTAAATAAATGCATGCTATTATTTTGTATGGTTGCGTCATTACATATGTCAAAGCTTTTATTTGAGGTTGTAACTTTGCATTACAACTTTTTTGTGCTCTTTTTAATATATAGATAGATAGATAGATAGATAAAATATCATGTTGATACATATGATATTTTTGTTTGAACAAAAATCCATTTTAACTGCGTCATGGAAATAATATTTACTGCAATCCGTCGCACTGCAAATGGCTCACTATGAAAAAAAAAATACTATTGTTCAGCTCTTTATCTGAGGGAACGTCTAAACGTTATACCCTTTATCCCGTTCACAAATAATTCCAAGTAGAACTATTCTAGAACTATCTATGCAAGAACCCGTCTTCTTTTTACTCAGAATTAAAAAAACAAACAAACAAACAAACAAACAAAAATAGTCCTATGTGTTTAGCACAAGTACTATTTACCATTTTTAAAGAAGTAAATATTTCATCAGTTACCTTTATCTTCTTCTGGGATCATAAACTTTCCATGACCGTATAAACGATGGAGACAGAGCGGCTGATTGAAGAGTGTGTGACAGTAGTGACTTAAGTTGTCAAAAAAAAAGAAAAGAAAGAAAAAAAAAAAGCTTCCTGTTGCTCTTCCTTGACACAGATCGTCCCTCCCACAAGAACCGACAGCTGTGTTACTCACAAAATCTTACAATAGTAAGAATGCAACTGTAAAGTCAAGCATGTGTCTATGGAAAAATAAAATATAAATAAATAAATAAATAAACAAATAAATAAATAAAAAGAGGGATGAGAAAAATCACTTAACACTAAAAATGAATAGATAATTAGCTAGTGTAACTAATTTCTAACTCATTTGTGATTTTATAATTAAAAAATATGAGCAGGCTACACACACTGAAGTTCCTTTTTAATGTGTCACATATCATGTAATATCAGCGTTTTATCTGGGCTCACGCTTGATGTTTTCACACGTCTGAATGCTCAGATGGTGTTAGTCGATTGTCTGTAACTAGATTTCTGATATATTTCTCTCTGCCATTGAAATCACAAGTTTATATTCATGCACTCATTTTATTTTGGGCTCGTTTCTATAGCAACAGCTTTCACATGGAAGTGTATGGCAAACACTATACATTATTTGAAACCAACAATAAACAGATTAAAAATATTACATTTTTAAATATTTTTTTTAATATATTTTTTTGACATTATTGGAAAGGAGTCTCTTTGCAGATATGGGAAAGTCTTAATAAATGAAGGAGTTTATACTTTATGTTGTCTTTAAAATTAAGAAATGTAAAGTTATAGTACTCTTGTCCTGTAAGCTATAACAGGACCACACTTGTCTTTGCGAGCATTACACAACAATAAAAGTATCTGTCCTTATATTTTCTGTACCACTTATTCTACGCAGGGAATCTGGAGCCTATCCCATTGAACTCAGGGCACAAGGTAGTAATCAAACCCTCAAACTCAACCACTAAGCCACCATGTAACTATAAATGGTTAGAACTACATCATGTTATTATTGACACATTGCCGTGGATAAAATGCTTTGAGGTTTGCTGTTTTTGGAAAATAATCTACTCTGTGGTGGGAGCGGTAACTCAGTTACATGTCAGGCTACATCACACCACTCCATCACTGATCATCTTCCTGCATCACAGCAACAGCACACTTTATAGTGTTTTATTGTTTACCTGGTGCACAATCAGCATGTCTGATAAACCCAGTAACACCACAGTGCCTAAACTCACACCACAGCAGCACCCAATAACATTAATGTCCAGGATCTAACATGCAAATGATATCTGGCAAGAGGCAGTCCAGTGGTTTAATAAATTCTCCACTGCGACCTATAGGTGACAGTAAATATTTGTATACCTACAAAGTGCACCATAATGGTAGGTTTAGTGGGAAAATTAATATAATACCCTGTTAGTGTAAACCACGGATTTGTTCATTCATTAACGTAAATACTGAAAGGGAACATTGTGAAATGCAAAGAGAGCAAAGCGTAGTATTTTCTTAATAACATCACATCAGTAATATAACCCATCTCCTCCCATTGTGCTCGCGCATGCGCAGTGCGCCTTGTTTCTACAATGACGTTGCCTAGTCTATGGTCGCCTGTTTTGTTTGGCACTCCCTAGTTTTGTTTCTTCGAGCCGGCGATTAAAAGTCTGCCCCGGAGAAGCCATGGCCGAAGAGGCCTCGGGAGCCGCCCGACCGCCCGAGCACGACGGTAAGACCCGTGGGACGCGAAAGGTTTTAATTTACGGCTTATTTCAGGTTGACTCCCTCGCTGTAGGCCTGCGGGCCTGTGCGCGTCCCCGGACTCGGCGGCGCGCAATGAGCCGGTGACGCGCTCGCGCTTAACTATTAGCCTTTCAGCCTCATTTTTTTTATGTCACCAAAGTTGCGGCATTTAAAAAAAATAATATGCCAACAGTCTTAGCATGTGCACTTTTACAGCTGAGCCTCCTAGCATTAGCCAGCCTGCTAGCCCTCTTTGCTAGCGCGAGCCGAGCTGTCACTCTGCTGGTGAACTTTGACAGCATCGATTTCACCCGAGATCTGGGTTTCTGCAGAGATGCAATGTCCGTGCATGATGTTAAAGAACAGATCACTCTTTCACCTTGAT
Organism: Hemibagrus wyckioides; assembly: GCF_019097595.1. Lineage (NCBI taxonomy): Eukaryota > Metazoa > Chordata > Actinopteri > Siluriformes > Bagridae > Hemibagrus > Hemibagrus wyckioides. Next base: position 6,985,612 of record NC_080737.1, read on the forward strand.
GAATTCACCAGGATTTTGATGCATTTCCAGCATTGCACTTGCATGGAGATGCCATGATCCTGTAGGTTGCTCTCTCCTGTGGAGCTCATCAAATCATATGATCTTGACCCTGGGTCTGTACTGATAACACAGTGACACCCTGTACATCATATGAAACCCATTAAAGGAGTGGCTCGTGACATTTACACACCTTTTTAGTGCACTGGATCTATCAGATCTACCAGTATGGTTTTTGGAATTTGGTGCCACTAGTGATCTCCTCACACTGATTTATATTTAAGATATCATGCCATTTAAACAGTTTAAACCTTTTAATAGAGAGAACATGGATAGCTAACCTGAGAATGCACTGGCTCAGTGCTCACACAACTGAACTGCTCACTCTCATTACAGCCATGATGTACTCTCACTTACGGCATACGATATTAGTTTGATTACAAGCTTCGTTGCAATGCATTGTTACATCCAAGTCCGGACAAATGTATATTTGCTTGAGATGATGCCCGTGGTCTGGAATGATTCAGATTAATTGCTTGGTGTACATGCACAGAAGTATAAGTCATCGGAAAGTCCTCTTTATTCCTGATGATTATACGTTGAAAGAATTGTAAAAACTGGACAGTATGCACAAGCACTCATCTTTTGATGACCCGTCCTCCAACCTTGGCAAACCATGTGTTCATGGGCCCTACTTTGCCGTGCTGGAACAAGTTTGGGACAATGAAATTGTAATGCTACAGCATACGAAGACATTCTTTACAATTTTGTGCTTCTGTCTGTGGATTTGTATGTGATGGTGCCCACATACTGTCGGTCATTCAATCTAAAGTAATAGCTTTTATACTAGTACAAGGTTCTATCACATCACAGAATGAAGCCTAGAGAGATTCCCTCATCACCTGACTCTTTGTGGCTTATAAAGGAAGGCATGCTTTAATTTAATTTGTCCCCATTGTTTATTAATCAATCAACGATGAGTGATTGTGTACTTGTTAGATCGTCATGTACTACAACACTTCCTACACGAGTTGATGCATTGTTAGAAGAGCTGGTATGTCCTAAAAGATTGGCCTTTCCAGCTCAAATTGTTATTTTAGCTTGTTTGCTCGTTATTTGCTTACATCGTTAAAAGCATTTCTGAAATTATTTCAAAGTGTTTCAGAGCTTTTTGTGTCTGTCCCTTAGCGTTATGGGCACTGACACATAAGGAGAAAAAGAATGGTTTGGTATTTACAAGAAGAAGGATATTTGATGACTTGTCAATACTGTAAGAAAACACTTAGACAGCTGCAACTCGGACATCCTGTTTCCAAAAACAAATACGTCAACATGAACCGTGGCTCTCGAACCAAACTTAAAGAAACGGGCAATCCTCTTCCCCTTAGGGCTTCAGGCAAGTTCTTGAGTGACAATAGACTTGTCAATGTGGTTTTGTACAGTGTGATAATGTTACTTGTAAAAAATGGTCTAATTTATGTTGCAGGACTGAAAATCGTAATAGCTACGTCGTTTGGGTTGAGGTCACATGATGCTAAATGGAAGTAATATGCGTCCATTAGCTAAAATAGCCATAATAACGGTAATACTGGCTCTGTACAACATTAGTAGGCCATTATTGACGGTACATTAATCACATGGTGTAAGAATGTGATCGAATTCAACGCTGACAGACGTAATGCTCTTAAGCAAGCTGTGATCCATGAACCTCTCATAATAATGCTGTGCCGATGTTTTTAAGCATCCATATTCACCGTTTGTATGCAATATTGTATCAAACATTTACACTGCATGCTCTGTGTGTGTGTGTATATGTATATATATATGTGTGTCCACAACATTTTCCATAAAAGCTGCTTGCTCAATCCAAAATGGAGCACAGAGGTAGTGGTGATGTTTGGAATGAATGCTATCACGCTCTAAGAGTTGCCTTTGGTGCAGTGTTATGTGCATCAAGCAGAGGCGGTTTCTATGATGATTATTTTTTTTAATGAGCATTTCCAGAGTGCCCCAGCTGAGGATGTCGTGGTGGGCTGTTCAGACACCTGAATATTTCCTGTGGCTTTTGTTTGCATGAGATGATCTTGACTATATCGCAAATCAATCAAACAATCTGGCATCTGAAAACTTACAACATGTGAACACTTGGCTCAAATACTTGAGTGTACACCCAGGATCATTTCTTGGTTCATTTGGGAGATGGGGTCATAAAAGTCATAGCTGTAGGGCTAGAGGTTTGTGGACACCTGACCCTCACATCTATACGAGGGTCTTCCCCAAACCGTTGCCAGGAACTGTGATACAGGATATCTTTGTATACTCAAGCATTACAATTTCCCTTTAATGAAACCAGGAGGCCCAAACCAGTGTGTTCCAGCATGACATAAAGCAGGTTCCATAAAAACATGCTTTGCCAAGATTGACAAGTGGAAGAATGTGAGTGTCCTGCACTCTCCTCTCCTCAACCCCAATGAATACCTTTGGGGTAAACTGGAACACCAGCTGCACATCATGCCTCCTCACCTAACTTCACCTCACTAATGCTTTTGTAGCTGAATGAACACAAATTCCCACAGCCACGCTCCAACATCTATTGGAAAGCTTTCCCAGAAGAATGGATGTAGTTATAACAGCAAAGGGGGAATAAATCTGAAACAGGATATCTAGAAAATACATGGGTATAATGGTCAGGTCCACAAACCTTTGGCTATATAGTGTATTTTCCTTTGGTATTAAAGTGAACTGAGTTATAGCTTCCTTACATGATGTGGACGGCACCAGGGTTCATTTAAAGGAAGCCCCAGACCACCATTTTCAAGAGTAACTCAACAAATGTACCTCTTTATTGCCTTAAACCACCCTAATTGGAAAAGGCTGTAGCTCAAAATATTGAGAATTTGAGTTCGCATACTGTTCTTTGATTGGCCTCAATATTCTAATGGTCAACTGTTTTATTGCTGTGGCAGGGCTTCTCCAGCAGCGTATCGAGGATCTGGAGAAAGAGAAGGCTGAGTTCCTCAAGCTCAAACAGCAGCTGGAGATGGAGTTCAATCAGAAGCGTGCCAAATTCAAGGAGCTCTATTTGTCTAAAGAAGGTAAGTGAGTTTGTCGATGAAATGAAATCGTAATATTGAAATACTATAACATGCCAAGGTGTGTTGCGACTTTTGATCCAGTCGATGGTGAGGTTTATCTTGCAGCCTTGAACATCTTGCTCAGGACCCAAACGGTGGTTCTCTGGTAGTCCTGGCCTTCAAACTCGCACCCATCCGATCACTATGTCATATTCTTTATCAATAAGATACCAGACTCTTCATCTCCCTCCACTGCCTGTTCATAACTGGATTACTAGAAGCTAAGAGACACCAGGCATCAGTGCAGTGGTCCATTTAATGAAAAACTCCATCCATCCATGCAACAGCTGGGAACACAAACAATACAAGTTCATGTTGAGATTGAAAGGAAGTGAAACCTGTCTTAAAATGTACCCAAATAAATTTCCATCACTCTATTTCTACCACATCATTATTGCCAGATTGACTTCTCAAACTCGGCCGCGTTTTTTGCACATTGGATGGATATGCTAATTCGTGCAAATGGTCCAGTGCACATTCGCTATGTTTACCTTCAAATGCGGTGAATGGAGAGATTCACACTTTATATTTTGAGAGCAGTGACATTTTCCTCAAAGCCCACTTTAATATATATACTCTCATTAAAAAGACTGAGGGTGAAGTCCAGTAGCGTAAGCTGTCTACCATCTAAAATCCCAGACAAACCATGACATGAAAAGGAAAGTGCTTCCCCTTTTTAATGACACATTTTAGCTAAAGCGTGATGGTTGAGTGCAGATATGCAAATCAATACGCTGTCAATGCTGGCATGGTTATTTCCTGAAGGCAGCGATGCGGACTTCCGAATCGTTCCACATCTAAAAGCAACTAGTGAAAACCTTTGCGATATATGTTGATTTTTTTCATCTTGTGTGTTTAGACTTGTGTAAAAACCAAATGAATAGTGGTGTAATTGTCATCTTTCTTAAACGATGTGTCTTAAACAAGCACCAAAAACATTTGTTTACCCACAAACAAGCCTCCATAGTGCTGGAAAAGCACTTCCAGGCAAATGAGGCAGTTTGGAAAGAAATACGTTTCTGAGCTGCTTTTCCCACTTTTGCACTGATTAACCAACAGAACCTGGTCGGAGTCCTGCTTCAAATGACCTTTGAGTCTAAAACAAAAGCCTCAAATGATTAAATTATAGCCTTTCATTTCCCATTAGATAAATCTCACCAAATGCCATCTACGTCTCGCCTCTTTGTTTAGCGTGCAGCTGGTATTCTCGACACGGTTCTTGAAAATTGAAGCTTTCATTATTTTTTTTATTTTTTTTTAATCCAGAGGAGCTGAAGCGTCGGGCGGTGTCTCTGGAAAGCGCCCAGGCAGAGCTGAGCCACATGCAGAGCCAGCTGGCCGACGCCAAAGCCGAGATGGAGAACATCAAAGCCGTGGCCACCGTCTCGGAGAGCACAAAGCAGGAGGCCATCGACCAGGTCAAGCAGCAGTGGCAGGAGGAAGTGGCATCCTTACAGGCCATCATGAAAGGTCGGCATCCACTGAAATCCAAACGCATTTGGTTTAGATTTTATTAAGCAATGGACCCTGGCTGACTGGAAAAAAATCATTGTGGTTTTGTGCTATTTCCTAATGTATCTTTGGAACTACGGCTTTAAAAAATTTTTAAAGAGGAAGCTGATAATACCAACTTTACTAATGCTGATAATACCAACTTTGAATACTAGACATATTTACGAGGTTGGACAAATTTGTAGCTGAAATATTCCCTAGACTAAGTGCTTTGTGGGTTGCTTTTACTTAGCACTGGTCAACTTTGAGGTGAATTCTCAGAGCTCGTTGTTATATAGGCAGCATTACCATTTCATATTTTCTGTCAGTATTTGGAGCCAGCTATGGAGCTAGTTCATATTTTCTAGAATGAGAAGATATTCTTATATTTTTACATACTTCTATACTGTTTTTATACACAAGTCTATTATATAAAGAACATGGACATGGATTAGTTTTCAACTAATCAGCATTAATGTTTCTGTTGCTATGACAACAACTAATATATATATATATATTTTTTTTTTTATAAATTAAAAAGTGTGTGATTTTTCTTCATGTATGATATTTGGAGTTGTAGCACAACTACAGCAAGTTTCAGAAAGGAAAATTTCCCCGTCTGTGTTCAGACACGTTGCGGGAGTACGAGGTGCAGTTTCACCAACGTTTAGATCAGGAGCGAGCGCAGTGGAATCAGTACCGCGAAGGGGTCGAGAGAGAGCTGGCCGAACTGCGGCGCCGTCTCTCCGAAGGTCAGGTGGAAGAGAACCTGGAGAACGAGATGAAGAAGGTCAGTGAAAATGGCTAACATTTCCTGCAACTGCATAGCGGGTTAAGCCGGTTCCAGTTGTTTGAGAACTTTTTAAGAAAACGGGTTAATTTTAGCGTGCGCTAGTCATGTTTTCTTAGAATAAGGGGGGAAAAAAAGTGACTGAGCGGAAACTGGTTTCCCTTCAGGCGCAGGAGGACGCAGAGAAACTTCGCTCTGTGGTGATGCCAATGGAGCATGAAATCGCTGCTCTGAAGGCCAAGCTGACGAGCGCAGAAGAGCGGGTTAAGGAACTTGAGGCAGCTAAGGTCAGCTTTCAGGAAGTGAAAGTCACCCTGCTTCTTTTGATTATTGGGTTCTTTTTCTTTTCTGAGTTAGTATAAAAATGTCTGATTTTGACCTTCCTATACAAATAAATCTGTACAGATTGTAAAACCATGTTATATATCCTATAAAGGAAGGACATGTTTTGATATTCTTGCTTCACAGGTGAAAGAGCTCAACCATGTCCTCGAGGCTGAGAAGTCGTGCCGGACCGATTTAGAGATGTACGTTGCTGTCCTCAATACCCAGAAATCTGTCCTCCAGGAGGACGCAGAGAAGCTTCGGAAAGAGCTCCATGAAGGTGCGTTTTTAGCGTTATTGATCCATCCTTAACGCTCTCACTGTGTGTTTCCTTCAGTACTAATTAAGCTGTTGCACCAGTCCTAATAATAAACGTGGTTAGGATCATTTTCATATTTTTCAGATGTGTGTGTGTGTGTGTGTGCTTAGTGGTTAGCATGTTTGCCTCGCACCTCCAGGGTCTGGGGTTCAATTCCCACCTCCACCCTGTGTGTGCATGATCTCACTGTGCTTCGGGGGTTTCCTCCGGATACTCGGGTTTCCTCCGTTAGTGCAAAGACATGCATTGGTGCAGCTCTAAATTGTCTGTTGTGTGTGAATGGGTGTGTGTGATGGGTTTTGTACCCTGTCTAGATTGTCCCCCGCATCCTTTGCGATAGACTCCTGGTTCCGCGTGACACTGTGTAGAATAAGTGGTACAGATGTTAGATGGATAGATGAATGGATGGCTATCAGCTGTAAAATAAATCTGTGTGTGTGTGTGCAGTGTGTCACATGTTGGAGCTCGAGCGTCAACAGCACAACCAGTTGAAGCACACTTGGCAGCGTGCCAACGACCAGTTCCTGGAGTCGCAGCGGCTGCTGATGCGAGACATGCAACGCATAGAAAGCGTGCTGAGCTCTGAACAGCTGCGCCAGGTCGAGGAGATGAAGAGGAGGGACCAGGTACAACAGCACACCATTTTGGCAAACAGACGTCTTTGTGATGCATTATAATTACATTTGTTTTCACTTTGGGGGCAAATCAAATGCTCCCACCGATGTTTATTGATATGAACAACATGTTTTATTCAGGAGGAAGACGAGAAGGAGCGGCTCAGTCAGGCTCAAGAAGCCGGCGAGGATGATGGTGCCGACCACACGGAGGCTGCAGAGGACTCTTTCCTCGGCCTTTCTATAGAAGAGGTACCGAATTCACAAAAATAGTACGACAAAACTTGCTTTTTTGACTTGCATATGTGAAAAAATATATAAATTTGAAATAGTCGATGATTGAATTGCTTATGATAAGTTTTGCGTTATAATCCAGCTTTCCTTCAATGTGTCTAAACTAATCCAGTGCTCAGGTATGTTTATTATGAATTAGGACAAGCAGTAAATCTTGCATGTGGAACTAAGCCCTGCTTTGTTAAACTTTCTCATTTTATTGCCTACAATAAAGGTACACAAGGTCCAGAATCTCCTAAACTGTGTCTTCTGTGCCTCTCACGTCAGTCCCACCTGAACCATAGCATCCACAGCTCGATACACTCGCTGGACGAGGACAGGCCCGACTCGTGCGACCCCTGTAGAGACAGCCTCCGTCGTGTGCAGTCCACAGACAGCCTGGGCTCGTCCGGAAACACTCTGCAACCTCAAGGACTCAACCACAAAGCCAAATCAGCCAGCAACCTTGACGAGTCGGAGTTCGGCCCGCTGGTCGGGGCCGAGTACGGCCCCTCTGTGGCACCCTCCATCGGCTCCCTCCCTTTCCTCCTCACCAAGGACCAGGAGAAGGCCATCAAGGCCATGACACCAGAGCAGGAGGAGACGGCGTCACTGCTCTCGAGCATCTCGCAGCGTATCGACGCCGCTTACCTGCCTCCAGCCGGATACCGATTGGTCAGTGACTCGGAGTGGAATCTGCTACAGCAGGAGGTAGGAAATGAAAATGACAGTAAAATGTGTGTGAATAATATTTGATTGAAATGAGATGTGATGGCAATTAGCGCGCAGTAGTAGGTAAGAGGATAAGGTCATGCAGAAGTGCCCTTTGAACAGGAATACACTGGAGAGAAAAATGAACATGAATGTCCTAATCTTTTGATTTCAATCCATTTCAAGCATGTGACTGTGTGGAAGACCCCTAACTGAGGAAGTCACAAATAAAATGTAACCGTTGCTGGCAGCGTGATTATAATGTCATCTGAGCTCTTGTATACCAGCCACATGACAAATCAAAACCATCTGAATGTTCCTTAATTAGGATGCTTTCACACGATCCACTGTCATTTGTACTCAACATTAAAGAGCAGATTCATGTCCCTAATACATCTGGTATTTTTTTGCATTTGGTAAGATTATGGAAAAACATATAACAGTAATAAAGACTCTTTGTAACGTGTGTGTTTTGTTCAGCTGAAGAATGCGGGGAGGAAGTTGGGCCGGCGTTGTGATATGTGCTCTAATTATGAGAAGCAACTTCAGGTCATTCAGGGGCAGGAGGCGGAGACACGAGATCAGGTCAGACTCATGCTTCACTTTTTTAAAAATAAGAAACAAAAAAAAAATATGCATCTATAACATTCATTGTTCTGCTGTGGGTCATACCTTGGCGATGGCCTACAGCCAATGAGAGAGCGAGATACAGGGCAGCGGTTTTATCAGAATAAATACGCTTTACAATAGCTTCAAACAGAAATAAAGCAGAAATATTTCCATGACCAGCCGCAGCAGCACATTGCAAAATTATTCATTATACATAATGCACAATCCTTGACTGTTTGGCTCACGAACTTTTTGCATGGTATCATTTCCAGTCTTGCGCGAGAACTCTGATCTCAAGTGTGATCTTGCATTATTTCCTTATTATTTGTCACGTATGATCGGTTGTGAAACGCAGTTTTTGGATCAGGGTTGTCGGTGATTCTTCCTATTGTGAAGTCATGCAGTGTGAAACCTGAAGAACCGGCCTACCATCGAAGCTCATCGAGTTAATCACACAAAAAGGGTCGTGATTAAAAAATGTAATCTATTGACAGCCCTAATATATATATTTATATGTGTGTGTGCACGTGTGTGTGTGTGTGTGTGTGTGTGTGTAAAATATACAATCTATTTTGTTCTGTTGGTCGAAAGTTCTGGAGTAAAAAAAAAAACCCTGTCCTGTTCAGGTGAAGAAACTACAAGCCATGCTTCGGCAGGCCAACGATCAGCTAGAGAGGACGATGAGCGAAAAACAAGAGTTGGAAGACTCGATGAAGCAGGGCCACGAAGAAACCAACGCTAAGGTATTAAACATTTGCCTCAACCTCCGCAGACAGACAATCACTCAGACAGACGACCGTGGCACCAGTGACACAATAGCGTTTCACCTTATCATTTAACAGTGATTAAAAATCACACACACACAGTGGAACAAGTGCATCATACCCGCCTCTGTTGTGTCCTGAAGGTCTCGGCGTTGATGCAGAAAGTCCAGGAGTCAGAGTCGATGCTGAGCACACTCCAGCAAGCCTTCAGCCAGGCCAAGAGGAACACCCAGGAACAGATGGTACAATTAGACACACACACACACACACACACACACAAAAAAAAAAAACACTAAATGACTTATATGCCGGTATTTGGCTTTAATAGAAGGTTTTGTATTTAGTTCTTGTACCAGTTTGACTCATGATGATGATAGAGATGACTTTGACTGCGTCTATGCGTCATCATCATCATCATCAGGTATCATAATCGGTAGCAGTAGGACACATGATATCCAGAGTGTGATATCCACACTCTCTAAACAAAACTTTTATGTATTACATGGACACTAAGCATAAATAATCAGGAAAAAAACAGAGCTGCTAGCCCCGCCCCCATGATACAATTATTTCCATATCGTCTTGCTACAAGTCTTTGGTTACTGAACTGGTTCCCAATGGAAAGAGAATATTCTTTTGGTGTGAAAGATTCAATTACTTTGTACAATCAATCAATTAATAATTAAATAAATAACCTATAGTGCAAGTTATCTATTTTGATTTGTGCTGATGCAGTGCTGTAATAGAAATCATCAGCTCTGTTCCTCTGTTCTGTTCTTTCCTGTACTTTCCTAAAGGTTAATATTGCACTCGCTGTAATAAACGTCACGTTACTCGTGTTTTACGAGCACAAGATTTTATTGCGCTTGGGAGAGTTCACTCCATTCCACTACATTTCGGCCACACCTCTGTCTAAGTAAACACTTCTGAAGTTAGGGGAACATGTAGGAACCTACAGTAGAACAACTCCTCATCAGAAACGCTTCCATTAAAGAAAGAAACCGTCAGTGTTCATTGAAATAACCGACAAAAGTAATAATGACTAAAAACAGTGACGGATGTTGCGATCTGATACTGATACCGATATCTGTCGCTTCAATTTTGTCATCAGTTTTCCCCTTGCGGCCACGTCCAGGGAGGTTGGCTACAGTCCCGTGGACCTAAAACGTCTGAATAATTTGTGCAACTGTAGTCACGCTGCTTGGAGATGGTCTTATAGCCTTTTAACATTTAACACGCTTGTTTAACTTTCTCCTTAGCTTTCTGTGGTCCATGTTCAGTGTGGTGCACACCATGACCCCAAACAGCACTACTTTTCACCCTTTAATTATTATTACTTTTGCCAATTTCGAGCAATTTCAATGACCATTGTGGGTTTTTTCTTTCTTTAATGGAAGAGTATTAGCAATTTTGTCCAATATTCTTGGGCATAATTAATAATCGACACTTTTTAAAGGTTAAAAACGGCTTCCCGCAGTTTCAATAGAGCCTAAATGCTCTGTTAGAGCTTCTGAAGTCCATAGTTTAAATACCACAATGGCTTTGCCTTCGCTAGAAGCAAGAAGCACTCAATTACTGCTTGTCAAAAAGGAGTTCTCAGCAATCACTGGTTGAACAATGGCTGCTGAGAAAATCACACACACACACACACAGCAGAGCAGAGCAACTGCATCCAGAGCAGCTGGGTAGAGTATTGAAATCTGCTGTGCTGCTCTATGTGGTTCATTTAACAAGTCGTGCATTCCTTCGGTTTAGACGACACAAAAACAATTGTGTGAGAGACAACATGGAGTTTCAGTGCTTCTAGTCAAGGTTATGCATGTGTATATAAATAGTGCTTTTCTTCTCAAAAGCCAGCGCTATAGGGGGCAGACAGAATGTAGCTGGTTTTTTGTCATGATAGACATATATTCTCTCTCTATATATATATATATTAGAGTGAGCATGTCACGAGAGACTATTTCTTTTAAATCAGCTCAAAACGCGCTCTAGTTCTAAAGCACCCGAATATGGCATAAAAATGTACTTGTGTGTGTGTGTGTATTTAGGCTGTGTTGCTGAAGTCCCGGGAACAGGTGGCTGAGGAGCTGAGCAGACTGCAGAGAGAAAACGAGAGTCTACAGGGCAAACACAGACTTCACCTGACGCTGCAGCAGGAAGAGAATTTCCAGATGCCTGCAACCATCCAGGTACTGCCGAGATCTATATTTACAAACAGAGCTGCTAAACAAAATGGATATCGAAGCTGATGTCCTTCTGTATTCTAAATGGATTAAAAAACATACCTGTGCTAATTACAAAAATTGTCAAGGCAGTGTTATTTTATATGTATCCATGTAGCTCATAAATCATGGATTCTCAGAGTAAAGGGTCTTAAAAGTTCAATGTTCTTCACTCCAAAGGAGCTCCAGTCTCTAGTGCTGCAGTACCGTGAGGACATCGTCTCGGTGCGCACGGCATCCGAGCACCTGGAAGAAAAACTGAAGGCCGAGATCTTGTTCCTGAAGGAACAGATCCAGGCAGAGCAGTGCCTCAAAGAGAACCTCGAGGACACACTACAGCTGGAGATCGAGGGCTGCAAAGAGGAGATTGGTGAGTGTGTGTGTGTGTGTTTCGTTGAAGCTTCAGGGATTTATAATGATAAGACCTGTGTGTGTATAGAAGAAAAGCAACCAGATGGTTGGAACAGATCCATTGAGCTTGTATTAGGGAAAGAGGTTGAGGTTGGCATTGAGATTTGAAGCTGGTTGCACCAACAGGATTGATTCCTGATCATACAATAAAATGGGTGGAAAATGAAGGCAGTCAATGAAGGCAGTCTAGACTGTTCCGTCCATTTAACGTTTTCTTTTCCAGTTTACGCACAGGCTAATTCCTTCATGTCGAATCATAACGACTTTACAAATTGTCTGCACATGCAAAAGTACTCAGAGATGCTTACTTCCCTCCTACCCGAGTCCGTAATTGGCTAGCGTGGCTCTGATTGACAGGACAGTGCAGGTCCAGTTAAGTTATTCTGAACCCTTGATTTCTCAAGCGAACATTTAAACCACAGCTCGTCAACTGGCACCACCATGAACGTCAACAAAAATCATCCAGCAAATTCTTCTCCATTTTCAATCTGCATTTATTTCCGTCAAAGCTCCCTGTTATAAATTATTTCGCTGCCCCCTAGTGGTTTGGAGCATCCTAGAAAGGTTCCTTTTGAGTGAAATGACCATGCATTTGTTTGTTGTTGCGGTTCAATCAGAGATTGTTAAGAAATGAATTTCTTGCATAATGCCCAAACAAAAAGGAAGACCCAGTTCCTCTCGTCTACTCTGATTCAAATCTTTGTTTTTCCCCCTCCTCATCTCCTCCTTCCTCTCCCACCATTGGGGACATTCAGACATCCTGGAAGGTATGATTCACTGGCTGACTGTAGTGCGTGTGTCTCGGCTGTCTGTCTCTACACTGGTAGTAACTAATGCCATTTTAACACTCGGCGTACACAGCGCAACATCACATTAATCTCACCGTGTTTCTGAGTGACGGCACCGCTTGCACATCTGCAGGAAAAACATCTAGCAGTATGGCTGTGTGTTTAGACCAAACCTTTCTGTAGCATGTTCACGTGTGTTCACGTCAGTCACGTTTGTTTCCATGTCATAAATATTAGTAAGAAAGGTTATTGTGCGTTTTGGGACACCCCTACAAATCATTGAATTCAGGTGTTGTTTTTCAGGGGTTGGCCCCTTAGTTCCAGTGAAAGGAACTCCTAATGCTTCAGACATTTTGGATAGAACACCACTGGGATGAATTAAAGTGGAGACTGTGAGCCACACCTTCTCGTCCAACATCAGTGCCTGACCTCACAAATGCATTTCTAGTGGAATGGTCAAAAATTCCCATAAACGCAGAAGAGTTCCCAGAACAGTTGAAGGTGTTATAGCTGTAAAGGGTGGGACATCTCCATATTACATTCATGTGCATGTACAGGCAGGCTCACAGTCTCCTCTCTAATTCATCGCAAAGCTGTTCTATCAAGTTGAGGTCAGGACTCTGTGAAGTTCCTCCACACCAAACTCGCTCATCCATGTCTTTATGGACCTTGCTTTGTGCACTGGTGTGCAGTCATGTTGGAACAGGAAGGGGTCATCCCCAAACTGTTCCCACAAAGTTGGGAGCATGAAATTGTCCAAAATGTCTTGGTATGCTGAAGCATTAAGAGTTCCTTTCACTGGAACTAAGAGGCCGAGTCCAACCCCTGAAAAACAACACCTGAATTCAATGATTTGGAGGGGTGTCCCAAAACCTTTGGCAATCTAGTATATCTTGTAGAAGGCTGGAGATGAATTGCTTATAGAATGAAAGACTTGCTTAAATACATTAGGGAAAGGAAATCACGCTGTTCTAGAAGAATAATCAACAAAGTGACAGAGTTGATTATTTTCCAATAGAATCTCATCCTGTTGTGTTTTATTCCTCTTATACCACAGCTGTTTTCCCAACAGTGACATCGATATAACAGGATGAGATTATCACATACGTTAGAGCAGCTGTAAACATCTGTTCCCTCATTATCCATCTTTCGAATAAAACAAAATTTGCAGCTTCAGACTGAGAAACTAATCATTTTCATGGGGGGACATTTCCAGAGACACTGGAACCTCCTTCCAAAAAAATATAAAATAAATGATCAGGTTGTCCACCTTATCAACAAGGATTTTTTTTTTTTGTTAAATTGCATATAAAATAAATCTTTGTGTATGTTGTTACTATAGAATCTATAACAAGTGTGTTAATAGAAACCTTGCAGTCTGAGTTACTGTTATAGGAGCATCATCTGACCAATCGGATTTGAGAATTCAGCAGCGAGCGCTGTGGTATAATTTCATCGTCTCTATGTGATGCACTAAAATCGAGCCAGCACTAACGTTGTTCTGGATGATGTTCTGTCTTACTAATGGGACATTTCACCACGATCTTAATTCTAGTGCTACATGCTGATTATATTCAGTGCTGAACTCTGCACTTCTCTTCCAGCGTCCTTCTCCAGCCTGAAGACGGAGCTGGAACGAGTCAAGAATGAAAAAGAGCAGGTAAACAACCCCAGCTTAAATGAATCGAAGTAAATTGGATTGTAAGCTGATTGAATTTAGCTGATCCTGAACAGATCTGTTTTGTTCCACCGTGAACAGCTAGAGAGCAGTCTGGCGGAGAAGAGCCAAGCATTGGAAAGTATCCAGGGGCTGAAAAGCAGCTTGGAGGAACAGCTCAAAGATGCCCTGTCCAGCAAGGTGCGATTATGTGAACAGGACAACAGCAGGGATTCGCTCATAAACATGTTCTGCTTAGAATTGCTAACACAGACATTTTAACCTAACCTCAATTTGCATGATTTGGAGCTTTATTCAATGTTACACCTGATTAAATGTCATTTTGCTGACTATAAATCACTTTTATTCGTTGGAACACCAATGTCATTGTGTCCATTTTGGAAACCTGTGTATAACTAACCAGTCAGATTACTACCTTTAAGATCCTGAAGCCTGTGACAAGATCTGTGAATCTTTGTGATTCAGATCTGTCTAACGAATCAGATCATTTGATTCGGTTCACCGAGAAGAGTCGACTCCTTCGGCTCCTGAACAGCATTTTACTTAGCAAAAGGTCGTCGAATAAACAATGAGAAGTCACACGACTTCCACACACCAATTGGACTGACAACAAAAGATTGAAATAAAGACATCCGATAAGGCGAGCCAAACGAATCTGACTCACTGAGAAGAGACATATAATCCCCTTCACTAAATCAATCTGACACCGTGTGTAGTGCCATGTGATACTGAGACCAATCACTGACAGCGATCAAAACCCACATAAAAACCCTTCAGGAAAAGCGGCTAGCTCTGAAAGAATTTTTCTTTTTCTTTTTTTAATAAAACAGACAGCCCTAGAAAGTCAAGTGTTCGAGGAAAAGGACAAAGCACAAAGACTACAGACAGAGCTGGATGTCAGTGAGCAGGTCCAGAGAGACTTTGTCAAGCTTTCACAGACTCTACAGGTAAATATTACTTTGTTTATGTCTGTTAAATGAATTAAACTGACTTAACCTAATCAATGATTGAGCATCCTGGGGACGGCAAGAATACACCGAACAGGCATAACATTATGACCACCTGCCTACTATCATGTTGGTCCCCCTTTTACTGCCAAACAGCCCTGACTGCACTGTGTATTCTGACACCTTTCTATCAGAACCAGCATTAACTTCTTCAGCACTCTGAGCAACAGTAGCTCGTCTGTTGGATCGGATCACACGGGCCAGCCTTCTCTCCCCATGTGCATCAGTGAGCCTTGGCCTCGTCACCAGTTCACTACTGTTCCTTCCTTGGACCACTTTTGATAGATACTGACCACTGCAGACCGGGAACACCCCACAAGAGCTGCAGTTTTGGACACACATCAAACTCGCTCAAATCCTCAAAAACACTTGTCCATTTTTCCTGCTTCTAACACATCAACTTTGAGGACAAAATGTTCACTTGCTGCCTAATAACAGGTGCCATGATGAGATCATCAGTGTTACTCACTTAACCTCTCAATGGTCATAATGTGCCTGATTGGTGTATTTATCTCTTAAGATCCTTCAGTGCACTGTATGAACTTCCCTTTCATTTTTAAAATAAGTTTCTTTTTTAAAGTGTAGGCAGATAATGTGGAGGCTTCTTTACGTACATTGTGCTGTTATTGGAAATGAATCAACTTCTAATAGTAACTACACTTCACATTTTCCACCACACAAACACACACACACACCAAGTGTTACACGTTTCCTTATGTTTTTTTCCTTTTCTTCTTTTCTCTCAGGTCCAGTTGGAGAGAATCAGGCAGGCGGACTCTTTAGAGCGAATCCGCGCCATCCTTAATGACACCAACCTGACAGACATCAGCCAGCTTCCTGAGACATGATACTTCATCTTCATCAATCAGCCTTCTTTCTTTCTCTTTCTTCCTTCACACACACACCACACACGTTTCTCAGATCTCCCAGCACCTTAGTGCATCTCCTCCAGCCCTTGCTGAGGGGCAGGACACTAGCAATGAGGTGGCTTGCTTTTTTTTTTTTTATTATTATTATTATCATTATTATTTTCTTTAAAAAAAAAAAACACTCAAACCGAAACAAAGGGTCTGACACGTGAGAGAACACTACGACTATTTACTACGGCTCTTAGAGCATGTGACTAAATGTGAAACGTCTCTGTGTGTCTTTCCTCACCATGCTTCACTCCGTTCCTGGTCTACTTTCTTCTTCGCCATCCGCTGAGCCTAATAGACGGGGACTTAGGAAGGATCCTGCTAGTAGTATTTTGTACATACGTGTGTATACGGAATATATGTATATTGCGTTAAGTTCATTTGGCCGTACGTGCGTCCGTGACTCATTTCATAGGTCTAACCCGGGCTGTGTCAGTATTCTTTCCCCATCTCGTCCTTTGCTTTTAAAGGATTTCCTACAGCAGACAAATCGAGGACGTCTCCGCCGACAGACGGCGATTTTTCAACCTCGTGGTCTGTCTGCTGGGTCTGATGACATTTGTAGTTTTTTTTTTTTTCCTGTCCTCCATGTCTGACCCTTCATCGACTCACAGCAAACCGATTCGATCTGCAGAGAC
The DNA here is from genome assembly GCF_019097595.1 of Hemibagrus wyckioides. Taxonomy (NCBI): domain Eukaryota; kingdom Metazoa; phylum Chordata; class Actinopteri; order Siluriformes; family Bagridae; genus Hemibagrus; species Hemibagrus wyckioides. Next base: position 7,002,299 of record NC_080737.1, read on the forward strand.
GGCTTTAAGGTCGAACGACAGGCCACTAAAGCGTGTAGCCGCTGCCATGTTCCGATGTCCAGTGACCCTCTGTAGAGCTGAGGTGATGACCGTGTTCATCGGTAATATAGGAAAACCTCGTGTTTGCGCTGCACGTGCAACCGGTTCGAGCGACAAATCTTGCATGGATTCTTCCTAAACACTTGATCTAGTTCGTGATCACTTCAGGGATGGACAAATCCTGAGTTTATCTCATTAAAAAAAAAAAAAAAAACCGAACACGCTACAATATACAGTGGAATAACGAATCCCTGCCTAATCTGCTAGCTATGCTAGCTTTTTAAAATAAAAAAAAATCACGCTAAATAATACGCTGAATTTCCAAACGAATAAATAATGCATAAAAAAAGTGTAAGATGTAGTGTTTCTCTTTCTTTATTTTTTTATGAACTGATCGAAGTAAAAAAAAAAAAAAATGTAAATAAAAGTCCTGATGCGTTTTCGACACCCATGTCGTCACCGTTTAGCGATTTGTCCACTCCTGCAATGTGACTCAGAGGAGGTGGTGTAGTAATAAGGGCACATGGTGTAAATGTGTACGAATTACACAAACCTCTTGAGCTCTGCTGAATTTCTTTCTGAAACGCAGCTGTGATTTAAAAAACACGGTGTGGAAATCACAGTTCCAGTCAGTGACCCCTCTCCGTGAGGTGTGGCGACACGTTTAGCCGAGCGTTTCGGAGCAAAACGTCTTTAAACACGAACTCCATTTCATAATTATTCACCGATGAAACGCGGCTTGCTCCTTTCCTCTGTCGTCGGAGAGTTTACACCAAACCGCTGCTGATTTGATTCGATCTGTGAGCAGCACTTCCTGGTCTGAAGTGTTTAGGATCATTTTAAACTAATCTCGTCTTTCTTTCTCTTTTTAATTCCCTGGAAAACCCAACACTCGACACACACACAGGTGTGGTTTTTTGTTTTGCTGCTGCTCTCCCGCGTGAGTCTATTTGATAGGAACATGACCCCGAGACACGCGTCTACTTTCTAACTACCTTTTACAAACTATTCATGAAGCTCTAAACGACACAATAATTCTATCGTGTGTGTGGATTCATTGGAGTGACCAGTTCATTTCCCTCTAATCCAGTATGATTTTATGGTTCTACTTGCTTTGTGGAAAACCCCCGACATCATTAGCGGGTGTCGTTCTGTTCGCATGGAAGATTTATATACTGTACTGTGTACATATCTCTGTACATATCTAATAAACCGAACTGTACTTAAAGCACAACCGGAAACTCGGATCATTTGTCACACATGAGCTCACCTTGATAATCCTTACATAATGTATGACAGTGAACAGTGTGGCTGTGAAGGTGCTCTACTAAAGATGCACCTCTAGTTGCGAACGAGGCCGTAGATAAACCAAAAAACACACAGGACGACGCAACCGCTTCCGGGCTAGAGGCCTCCTGCTCATTGTGTCAGTGCTATGCTTCAGTTTGCAGAAGGAAGTGATGGCTTTCTATTATGATGATCAAAAATAGCTTTTGTGCCATAAAAAGTAAAATATTAGCAATGCTATAAAAAGAGTGCTATTAAAACAAACAAAGGTCATAGCTAATCTTATCCAAGTCTTAGCTGTTAATCTAAAAACAGTACGGCGACTTAATCTTAAGAATCGCCCTAATGTTAATCAATCCCCACCTTCTCCCCGCTCACAATTAAGAACTCAACAGCACCGAAAGCGCTCTTAAACGTACAAAAAACAAACAAACATTTTATTTGTCACACAACAGAGCGTTAAACATATAAAGTGTCAGCTCATCCGTCGCCCTCTGCGTCATCGAACAAGCTGTGAAGAAAATCCGGCATAGTGAGCTTAATATAACGCGATTTGTGGCGTGTGGTCGGCGATCGCTTCACACTTCTGCTCTTCAGAAACTGAAATGGTTCTTGATGTCTTTGATCTGCTTCATCATGTCGCCAATGTGTTCGCCCCTGCGAGATAAAGAAAAAAAAAAGAAACGAGACGACAAACGCCATTTAGCGTGGAGTCTATCGGTAAACAAGCCACTATGTGGGTCAGTGAGTAAATAAATGAGTCAGGAAGTAAAGAAAAGTAGGTATGTGGGTCAGTCATGTAAAGAAGTAGGAAAGAAGGAGTGTTTCATCAAAGCCACAGTATCCTGTGGTTCCCCCCCCCCTCCACACAAGTGCTTTGTGTGATGAACACACAGTGGAGGAGCAGCACAGTGTAGTTTTTATTACTTGACATGAACATTATGGTTTAAATGAAGCTCTGGCATCAGTAATATATCTGGTGTAGTGTATTTGGTGTTTGCGCCAACTCACTGCTCCTTTAAGACGCCCTGTACGCATTTCCTCTGATGGGCGTTGAGCGTTATGGTGGCTCGGGCTGAAGACGAGCCTTTGTCCATCTGCTTCTTCTGGTAATCCTTCTTCATGTTGACCTGAGAGACGGCAGATCGGGAGAGAGAAAGAATACGATTACGTCCGGGTCTCAAGACTGTCCAGGAGGCTTCGATATTTAAAGACCGTGAAGAAAGATGCAGACTGTCACAGCTTCTGGAAATTCCCTGACCAGTATGACCACACCATATGACTCTCGTTCCATTCTTGATTATGTAAGAGCACCGCTCATGAAGTCGAGTGTGTAGAACGGCACCCAAGGCTTGCAGTAATAGAAGCGCAAGGACGCTGCAACAGGAAGTAGCCAGTGTGACATCCGGTGTAGCTAACCTGTGTGATGCTGTTGCCGAGGTGACGCAGCTGGTCATTGATGGTCTGCAGCTCTTTCTTCATGTCCTTCTCGCTGTCGGACAACACGGGAAGCTGACTGCGCAGGCTGCCCAGGACATGCTTCATCCTACACACACACACACAAAACAGTTCCCACTTATTTCTATATAGTCTTAATAATCGATTCCTTAATATGCAAAATAACTCTGATGAACTTTTCATTGAGGAGGTCTGAACAGAGAAATGAAAAAAAAAGCACCTGTTCATAATGGCTTCCTGCCGATATTTAGCGTCCTCGTACTTGTCAGCCAGGCGCTCTGCTGCCTCCCTCAGGCTCTTTCTGTTCAACACAAACGCAGCGTGAACTCAAGATCATGTACTGCTGCTGGAAACTAATGACTGATGAAAGGCGGTGGGGCGTTTATATTTATAACTATATATATATTTATATTTGCTGCACAACTAATTCTCCATGGAGCACAAATTAGGTGCGTAAATTTAAAAAAAGCTTTTGTGCTCTTGATGGATTTGACTTCACGTCATGGTATACCTATCCTCCCGGCACATTGTGAGGTCCTCCAGCTGCTTCTTTTTCTGACTGTTCAGCAGTTTGACTCTGTGTGGAACAAACAGACGGATAACCATTAGAACTTAAGTAATAGCGCTACATTTAAGAAAGCATAATATAGAGAAGATTAAATGTTCACCGTTTCTGCATTTCCTCACGGGCCAGGTCCAGCTTGAGGATGTACTCCTCCCGAAAGACCTGCGTGGCTCTGCTCAGCAGCTGCAGACACTCTGGAGTGGGAGTTGAAGACTCTTTGTCTGCGGACCTGAAACACACACACACCTGTCAAGTACACTCACATTTACACAGACTACTGAACTCCTCTGCGATTTGGATGACAAAATTACTGGATTGGAAATTGGATCTCCTTCTCCTGAACAGCGTGAAGCCAAATGTCAAGGATTTGGAGTGTGTATCAAGGCTTGGATAAGTGTGTCTAATATATTTCCCAGTGTTCTGTGTGTTAGGGGTTTTTGGGTCAGATTTATAGGAGTAGTTGGATTAGATCCACCTCCTGGAGTTTTGGTTTCATGCTTTCCCCCATAACAAACTCCATTCATCTGCTGAAACTAAATATGTCCCCTGAGCTTTCAGCCAGAGCTCATCCAAGTGGTGCTCAATTCCAGGTAAAAACACAACTGCGACTTAAGCCTAAGACATCTTTCATGTGATATTTTTGAATGGCTTTTTTCCTAAGGTATGATTATTCTAGAAACATCTGACCTTTTAAAGTGAAGCCTCAGCCTAAAATGTTTGACGCGACCCCCCCCTTTGGCCGAAATTCAGCCGCGAATCCGCCGACAGGATTTCTATCACGTACCTGAGCATGAGCGGATTGGTGGAGCTGCGTGCCAGAATGTTCCGGATGTGCTGCTCGAATGAGTCATGAGCCAGTCCACGCAGAGGGGAGCTTACAGAGCCTTCCTCTGCTCCCATCCGTGCACACAGCAGAGGAGGAGAAGGAGGACGCATGGAACTGCTGCAGGGGGATCAGAAACCTATTTTAACATTCGCTGTGGGTTTGTGGCATTTTCACAATTTTGTATGACGACAAAAAAAGATCGAACGGAGTTAAGTGTGTCTTACAGCAATGGAAGCAGGAGGCATTCGTAAGTGCTGGTGACGCAGATCAACGTGGCACCCAGGGACAGATCAGACACGATCCAGAAACCACGAACTGGAGAAGGTAAACTATACACACACACACAAAACAAGGCAGTGGTCAACTCAACCTCGGTGACTTCCTGGACATGAACTATAATATTACCAGGAATGAATTTTAGGCCATGATTCTTACCCAATCACATTCCATTTATTCTCACAGCATCACTAAGTGACCTTCTACTCCTATACCCCACTTTTCTGTTACTACACGACGTACCTGCTTGTGAGAGGTTTGGTGCAGAGGATGTGCTCGACCATGCAGCGCTGCTCAGCTGCCAGCTCCTGCAGGCTGTCCTTATCCTCCTCATCTACACACACACATCATTTTCCTGGATTAGAACTAAATCCAAAGACGTTCACGTTAAAGCAAGATGTCCAAAACGTCCCCTTACCTGACTGCAAGAACTTGTGGAGTTTGTTGAACCACGTGAGTCCTACACTGTGAACGCCCGCCTCATGTGTACAGTGGTACCTGTGCTGACACAGAGGGTCTGAAAAACAAGCAGACATTAAGAGCAGCTGGGAATACAGAGAAGGAATATTATATACTACTAGAGCAGACATTTGCCTGCATTTTTTTTTACTCCTCAAACCAGGCTGACCTTCGTGTAACCGGATCGGGCAGGTGAAGTCCGAATCTGTCGGGTCATCTTCTTCCCCGGTGGCCAGTTTGAGAGTGAGCTCCAGCTCTACGCACTCAAATACGTAAAGCGATGGTACCGACTCTGATCCTCGGGACCACCTCTCTACAGCCTACACACATCACAAACAATGAACATCGACTTGTGTTTTTAACTATACAGAATATTAAAACAGAAATGACCTATCACTTTAACCAAGGGTGCCAATACTTCTGGAAGTGACCGGAAGGTTTATTACACCATAATGTAAATCTCTTATTAAAGGGATTCTGTTTGTACTTACTCCACCGTCCTCTTCCTCCTCTGCCTCTAGCACTACGCAGTGATAGAGGATTCCTGCTTCAGTGGCGATCACAAGGATGTTAGGGACACAAGGCAGACAGAGCATGGCACAGGCGTCGTAGCCATAGTTATCTTCTGCAGCTGGGTACATAGGGAGAGGACCCAGGAGCTTCCCTAGATTACTGAAACATACACACTCAACAATAAAAGCCCTGCACAACCTTATACACTGAAAAACATTCAAAATGCTACTTTTATACAATATATACATAAACAACTACTATATGTGTTTGTGTGTGCCTTACGCGTAGGTGAGAGACGTGTAACTCAGAAATGTTTCTCCGTTCCCGTAGAGGATGTATAACGGGTAAACAAGCAGGTCTTCCTTCAGCCGCAGGCTGGCGAGATGGCGAGGGGCGTCGACTAACGGCCCGAAGTCAAATGCCACGGCGATCTCACCCAGAGAGGCTGCATAAGAGCGCCTAAAGTAGAGATAAAACCACAGCGGCCGACATTTTCCATTAGAGTCAATACAGTGAGAACATGCACAAGTGTTTGTTGGCATCATTATTATTGGGATCTAATATTTAATCACAGTGCATGATTGCTGATGATTGCTCAGAGTAGCTTTGATTAAAATGCACTGTAGAGCCACAGTGTTGTGTTTACCCTCTCGGATGGATGCTGCTCTCCTCCTCAGACTGAGACACTGAAAGCACTCGGGCCGGAGTCTGAGGCTCTTTGAGGCTGTAGAACCTACAGGAACAAACATCATGATCCATAATGTCATTAATTATCCTTAACAAAAGGTGTCAAGGTAAATACAATACCATAAAACCAAGTGTAAAAACTGAAACTTTCAACATGGTACTGTTTTCCAATGGTTATTTTTTTGATAGGTTCTCATCTGATAACAGAAATACAACAGCAAAGTCACATCATTGGAATTTTCTGGAATGTAGTTGATGTTGTTGTTGATCTTTCGGCTGCTCCCTACGTGTGTGAGGGGGTCACCAAGGCAGACCAACCGGTCCGCACAACAACTGGGCATAGGTTTTATGCCAGATGCCCTTCCTGACGCAACCCTTCCATTTTTATCCAGGCTTGGGACCGGCACTGCACCCAGTGTCTGGGGTTTGGGCACTGGCTGGGAATCGAACCCAGGTCTTCCGCAAGGTAGGTGAGAAACCTACCACTGAGCCACCAGCACCCTGAATTTTCTGGACCAAAGAAATACTTTCAAGGAAAGCTCTTTCTATTTTCTTGGGTGCTAGAAATGACTTCCTGAGTATACTTGAACTCTACAACCTTTAGGTCATCAACAATCTCTTCGATTTTTTGTGTTATTCCCACATATGCTTACAGCTCATGCGAGTACCTGATGCTGTTGTCTGAGTTGAGCAGCACTAAGTGAGGCTCCTCTGTCTCACTGGGGTACCAAGCAGCCTGGCGCAGGGTCACGGAGGTCGAACTGGTGAAGAAGCGCTCAGCCACAGGAATAGTCCTGAGAGAAGAGAGCAGCAGAGAACTTAATTAGAAACAATAGTCAATCTGTAGATCTACAATATACAATACCCATCTGTTACCCATCATGTTAATTCTATACCTATTTATAATACCTACTACACCTGTACATAAGAGATCCATTCTCCTGTACATATCACCCCCATAGCCGTATTTATTTACTGTAATTTATTGTAAATATGCCACATACACAGGATGCTAACTGCATTTCATTGGCTCTGTACATGTCCTCTGCACAATGACAATAAAGCTGAATCTAATCTAATCGCACAGGTACAAATACAAACTATTGCCTATTTATAACAGGAAAGGAACATTATACAGTGCCGGAAAGGGGATGGGGACCAGCGTGCGACCACCCGTTTCTGAACTCACCTGCAGTTGATCTCGATGCGTCCACCTTCGAATTCGGACTTCTTACCCCAGCGCTGGGGTAACTCCAGCACTGTTGCCCCACGCTGACCAATGAGAGCCACGTGATACTGAGTGGGACTGAGCAGAACCTGACACACTTCAAACAGTGGTGGGTTGATGCACATTAACGTCTGTAGACAAGACCAGATCAGACAAATCAAATCAAATACATAACAGAAGATCTGAGAGGAAATAGACTTCGCTTTTAACTCTGTGATTAAAACACTGTCACTGACACCAGGAACAATTCTGCCAAGCCAAACATTAGCTAGCTAATTCCCTTTAGGAAAACATTCCGCTGTTTGAAACACATGATCTATACAGTAAACTTCACGAACCTGGTGTCTCGCCGTGTGTGATGCGAGCTCGGAGTTGAGCTGCCGCAGGTTGGTTGTATAAAACACGCTCTCCACATTATCCCACACAAACAAATCTCCATTCAGGCAGAACGTAAGGTTTTTAACTATCCTCCTGCTCGTTCCCTGTGGCTCCAAGTGCCGGCTCTCTTGCAGTTTACAGAATATTTCGTGACTAGGCAGCGCATCTCTCCAGCGGTCCCCTGCCAGCGCCGCCATTTTTTTCTGTGTGTGTCGTCGCATTGCGATGACGTCAAGGCGGGCTTTACACTTTGTTGACGACTTTGTAGTTTTCTGAAACGTTCATGTGCGCGATATTATTTCTGTAGTCAGGCGCTGTGAGGATAAACAAAATAGAGAAATGGTTTAATTAAATGATTTAAAAAAAAATGATTTCCCGTAAAATCAAGGAAGATGGGTAGATGCAGGTGGGTGGGTAGATAGATAAGTAGTTAAGTCAGGGGTAGGTAGAGGGGTAGGTTGATGAGTAGGTAATTAAAGGGATATGTGGTTATGTAGATGAGTAGTTATGTAAATGGATAGGTAGATGAGTAGGTATGTAAATGGATAGGTAGATGAGTAGGTAGGTAAAGGGATATGTGGTTTTGTAGATGGATAGGTAGGTGGATGAATGGGTAAATGAGTAGGTAGGTAAAGGGATATGTAGTTAAGTTGATAAGTAGGTAAGTAAAGGGATATGTAGTGATGTAGATGAGTAGGTAGGTGGATGGGTAGGTAAATGAGTAGGAAGGTGAAGGGATATATGGTTATGTAGATGAGTAGGTAGGTCAAACACACAAGTAGTTAAGTGAGGGGTAGGTAGAGGGGTAGATGGGTAGGTTGATGAGTAGGTAAGTAAAGGGATATGTGGTTATGTAGATGGATAGGTAGGTGGATGGGTAGGTAAATGAGTAGGAAGGTGAAGGGATATGAGGTTATGTAGATGAGTAGAAAGGTAAAAGGACATGTGGTTATGTAGATGAGAAGGTAGCTAAAGGTATATGTGGTTATGTAGATGAGTAGGTAAGTAGCGGGTTATGTGGTTATTTAGATGAGTAGGTAGGTAAAGGTATATACACTATATTGCCAAAAGTATTCGCTCACCCATCCAAATAAACAGAATCTGGTGTTCCAATCACTTCCATGGCCACAGGTATATAAAATCAAGCACCTAGGCATGCAGACTATTTTTACAAACATTTGTGAAGGAATGGGTCGCTCTCAGGAGCTCAGTGAATTCCAGCGTGGAACTGTGATAGGATGCCACCTGTGCAACAAATCCAGTCTTGAATTTTCCTCGCTCCTAAATATTCCACAGTCAACTGTCAGCTGTATTATAAGAACGTGGAAGTGTTTGGGAACGACAGCAACTCAGCCACGAAGTGGTAGGCCACGTAAACTGACGGAGCGGGGTCAGCGGATGCTGAGGCACATAGTGCGAAGAGGTCGCCAACTTTCTGCAGAGTCAATCGCTACAGACCTCCAAACTTCATGTGGCCTTCAGATTAGCTCAAGAACAGCGCGCAGAGAGCTTCATGGAATGGGTTTCCATGGCCGAGCAGCTGCATCCAAGCCATACATCACAAAGTGCAATGCAAAGCGTCGGATGCAGTGGTGTAAAGCACGCCGCCACTGGACTCTAGAGCAGTGGAGACGCGTTCTCTGGAGTGACGAATCGCGCTTCTCCATCTGGCAATCTGATGGACGAGTCTGGGTTTGGCGGTTGCCAGGAGAACGGTACTTGTCTGACTGCATTGTGCCAAGTGTAAAGTTTGGTGGAGGGGGGATTATGGTGTGGGGTTGTTTTTCAGGAGCTGGGCTTGGCCCCTTAGTTCCAGTGAAAAGAACTCTGAATGCTTCAGCATACCAAGACATTTTGGACAATTCCATGCTCCCAACTTTGTGGGAACAGTTTGGAGCTGGCCCCTTCCTCTTCCAACATGACTGTGCACCAGTGCACAAAGCAAGGTCCATAAAGACATGGATGACAGAGTCTGGTGTGGATGAACTTGACTGGCCTGCACAGAGTCCTGACCTCAACCCGATAGAACACCTTTGGGATGAATTAGAGCGGAGACTGAGAGCCAGGCCTTCTCGTCCAACATCAGTGTGTGACCTCACAAATGTGCTTCTGGAAGAATGGTCAAAAATTCCCATAAACACACTCCTAAACCTTGTGGACAGCCTTCCCAGAAGAGTTGAGGCTGTTATAGCTGCAAAGGATGGACCGACGTCATATTGAACCCTATGGATTAGGAATGGGATGTCACTTAAGTTCATATGCGAGTCAAGGCAGGTGAGCGAATACTTTTGGCAATATAGTGTATGTGGTTTTGTAGATGGATAGGTAGGTCAAACATACAGATCTTGGTCCAAACTTAGTGGTTATCAGATGTTTCATGGACCATAGTCTCTCATTTAAAATAAAGGTTATTAAATGTTTTAACAGATGTTTTGAGTCCCTGTTTTTCTTTACAAATTATACAAGATTACACCACAACTTATATAAAAGGATAATGATTTAAGTATCTTGCTGAAATATGATATTATTGTACCAGATTCTAGATTCTAAATAGATTCTATACGGATTTGTGCATTCTGTCAAATCCTAGAGCGCTCACATCCCTTTAGAGGTTGCAGTCAAAAATGATTAATTAAAAGATTTAGTATTTGAGTGCGAGTAAACATCATTAATCCATATAAATTGCATAAGGCCACAAACAGATCCATAATGTTTATAAACCACTGAAAGGGAAACCTCTTCAAAGAAATTTGTAATCAGGCAGTTTTGCTGATTTTTATCAGGCCCATAGATCATATCATCTGCTTTGGCTGTTGTGTCCCATTGAAATGAATTCAAACAACTTGCTTTGTATTGTATTTTTAAAGCACTGTGTTGACATACTGTGATAACTGCGATATAGCAAGATAGTATTCTTTGAAAATATATTCTTGAGATATTTCATCTAGTCTATTTTTAGTACTTCTAGAAATCTGTAATGTAATAGTTTAGATCAAATATTTGAGCAACATTTCCATTTAATTGCAATATTTCCTTAAAAAATCTTGATCGGCTCAGACATGATGAGTGTACTGTATATATTTTGTATTTTTACAAATAAAAAACAGCCATACTGACAGTTTACAGCTTAATTAAAATGGTTCAAAGCACCTCATGAAATGCTGAAAATATAAAGTGGGTCTGTAACTACAGCACTCAAACACAAGAAAATATTAAATAATTAGATACACAATAATGAACTCAGAAACTACAGTGACCAATTAGTTCTTCAGGAGCTCTTGGACATTATCAACATTCACATTATTTACTGTCCAGTGTCCCCCAAATGAGGATGAGGTTCCCTTCTGAGCCTGGTTCCTCTCAAACTTTCTTCCTCAGATCATCTCAGGGAGTTTTTCCTCACCACCGTCACCTCAGGCTTCTCATTAGGGATGAAATAGTAACTTAACTTTAAACTTTATACATTTTTCTCTATGTTTCTATACTTCTGTAAAGTGGCGTTGAGACAACGTCCATTGTTAAAAGCGCTATAAAAATAAATGAAAATTGAAACTGAATACACCAACACCCTGGTGAAACACGAAACATTGTTTTCACAAACAGGGATAAGAATATATATTTAAAAAAAAAAAAACTTAAAATTGTAGGCAAGCAAATGTATATGAGACATGAAAAAACAGGATTTGATCGGATTAAGACAGGATCAAGCACAAGCAGTAGAAAATGCACAAATGAAACAACAACAGATTCAACAGTAACAATAGCAGCAACAACAATAACAACAATAGCAACAACAACAACAACAATAGCAGCAGCATCAACAAAAATAAGAAGAATAGCAGCAGCAACAACAATAACAGCAGCAGCTTCAGCAACAACAACAACAACAATAGCAGTAGCAGCAACAACAGCAGCAGCAGCAACAACAACAAAAACAGCAGCTTCAGCAACAGCAACAACAACAATAGCAGCAGCAGCAACAACAGCAGCAGCAACAACAACAACAAAAACAGCAGCTTCAGCAACAACAACAACAACAATAGCAGCAGCAGCAACAACAGCAGCAGCAACAACAACAACAAAAACAGCAGCTTCAGCAACAGCAAGAACAACAACAGCAGCAGCAACAACAACAATAGCAGCAGCAGCAACAAAAACAGCAGTTTCAGCAACAGCAAGAACAACAACAGCAGCAGCAGCAGCAACAACAACAAAAACAGCAGCTTCAGCAACAGCAAGAACAACAGCAGCAGCAGCAACAACAACAAAAACAGCAGCTTCAGCAACAGCAAGAACAACAGCAGCAGCAGCAACAACAAAAACAGCAGCTTCAGCAACAGCAAGAACAACAGCAGCAGCAGCAGCAACAACAAAAACAGCAGCTTCAGCAACAGCAAGAACAACAGCAGCAGCAGCAGCAACAACAAAAACAGCAGCTTCAGCAACAGCAAGAACAACAGCAGCAGCAGCAGCAACAACAAAAACAGCAGCTTCAGCAACAGCAAGAACAACAGCAGCAGCAGCAGCAACAACAAAAACAGCAGCTTCAGCAATAGCAAGAACAACAACAGCAGCAACAACAACAACAACAACAATAGCAGCAGCAGCAACAAAAACAGCAGCTTCAGCAACAGCAAGAACAACAGCAGCAGCAGCAACAACAACAAAAACAGCAGCTTCAGCAATAGCAAGAACAACAACAGCAGCAGCAACAACAACAGCAGCAGCAACAACAACAAAAACAGCAGCTTCAGCAATAGCAAGAACAACAACAGCAGCAGCAGCAACAACAACAACAACAACAACAACAACAATAGCAGCAGCAGCAACAACAACAGCAGCTTCAGCAACAGCAGTAGCAACAACAGCAGCAGCTTCAGCATCAACAACAATAACAGCAACAGCACCAACAATAGTAACAACAAGGAGCCAAGAGACACTATGTTTCTGTGTTTTATTATTATTATTATTATTATTAATTTTATTATTATTATTATTATTTCTATTCCTTAGACAAAAATAAAATGTCCAAAAAGTACACAAATCACTAAGGATTTTGCAGAAGTCTTTTCTGTTTTCCACTTTTACATGGACTAAAAACAATATCTACAAACCCCCATACCTACAAAACCATCCAGATCCAGCTTTTTAGTACACTCCAGACTCTACACTCAGAATCTACAGTGGCACATTTCCCAAACCATAAAAAGAAAACAACCATGCCCAGTCTGAGCCAGTTCCTTTGATGGATGAGGTCAGTGGAGGCTGACAAATTGTTTAGAGCAACAGGTGGTCTACAGTCACTAATTCTACACCTACTGAAGTACCTGTTTAGCCGGCCGGTCAGTGTAGGTGCTGGTTAGGCGTGTTTAAAATAAAGTGGCAGTCATTGGACACGTACAAGTTGTTCGCCCCCTTGTGGCCAAGGAAAGTCTTGCACCACAAGTGTAAACGTGTGATATCCTATTGCATTGTCTCTAAACAGTGGTGTGCCTTCATGCCGATGAGACCTCCTCCGCCTGCTCCTGCTCTCGGCTCGTGCTCCTGCAGCGCGGCTCGGTTACACTCGGCGCCTTGCACGAGCGAAATGCTTACCCGACTCGTTTAATTCGTTTTCTTTCTTTCTTTCTTTCTTTTTTTTTCTTAACGGGGACGACAATGTCCCAGAAGAGGGAAGTGAACTCTTGCCCGGACGGGTACAGGGTCCTTAGCACTAGTGAACTACGGGAGCTTCTTCAAGATGAGACAAAAATGGACAAGATCGTGCGCCTCAGTGAAAAGGTGAGATATTTCTGGTTTGGAATTACGCCGTGAAAGGGCTGCACTGGAGCGCGCGCTCACTCTGCCTCACTCTGTCCCTCTATTATTATTACTATTATGATTTTATTTTTATTGCACCATTCATGTTTTTTTGTTTTGTTTTGTTATCCGTCCAGATATTCTGACGGCCAGATTTTGCTGTACCGGCGTCCAAACCCGCATTCTCACCAGTGTCGGATTTACGACAGAGCCGTATCGTTTTCTCTGCGGCGTGGTTGGCATCGCTAATAAGCGCTCGTGCTCTTTAAGGCGCAGATTCTTTTCTCTCTCTCTCTCTCTCTCTCTCTCTCTCTCTCTCTCTCTCTCCCCCCCCCCCCAATGCAGTTAGAAAAGAATGTCATAATGCCTCGAGCTCAACAGATTGGTGCTTTAACGGGATATATATCTCTGATTAGCAGCGCACGCTTGATTGCGTAATGATTGGGCACGCGTAGTGACGAAATAATCGCAGTGTTTTCAAAGTTTGCACCCGAGTTGCATTTCGATGCAAAAGACTTTCCACGGATTAGCAGGTTGTAATCACGTCGCGAGAGCTCTGTACAACTTGGGTATGGTTTTGACAAATGGACTTTGACAGCACTTCTCATCATGTCCACCATCACTACGATTAATCGCTTAGTATTAGACTTTGGAAGTGGACATCAGGTCTTAGAGGACACTAACAGAGGGATACCTTGGCAATGATTTCTATTTCGCTTTAATATATTGCATTTCTGATGATCATAAAGCAGCCTGACAAATATTTAGAACCTTATCCAAGTAGAATCTGACATTGGGTTAATGTCTGCCATTCTCTCGGGCCACCAGTGCTGGCAGACTTTCAGCCACTTCTAAATCCACATCACAGAAGTGTTGGCCCATCACTGAGGAAATGTCAGCAGTACTGTTTGGTCAATTCTGTTTGCCCAAGCTTTGGTGGAACGTAACCAGGAGCAACAGAATTTCACCCACCTTTAAATCCATCTTTTGGATTGTTTTTTTTTTTCCGGTCCAATGTTGTAAACTGTCCAATGCCGTGAGTCGACAGTGACAAGAATAACTCCCTGAGACAACATAAGAAAGAAACCCATCCTCGTCATTGTGACACTGGATAGTTGGATTGTAAATCTTTACTGTTCTACAACTATAATATAACTCGAGCAGTACTTAATGTGTTGAACAGATGTTCAGTTTGGGAATATTGTAAATAAGTGTCCTGGGATGAGCACAAGACAGCCAAAAGAAGCTGTTCTTAAATACGAATCTACACTATCCAAGCGAATTATCTATTGAAGTCAAGGCGAGACCTGGGCTGGTTAGGCATTTGCCGTCATTCAGATTATGGCTACTTGGGTGGAACATTGTGGCAGGTGTCACCGTTGAAATAAGCCTTGCCTTCCCAGTTGCCATCACAAATGACCGTTATTTATATCCTAATCGTAGCCCTGCATGTATATTAATAACAGCATAAAAATAATCATTTCTAACGTACAGTAATGCTACGTTCTGGCTATTTACTCAGCGGCACTATTGATAGACTATAATTCAAAATGAAGGGCATGCATATTTTTGGGCGTCTCTCAACACTAAATCTTTTTTGTGCAGCCATTAGCCAGAGTGCATTTCCAACGCACTGAGAACATTTATCTCTTAGAAATGTTTCCTGTCCCTAAATGTGCTCCATCCCTGACTGCACTGTTGGAAGTTTATCACTGCTGACCAGCCGGGCTTGGGGGTGGGTGGGTGTTTATCAGCCGGGTGGGGGGAATCACTGGAGGGTCACGTGACCTTGCTTTGGCGCTGGAGCCTCATTGTGGGCGAGTGATGCACGATGCGAGAGCCGAGTCGCGACGCTTAAATTCATTAGCGCGCAAAGGTCTCCAAGGGCAACCGCTCGGAGACTGCTGTAACGGCTCAGTGAGAAGAACGAGGGTCCTCGCCTGAGTGGGTTTCACTTTACCGTGTACATTACCTGGCATTGTTGTCTTTGAAACACTATTCAAGTATGCAAAGCTCCCGAGATGAATGAGAGCCTGTTTTCTCGTTACTCTGAAAGTAAATAAAGGACACACTTTATAATCTTTACAGAGTCCTGAAGTATTTGGCAAATCTCTCGACCCCTCTCCCCAAACCCCCACCCCCAACACACACACACAGTGCGGCGTTCATGTGCTCCTCGTAAAACTCCCATTTACGACTTTGACTTGTAATTCAGACTTGGCGTGATTTCAAGTGCTTGCGGTGCATATTGCCAACCACGATGGATGCTGTTCTTGTTGTTCTTGTAAGAATACTGCGTTCCCTTTTCGCTTTCTTTGTTCATGTTGTCTATTTTAAACACAGCACAGGACATTCTGTGTTTCCAAGTGGTCTGTGTAGCATATTCTTATTTCTGACATTCAGACCCATAACCCGGGAACCAGATTTTAGTGAGGTCTTCACTGCAGAAATGTGTCCTGGCTAATATATCACAATCACAGTAAGTGACTTGTTGATTCCTGAGTGATGTTACGTGATGTAATGTCTTCAATAGTAATTTAATAATACGCTTTATCATGCTCGGAGTATATTATTAAGAAAGTTATGTGGGATGTGGTGGCACAGCGGTTTGGGCTACTGATCATAAGGCTTACAACGACTTAAAATGTACATCAAGTGTTTATTTATAGGCAACTAAGGAGCTTGACCTGATTGGCTAACATTACTTCAGACGGTAAGCTGATTTTAGCCAGCAATATATCTACGTTGTAGACCTCTGAAAATCAAAGTGAAAGCTTATCATAGCCAGTTAGGTCTATGTGTGAACTTAACGTGTGATCATGGCCATGCTGACCTGTTACAAATATTGTTTGTAGCTTAATATGAAATGTCAACACTATAACCCTTGAAAGTGCTCTAAAGCTCCAGATAAAAACAGACTGTAGATTAAATACATTTCCTTGACCAGATCTTCTCAGGTGTTGCTGTGTCTGCACTTATGGCAAGTGGTGTGATAAATTGGACTGCAGATGCATTTTGACTTGACAACTCCAGGAAGCGCAGCCATAGTGACACCGGTTTTATTGAAACAGACTCTGCTTGACGAAATCACCATCATCTCTCTCCGTCTCTCTCTCTCTCTCTTTTTTTTTTTCCGATTCAGTTACTGAGTCAGGTCTCGTTGCGGGTTGAAGTAGCCTGTAATTTTAACCGATGAGTGGAATCAGATGTGTGCGGATTCGATCCCCAGCTATTCATTTTACATTCAGATTTCTCATCTCAGAATGCTTGATACCACAGCGGTGTTGAATTCTCCAATCTGATCAGTTAAATAGATATTGATTCATTTTCTTAAACAGTAGTTCGGATTGTAAACGGAGCTGCGAGGCAGTTGTGGAAGGAGTCTCCAGCGTCAGCATAGGCACTCAGAGGTAATGCTGTAACATTTGCGACACTGTTTTTGGTATATTTCTGACAAGTCTTGAGGGTGGAGTTTCTCCTATGCAGTATCTCGCATGACGATCAGTGTTTTTTCTCAATGAATTCAGCAAAAAGAAAAAGTGAAACTGGTTCATGTGGTATAAAGGAATTAGGATGTGATGTTATTGGAAAATAATCTACTTTAGGGTGTAACAATCCTCACGTCAGGCTGCATCACATTTTCCTATAACAACACCTTCCCCATTTTGTGTTTTAAGTCTTACTTCAAAGTGATCTTGTGGGACAGATGAAGGTCTGTTTGACCTTAAAGCAGAGTTTTAGCTTGGGTGGCGTGAACGCTTGTTTACGGCTGTTTAAATCGAAACATGTTTTGTTTACTCTCTGGTGCATTGTGCCTTGGGAAGGTATAAAAAAAAAAAACTGCTTCAATACTCAAGTCACCAAGACCGAGACGATTTCCAAGTAGAGGTGACCTGGGCTGCTTCTAAACAAGTTCTAGTGCAGTTCAATTACAGTGCCAACATGATTCAGCCCTGAAGAAAGTACCTAATATGTCAAAGGGCTTTAGTAAACTTTCCTGCCCTGCCCCTTTCCCCAAGTGGCTCATCATTGTGGTTCAATTTGTGCATTGTGAAACAAAATGAAAACATTACAAACTCTGAAAGGGCAAAGTGACCAAGAGAAGTAAATGTCATCTTAGAAATGCAGAAGGAAGCAAAACTAGAAAACTTTGTCCTGAAGTCTGGTTTGTATAAACTGTAGTACTGTAGTATTACATTTATGGCATTAGGAAAACATCCTTAGATATTATATCATTTAAGCAGATATGGGGTTAAGGGCCTTGCTCAAGGGCCCAACAGTGGCAGACTGGTGGTTCTGGGGTTTGGGATTAGTTCACTACGTTCTGTTAAACTGTTTCCATTTGCTTCAAGAAAGCACAAGACAGCAGGCAAAGAGATATTATGGTCAATGCCCGAAAGCT
This sequence comes from Hemibagrus wyckioides, assembly GCF_019097595.1. Lineage (NCBI taxonomy): Eukaryota > Metazoa > Chordata > Actinopteri > Siluriformes > Bagridae > Hemibagrus > Hemibagrus wyckioides. Next base: position 7,020,216 of record NC_080737.1, read on the forward strand.
GGAAATATAGGTGAATGAAAATATGAAGGCACAAACAGAATAGAAACAGAATAATAAAGTGAGGCAGAAAAACCTCAAGAGGGTTTGTGCTCTGAAAGACAGAAAGCTCAAACAGTTACAAGGAAAGTGACCAATACAGCTGTCAGTGCTGTCTTCTTTTAAACTTTTATACGCCAGCGTTCGCATTCTCTCCCAGTTCCCGTTGTGAACTCAATGTGAATGCAATGTGTGCCATTGTCGTTCTCGCTGTCTTTGTGACATTTTGATAGTAACACATAAAAAGCATTGCCAAGGAGCAGAACACACAGTTTTCCGTTTTATCTACAAACCTCATTGCCAGGCGACAATGGTAACCAGCTGCCTCTGGTGCTCAGGCTGATGATGAAAGTATTACACAAATGTGCGGTGGTTCGGAACAACAAAATATAGTCTGAGAGCGGCGCTGGGGCAGCAGGCGGAGGGATTCAGTCTCCGTGAAATCGTCCTTAAGGGAAAAATGCACCCCGGGCGACTTGTATATTCGTTTTTATAATTAACTTAAATGGCAGACGGCGTTTATTTTGTAATGAAATTCTTGAGTTGATTTCTTTCACTGGTTTCGTACATTGCCCACAATGCCGTTTTATTCGCTGATAGATGTGCCAGAGGCATTTAGCCCTTGCTTCATTAAATGTTAAAGAGACTGATGCGGCAGAGCTTTAGTCTTTTGATCTGGCCAGATCTCTCACCTTTGCTTGAATTGATTAGCTTCAGCTTTGATCTCAAAGTCAATGGTATCAAGCCTGTCTTCTCATAGTTGAGCCGAGTCTTTGCATTCTGGAACCTTCGATTCAGCATTTGCCCGAGAGGTCTTAATAATATGATGTGCGGGATAATGGTGCATGAGAAAATAGTTTCTTTATTGTTCTTAGGAGCTAGCAGTAAAACCTGACTGTAATCCTTCATGTTTGAGATGTAGCCCTCTTATACAATAGCATATACAGCACTAATCTTTCAATAAAAACACAAAACACATATTTCAGGGCGGAGTTTTCCCATAATCACCCGATGTCCTCATGTAACATTTCCCATAAAAAGGAACGCTGGGATAATAGCCTAGAATGCCGTGGAAGTGTTACCTGAAAGACAGGTTTACTGTTTGCTTTAAAATACATCTGACAACGTGCATTTAGAAAAATTTTAATCCAAGAAACTGGATTTTAATCCAAGGATTGGTTCAGGTATGTAAGCCATAACACGTTTCCATGTTTACTGGGTTCTGATTTGTCGAGTCAGTTTGTTCCTAAAGTCAAGCACATCAGAATAAACAATGCATTTAAAATGGCCCGTTAGGACCGTGTGACATTTAAAAACCCCAGACACAATAGAACTGGAAAAACACCACCATCCATCCAATGCAAAGGATGTCAACTTTATTATCTCACTGCCACCCAAGTGCATGACTTCAAAGTGTGTTTCCAGACTGTTTGGTCTATCTAGCTCGCTGTAATACCCAAATAGCATATGGCTTTAGAGTGTTTGAAGGACACAACCACATTTTTCTCACAGCTGGTAAAAGGCTACTCAAAGAATTTTTTAGTCAGAGTGAATCATTTCCAATAAACAGGATACGCAGTAAAAACTTTTGGACCAATCTGCCATGGTAAACAGATCTATATTCATTCATTTGGACTATATATCATCTTAACCACATGGCCCTGGGAGATGTCGTGTCCAGGAAAGTGAGTAAACAGAAATCAAGGCATGTGCTAGAGGAAATGGATAATCCATGTTGATTCCTGTTTAGGGTAAAACTGGGAGCTGTTCAGACTGCACTCTGTGCTGTGTTGGGATTGTCAGAATCACAGCAAGACAGAAAACGAGTGAAAGAATAAACTAAGACTAAGCCAGTGAGGTCTTCTGATGAGGGGCCAAATGCTTGGGATTCCATAAGCTCTGAAATTCTGCAGAAGTGGTTGACTCTGCAAAACCTGCCATCCAAGATCAGATTCAAACAGGCTGAGAAACGGTAAAAAAAAAAAAAAAAAGGATGAGGCTCAGATGGTTATGGATTCCGGGTGAGTTATAACACATGGTGCAGAGTCAGCAGGCCGACGCTCAGGAAGAGTGAGCGAGTGATGGAAGGTAAAAGGTGAACATAAGACTTGGTGAGTCGCTAAAACACCATTTGCAGTGGTATGTGTGTCTTTCTTGGCAATGTCATTGCAAAAAAACCACATCCTTTATGAAACAAAAGTTAACATGCAAAATACCCTTGTGGTTAGTATTCAGTCTGATAGGTGAGAGCTACCCATGCTTAAAACCTGCAAAAATGATTTGAAGCTATACCTTAAGCAAAATAAAGACAGCAAATGCCTTTGAACAGGTTCTGAAGTAGAATTAATTGGAGCATTCCTCTGTAAATAGGACCAATTACCATGCATGTCTAAAATGAATTCAAAGGCTTTGGACGGCTTCTTCAACTTTTTATCATTCTTTGCAAAACCTTGAATATTCATTAGTCCAGTATGGCACCTAATTAAAACCTGGATGTATCATCTGCTGTACTATACACAATTAAGATGCTCCTTCTTTCCAATTCAATGAATATTCATTAGGTTAGTGATGGAGACATAAGCGCTAGCCGTCGAGTGTCGGAGAGCTTTATTTTGGGCAGTACAGTCAAGATTAACAGGTTTGCTCCGATCAGAAGCAGTGGAAACTATGAAAGCTAGCCAGCCGCTTTCATTAGCTTAAGTATTTGGCATGAAGTTTGTTTTCGCAGTAATCATAATGGACGTGCTGTGATATCGGCCACATAGAAGCGTTCGAGGCAGATCAGATTTACAGCACACAATAGCTCGAGTCCAATGAAAGCCATTTCTTTCTCTTCTGGAAACAGATTCATTCCCCAATTCATTCGTCATTTTGTCGTCTCTATTGCCGAAAAGATCTCGAAATGTTTAGACAATCCATCCTGATACGTGAAATCTGTCTCGGCTCATACGGCTGCTTATGGATGGAGAATCCTAAAGGGATTCCATGGGAGCGGGCTTTGGCTTTTATTTAGACTGTGAAACCGTAGAATCGGAGAATAATATCTTTTCGTGATGGAAATGCAGGATGGTTTTTCTCACGATAATGTAGAACAGGCCAAAGTAAGAAATAAAACACGTGACTGTTATAGGATAATATCACACCAGGGTGATGTGACTCATTAAAAAACGACAGATCACCTATTACCTTTCAGCCAGAGGTAATGCCAAAGCTGTTGTTACAGACAATAAATCAACACCTGAGCATTCAGCGATGCTTTGGTATAAAGCGTTTTAAAACATTCTTTGTTTCAGTAGACGCCAGCCACAACATACCATGTAATCTCAGGGTTATTTTGTCTAAGGTGACTCAGTTGATCCATGTTTTTGCATTTGTTGGTGATAAGCAAGCACAGTGTGATGCTTATAGATTTGCTGCTGTAATCTGCTCGTCTTAGAAAAGCTTGTTCCAGACACACACACTTGCTTTCACACACACACACACACACACACACTTTCCACTCAGTGGGTTTTCTCCTAAAGGCACCATTAGTTATGCAGGAATTGAACGTTTAATTTTCAATCAGTTAACACCCAGGGACGAAGAAAAGAACCACGTCATTATTCTGTGTCTGTGTTTGATTCCAAGCCATGCATTTGCGTTAATTATAAAATGATTACCTAAGTGCTCTGAAGTTTCACTAAGTTGGTCTGAACAAAAAAATATAAAATCAGGTGTTGTTTGTGTGAGGTAAAATGTAGACCGCTAATGATAATTAGCCGCAGCGATGGTTTGCACTGTTGGTGCTATGAGGCAGGGAATTTACAAAGGCAGTACATGGCCCTGCTGTGATAAAAAAAAAGTTTGAAGTTTCATTAAAAAAGGAGCTTTACATAACGCCCGAAAGAGTTTATTTATTTATTTTTTTAGTCATGTTCTTTTAGGTCATTCTTAGCAGCTCAAATATGCCTCGTTTTCATGAGCACCCAGAAAATCTTCTTGGCTCTTCACTTTCCTCTTAGCGAAATGGATACCAAAATGGAAATGGATCTAGTCGGGATAGCAGAGTGGTATTTGCAGTTATACTGAGGAATTGCAATACAGGCAATATTCTCATATTCATTGAGGCAAATAGAACATTAATCCTCTTATATGTCCTGCTAAGTACGGTAAGACTCCGCAATATTGAAACACACGAAACTAGTAGTTAAGGCCACCTCCTGGATTCATCTTAATATTTCTGGCATAAACTAAGGGAAAGAAACACAAATTCCACAAAATTCCAGGACGACCCATACCTCATAGTCTGGCACGGGCAATTACACTTAGTGTAGAGAATGTGGGTTTTTTTTGGGATGACTGAACTTTTTGCGAATGCTTTCCATTAGGATGTTGGTTTGGAGGTTTGGATTTGTCTCTTCTGTTCCCCAAAGCGCTGGAGTTAGTGGTCTTGGACAATATCATGGAGGGCAGAGTTACCAGATGACGTCCTGAGCTGTTAAGCAACCCATCATGTACAGGAGTTTTATAATTAGATCTACAGAGAGTGAGTCGTGGCACTCTGAGGCAGTTGTTCATTAAATATTGTCTCCACCACAGCTTTGGGCTTTGGTTCTTCCTGTGTGAGTTAAATATTCCAAATGCTCTTTCATCTGGAAATCGTTCATTTGCACCCACAGCAATAAGTGGGATTATTGGCTTTTGAAAGTTTTTTTTTTTATTTTGAATGAGGTATCTAGGATGCTTTTGTAAGTTTCTTGATGTTCCTTGTACAAGCAAGTGGAAAGGCTATAAAGAATCATCAAGTGCCATGAATTTAACCTCCAGATAAAAATAAATCAAAGGCCTGAAAAGTGAATTAAGCGAAACCCCTCTCAAGTGAAGCCAGTGCCAGGTTTATAGCTCAAAGTTTACAGCTATATGGTTCCATGCCAAACCCTTTAAAGCATTTGCTCTGGTCCTATGAAACACGAGCAGCGCTGTAGCCTTGACCTGGAATTCAAGCCCAGTACCCAGCAAGGTGGATAGCCACACTGGTATGAAAAGGCCTCTGGCTTATACAGTCTCATGGGTGGTCTGCAGTCACATGAACACTTGTCTACTTATTTTCAAGCTTTCTTCACCATGAATAGTGTGAACCATCTCCCCATGACCCGTCTGTGACCGCATTGACAGATTTGAATCGTCTTGTACTGCTTATGCACATAAATAACTCCCAAGAGCTCTATGTGCTAACATTTCCTCTCTACTGTAGTCAGATCTTGAACACGGTCTCATGAGAGGAACTGTAGCAAAGCAGTGTTGATGGTTTATTGGGGTCCTGATAGACAATAAAAAATCATGGACATGGCAAAGTTGGAAAAAATGTGTTCAGGTGTGTCAAAATGGTGAGAATGAAATTGTTGACTGGTGGAATTTTTTTGTGGGTCCAAGTTGAACTTGCTCTAACTGTCCAAACCTAACAAATGGATGGAATAGTTCCTGGTCTTCTAGGTTTAACCGGGAATTTGTGCTCAGTTTCAGGAGCTGCATGTGGAGAGGGACACCTTGCTTGTGACTAATCGAAGTCTCGCAGAAGAAAGCCTTGCACATCGACCCCACCTCCAGAACGGTAAACTTCAGTTGGCTGCTAAGTACGAGGAACTCGCAAAGCTGACCGCTTCCTACAGGGATAAGCAAAGCCGACTGGGTGAGTAACCGTGTTTAGTATGTAAGTTATGATGCCGAGGCAAATATTTACGTAAAGCTCATTACTGTTAATGCGCTTTCCATCTATACATACACATGTTCCAGAGGGAAAAAAACAAATTGGGCAATCACTGTACACAGTGCTGTCTTCGCCAAGATGGAAAATCCTTTATATAAGAAGTGATGAGCATACTATTTTAAATTAAAGTTGTCCTTAGAGCACTGTTATTTATATCATTTGGCAAAACATGTTGAGAATAGCATTTGGACACTCTCAGCACCTGCTTTTGCTAGTGATATTTAATCATCGCTAGGTGAACTTGTTCCATAAAAACATGACCCGCGATCTGGTGCCATCTCATTTTGCGGTGAACAAACTATTGTTGGCATCCTGAATTGATCATCCACACATCCTTTAGCAGGAGTACAGCCCACCCTGTAGACCCTGCCGTCCGGGGCGGAATGGTGTAATTCAGTCCCAAAGGTGAGCCGAGGTCACCGGATCTCCACCTGGCTTTTCCCACCATCTTTCAACAGGGGCCAGGAATAACTGCTGTTAACCAGAGCAGGCCTACAGAGCAGTGCTCAAGTTTCATTGCCCTCACCAAACCACACAATATTAAAGGAGCAGTTTGCATTTGTTGTTCTTTTCTCAATCATTCTAACCAGAACAAGAGAAATATTATGATATTCCTTCTCACTGTTCCTCTCTTGGCTGAAACCTTAGTTTGTCTACTTCTCACGGCCCATTATTGTTCTCGGGACTGTAAGGACCTCTTGGCTATTATCAGCTAATAAAACTTTAAGCTTGTGGAGATTTTATGAAAAGTAGAGAACATCTGATGGTAAACTGTGAACGAGGGGGCCTCGATTGCAAAGTACAAGAGCCAACTCAAACGAAACAGAACCCACAAGAACAGTGAGCGAGTTTAAACCGCAATGGTCTGGACACTGGGCCTGAACAGGAAGACTGCCCCTGCTTGCTTGCACTGGTGTTTGCTGGAAAACAAAAGGCTGTAATTAGAACGGCCCTGCAGGGACCTCAGAGGAAGATCTCCCGCTCCCTCTCTTTCTGTCTGTCTCTCCCTTCCTATCTTATGTCTGCTTGGTCTGTTTACACTCCCAGCCTATGAATGATTCAAGGCTGTTGGACGCACTCATATTCCTCCTGGCTGCATTAATTTTCATTAAGGATCGAGAAGCCCTGGAGAGCTACCTCGGCAACAGCCCACCACAATCCTTAAACACCTCTCACCCTCCTTCCTTAAACACCCTCTCCATCTCCATTTGAGGAGGGAGTCTACATTCCAGCTCTCAGCCCAACAAAGCCAATATGAATTATTTGTTGACATTTTCCCAGGCCCCTCCCCGCTATTCTACAGACGCAAATGGCTGATCCATTTGAAAGGGCCTTTGTTTGGTCCACTACCTCCAGTGCCGTTCAAAGAACAAGGCCCAAGATTTGCAAGATTCTCAAAGGTCTCGGCTATGCAGGACGTGTTCCTTAGCATACAGAAATAGTGAGTTACTGTGCACGAGTCCATATCGCCATCGCCATCTTCGTAGCTCAAGAAGTTCTGTTCTATCAACACAGTCTTCCTCTGTTCCTCTCCCCCCCTCAGAGCAGCTGGCCAGTGATGGAAGAAGGGTGGAATGTTCACCTTCCTGTCACCATGTTGCATACATGAAGCCGCTTCTCCAGCTGCAGCCTGGGGCAGGATGGGTGGGAGTGAGATCCTTCCTCCAACTCTGAACATCTGATTCACATTCTGCCACGGCTACAGGAAAAGCGTGACAGAACGAGAGATACAGGGTGAAGATGACTAGATTCCCTCTGCATGACTAAGGGAAAAGCCTTGTTTTATGTCTCAGAGCTTTGCATAATCAGGCTCAGACATCAGAGGTGTCAAGAAGCTGTGAAGACTAGTTCAGTTTCAGGCTTAGACTCTTACCTGTCTGTTTGATGGTTTTTTTTTAACGGTATTGTACAGTCACTCAGCTGCTGACGCCTTCACTGGCATAAAGATTCCGGAAAAAAATCTTTAACAACATTGTTCTGCTGCTACACCACATGTTTCCAATAGCACATTCTTGGCCTACATTTTTCTCTGGAGAATGACAGCTTTGGTATGCTTTAGACTATTTGTTCTGCTTGTAAAGCGGAGGTAGTTGTCATAGTTTTGTAATATGACATAGCAGCTTGGCCTGCTGCCTCGGGACACGGGGAAACCTGTTTTTGACCATGTTAGCAAGACGGTGTTTAGAAAGACTTACCCTTCCAGAGCATGTTAAATAAAGAAGTGGGGTGGAAACAGGTGGAAGGATTTGGTGGAGATGTAAATCATCATCCACCATGAAAAAGGATCAATTTTATTTGAAAGCTCCAGTAAATCAAATGTATCAGTCTATAACCTAGATGAAGGAACTTTTTTAGTATCTGTGGTATTATAGTAATTCTTTTGAAAAAGCATGGATGGTCTTGATAGACATGAAAATGTGGCAGCCACACGTTATCCCATTGAACTTACTACAAACCATTCTACTTCTTTCACTATTCCAATAAGGCTTCTTGTATCCCATTCCCAATCAGGGTTGCCAGGTTTCAGCAAAAAATTTCCAGCCCAACTAAATCTCAAAAACTGCTTAGACATTATCCTTTCCATAATCCCTCTTTCAATCTTTGCACGGTCGCACAACAAAAAATGGTGTATACAGTGTCTGCACTTATATTTTCCTTTTCTTTATGGAACTTGATTAGAGTTTTGCTATAAAACAAGATCTTGTTGGCCCAATTTACTATAAATACTGATCCCAGTTTGACTCTATGCTTTAGCAGATGCTCTGAAACACAAGTTAAATACATTAGAATGTTTTTTTAAAGCCTTAATATACACTAGCGTATGTCATTTGATAGCTAGCAATCTGTCCCGAGATCCATTACAGCAAGAAGAATAGAAAGCTGAAGGGAGCTTATAACAGTGCCCAAGGTAGAAATCTAAATCTGACAGATTATATTGTTCATCTGGGTTCAAAAGAACATTAGCATAGCTATTATATTACCAGTAACGTCAGTCTACTATCTAGCTGGCTCTGTGAAAATGTTATGCACGTAATGCAAAGCTAAATTCGTACCATAATTTCATGTCCTGAAGTGTTTTGATCTTTTTATACCATAGCAGTTTTTCCAACATTATCATTATCATTAATGGTGTTAATATTTACACACAGTAAAGATAGAATATAAGACTGAATCAGCCAGGAGGGATTTTTAGATTCTGTAAGTGCTTTATACTATTTGTAGCAGTGTTTATGGCAAAATGTTCATATGGGTCAGAGCCTACTAGAAACGAGAGAGATAGTGAGAGAGAGAGAGTGCTATAGTTCTCACTGGTTTGAGAGTTTATATTTAACAGGATTTGAATCCCCTGCCTTTTGCCTCTCAGTATTTTAAATAAGACGGGGTGGATATCAAAGTTGGATTAGGGCTATTGAGCTACCCCACGCCTTGGCTTAGTCTCTCAGTAGGAGAACGAGGCCTCTTGCAGACGTTTTGAAATTCATCCCTTGAAAGTCTACCCAAGTGCACAAGTCCCTGGAATAATATACTTTCCATTATTTCATCATTGCTAGAGTTACGTTAGGGTTCACACGAGTTCAGGCACTGTGACGTAAAAAGAGAAACAGTGAGACAATATAAAATAAAACACAAGGAAGGAACATAGTGAAAATTTAAGATTAATATGCAGTTAAAGTTAAAATACTCTTACATTTGAAACACAGTTGGAGTGTACTTATTTAGCAACATTAGCTTAGCTACTCAAGCTATTTAGCAGTAGCTATTTGAGTAGCTTAGTTGCTATTAATACTTAGTGCTATCAAGCTACTAAGATTAAACCTGTTATACTGTGTAAACCCTGTAACCATGGTCACTATCAAGCTAAATCAAAAACAAAGCTGCTGTTTTGTGTAAACTAGTTCCAAATGAATTAGCAATCATTAAGCTAACTACTCTGTAACTAAAACGATCAGTCAGTTTCATAGTTATACGATGTAAAATGCTAACCAAGTTTAAATGTTTTCTGGGTTAATGATTCTGAGTTTACAAAAGGGTCTCTTTACATGTGCACAATAAGCATGTCTCCCGAAGTATCTTTTAAGACTTTTTTTTCTCTTTCTGACTCCATCTTTGAACTTGCATGTATTTACGTGTTTGGATTCAAGGAAACGGTTCCGAAATTGACCCCGAACAGCCGCTGCCTAAGAGCCCTCGTTTGCTCCTCAATCTGCTCCTGTAATGCTTTCATGAGGCAGAGCTGGAGAAATTGGCCGGGCTACAGATGTCGGCTCAATGCCTTCATCAGGAAGCGAGTAAAAGCAAGAGCATGAGCAAGGAGTTTGTGCCAATCAAGCTCATTTTAACGTCCAAACTGGTGCCTGAAATCATTTTTCCCCCCTCTTTTGTGAGCAAAACAGTCGGCGGTATTTATCTTCAAAAACCACAAGAGGACACCCACAGCTCTGGTGTTTTGACAGGAAGTGTGTATATTTATGTAGGGTTGAGTGTGTGTCTATGCAGATGTGTGTGCAAAAGAGAGAGAGAGAGAAAAAGAGAGAGAGAGACCCATTTTCCTGTTTATAAAAGCTTAACAAAAATCAAACGATTGCTTTGCAGAATGCCTGTACCGAGACTGTCCATTACCGATGGCAAAGATACCGGTCTGATTTCAGATTTTCATTCTAGCCAAGCAGGAGCCACAGCTGATTTCACTTGTTTAAATCTCAGCCATCAGGTGTGGCTGCGTTTAGTTGAAATGAAAGCATGCTGATGGATAAAATCAGACTCTACGGCTGTAAACTATTCAGATTGATCCTTTTTTTTTAAAGCCATGCGCCTAATTTAAATATTACTGGAACTACCACTACTTGAAAACACAAGACCGAACTGTCGGGAGCATATAACTGTAAATACTGTAAATGCTGCGGTTAGTGTGGAGAAAATTTTATACTTACAATCATAGAGAAAAGTTGAGAGAAGAAAACTAATAGAGAAGAATAAGAAGGGGAAAAATCCTTCATGGTGGTTTTCACCAGTGTTTTTTTTTTCTTCTTCTCAGTCTCCTATTTGAAGGTTTTGTTTGCACTCTATAAGAACCATTTATTTGCTACAAATAGAGCTTGGAACCTATAATTTAGTTCTCCAGAAGCCTCTTATGCCTCCAGACCCTCCAATAATCTCATTAGTCCCAATTGTTCCATAGCATTGCAGCAATCTTGTTATAGCTATAGGTTCTTACTCATATCCTGACTGGTAAAAAAAAAATGTCAATCATTTACAATTTTTTTAATTAATGTATTGGGACTATGGATTGTCAAGTCTTAGTTGCTTTGCTTTTGTCTTTCTTAGGTTTTTTTTTTTTTTTGAGGATGTCAAGGGGTCAGCGTTGACACAACTGTGACAGACTCACACTATGGTTCTTGGTCCCCTGGTTCCCACAAGCCTCTAAGGTTTATTGGCTCTAAAGTAGCAACCCCCCAGTACACCCCGTCCGTCCATGTGAAGTGCCGGTGCCCAGAGGGGCCCACTGTGAAGTGCGTCCTAGAATGTAGGTCACCTACAGCTGCTCCCCAAGTGAATGTTTCGCATTGCCTGTCACCTTCCATTAAAACTCTAACATCTGGCTAGCGGGGTCACGCAAGTGCCAAGCCATTCATACTCCCTTTATGACCACAGGCTTCACCACGCTAGGGATATGTGAAGCACTTTAGGTGGAAAGCACTTTAAAGTGATCCATGAAGTAATATCTAAAGCCTTTTTAAGGCTGTGCGATTACTACAGTCTTTAAAGATTATGACTTGTCACACTGTTAGAGATGATACCAATAAAATTCGCGGCGGATTATACGATGAAGGTCCTCTTGACGTTCGACTAAAGAAAGTTCTGCTCACGTCGAGCTGCTTGAGCAGGGGTTTGTAATCATTTGTGAAGATCATTTTCTGTTCATTAGCATGTTTATATATATTTCCATTGCATCTGAACATTGGATTGAGTTTCACAAAATGCGGATGCGGTAGCTTAGTGATTAAGGTGTTTGGATCGCTGATTGGAAGGTTGGGAGTTCAAATCCCAGGTCCACCAAGTGTCCAACTCTGGGCCATTGAGCAAGACCCTTAACCCTCAATTTATCAAGTCACTCTGGATAAGATTGTCTGCCAAATGCCATAAATGTAAACATCATCCTCCTACTTTTTTCCCAGAACTTTGTTGTAGGCCATCTTTGGTCTCACAGGCAATAAAAAAAGCCATGATGGCGAGCATGTTGTTATTATAACAATGGTTCCAAGACCTCAACAACTGTCACATTTCCATCAGTTCCCAGACCTCCATGTTACAGCCAATAACTCTTGGATCAATTCGCAGCATCCAAATGAACTACAAACTCTACCGAATGAACTAGAAACTCCACCACATGACCGGACACATGATTAATACCCCAGATTGCAGTCACCCAATTACGAATCTCGACGCCCCTGTTTCCAATGACACATTTCCTTTAAACAAAACCACTGTCATTCGTTCAAGTGATGATTGTTCTGGTTTTGACTGTTTTGTACTTGTTTTAATCCTGATCAGATTTTTTATTTTTAATCTCGATATTGGATTGTTTGCTGATAACGTTTTCATTTATCAAACTCTGGTTCTGTTCAACACCTACCTCATTCCTGACAGCTACAATGTGCTGTTTCTTGTCTGTGGCAGCAAAATCAGGGTGAATAATCATCCTGTGTAAAGCTTAAGGCTTAAGAAGAAAAGAGGAAAAGAGGCAGGGGAAAAGATGAAGATGTTATCAGTAGAGACAACTCTGGCAAAGCAAATTAGTTTTGGTGAATTCTACCGCAATGTGAATCAGACCTTCATATGTCGCAAGATGTTTAAATAAATATCACGAACTGTGCTTCAACACAATTTCCGTCTTTAAGGAGTTTTCTCAAGCTGAGGATGAGGCGTCAGCTTGTTTGGAAGGAAGTATTTTCTCAGGGTTACATTGTTGACAGTATGTCTTGGATGATTGTGAGGAAAATGGCTGTATCCCGCAGGCTATGAATTATTATTATTATTATTATTATTATTATCATCATCATCATCATCATATAATATACACCGATCAGGTGTACTACAGGTGAAGTGAATAGCACTGATGATCTCCTCATCATGGCACCTGTTAGTGGGTGGGATATATTACACAGCAGTGAACATTTTGTCCTCAGAGTTGATGTGTTAGAAGCAGGAAAAATGGACAAGCGTAAGGATTTGAGTGAGTTTGATGAAGGGCCAAATTGTGATGGCTAGACGACTGGATCAGAGCATCTCCAAAACTGCAGCTCTTGTGGGGTGTTCCCGGTCTGCAGTGGTCAGTATCTATCAAAAGTGGTCCAAGGAAGGAACAATGGTGACCCGCCGACAGGGTCATGGGCGGCCAAGGCTCATTGATGCACGTGGGGAGCGAAGGCTGGCCCGTGTGATCCGATCCAACAGACGAGCAACTGTTGCTCAAATTGCTGAAAAAGGTAATGCTGGTTCTGATAGAAAGGTGTCAGAAAATATAGTGCATGCTGGATCAGGGCTGTTTTGGCAGCGAAAGGAGGGCCAACACAATATTAGGCAGGTGGTCATAATGTTATGCCTGGTCAGTGTACATACAGTGCAGTACCATCAAATACAACCATGATATTGTGGCAAAGCCTAAAGTGAAACTTTAAATATAAAGATTTTTCAAATACTAGTTTCATGTCCTTTTGCTTTCTACTGCTAACAATACAAACAGTCGAGGAATGAGGTCAAAACAACCCACTTAAATAACATTTCTGAGATTCCTCTAAAGCTACATCATTTTGTTGATTGCTGTAAGTATACAGCTATGGCGCAAAGCAGCAGACAAAAAAAAAAGTTTCCCAACAAAAGAGCAACATCTGCTTGTAAAAATCACAGGCGCTTATCCACACAAGAGGAAAACGACCGGCCCACCCTTGAGTTGTCGGATATTTTGAGCTGGAAAAAAATTTCCCAGACACATTCTGCTGATATGAGCTGAAATAAAACCACAGTAGCACCTGAAAGGGTGAAATTACCCGTAAAATTGCTGCTGACCAAACTCCATTTCTAACAAGTTGGCTTGAATTAAGGAACATAATGGAGGCCAGTTGGTGTCATGGTGCTGACCTGCACTTGCCCTCCTTAGCTACTAGCGCATACTGTCTTTGCTCATCCACTCAAAGGACTTGGACATGTTAAACTGGTTGGTCGCTATAGTAACCCCATTAGAACTCTCGCTGTGGGACCCCCTCCCCTCCCCCACCCTTGTTCCCGCTCCCCCACCCGCCTTGTAGTTATTAGCAAAGATGAGCTAACAGAAAGTGATTGCTTCCTCTGTCCCCTACAAAGACACTCTCGCAGAGCAAACACCACAAGCAGTTGCTATACATATGTATACACAGTCGTGTGTTTGTGCAAAGCTAACAGGTTTTAAAGATGTTTTCTCTTGTCCCGGGTGTTTGTAAATCTTTCATAGCAACAAACACAATACAGACATGATATGGTCATTACTCTGTATGTGAAATTAAACTCGCACATGCTTAAATGTTTTGTTCTCTTTCAGAGACCCACATGCAGAAGCGGAGTCCACAGACGGCTCAGAACCTCCTACAAGAGGAGGTAGCGCATGCCGAGGAACAATCTGAGGTAAACTCGACTTCTCGTCTTGTCTTTCTTTAGTCTTCCTCTGTGATTTCTGTAAAGCTAGTCAGTGAAAACAAACCCTCCCACCTCCAACCCCATTCCTCTCACCCCAATGCTTCTACTGTTCTCACAACTTTTCTTGCAGTTATACTTATGCAATGTTAAATGGAGAAGGGGAAAAAATTGGTTTCCAAATTGTTTACTGCTTTCAGAGTGACCCAGAAAAGCATGCTGAGATCTTCAGAAACATTACCAACCTGATGTACGGAGCTGTGTCCGCTTCCAGGCGTAATTAGGCTGCATTCTGTGCTAAAAGCTTTACATGAAAGCGAATGTAACGATCCGGTTTTGGTGCAATTAAATATTCAGATAAACTCTGTATGCATGTGTGTGCTTTAATGCTGCTTGTCCATTCGTCTGCTTTTATGGACGTATTCGAAGCACGTACCACTATTAGCGTTAACATTTACGTCAGATTTCTTCAAATCTTACAGAGCAATTTGACATGTTAAACAGGACCACAGTAAAAATGGAATGCAGTTCAATTACACCCTTTTATACCTTATAATTTCTTTATATACTTTATATATATATATATATAATATATATAATATTATAAATATATATATATTCTTTATATACCTTTATATTCCTTTTATACAAAGTCATTTATTCGTTTTATTTATATCTTCATCCCTTCCGCGCTGTTTATTTGTTCATTACGAACACGTTTATCTCCGAGTTTCCTGTTCAGTTCCAAGATGTTGGTTAACAACTTCCAGTTTGCAGCAATTTGTTTGCCTCACGTAGGACCCATTTCACGTTTTGTGGTGTGTGACGTCGTGTTTAATGCTGCACTTCACCGTTTACTCAACATCTGGCCCTAAATATCTCACAAATGCTAGGATGTGGCACAATTTTAGAGCACTATTAATACCTGGATGCTTTAATAAAACCACTGGACCGTTATGAAGCCTACTTTATGTAGTTCAATTATTCATGGAAAACAAGCGCTTCTACATCAGAGATAATATAAATGTAATGTGACTAAAAGCAAGGTGAAAGCTAAAGTGATTTTCTTTTTTTAAATCAGCAATGGATGAAGCCTGATCAGTGTTTATTGGTAATGTATTTCAGGACTGAAAAGACTTCAAAACAAGCCTTTAAAGTATCATACACAGATCAGGCATAACATTATGACCTGCCTAATATTGTGTTGGTCCCCCTTTTGCTGTCAAAACAGCCCTGACCCATCATGCACTGATCAGATCACACGGTCCAGCCTTCGCTCCCCAAAGTGCATCAATGAGCCTTGTCCGTCCATGACTCTGTCACCGGTTCGCCACTGTTCCTTCCTTGGTCCACTGATAGATACTGACCACTGCAGACCGGGAACACCCCACAAGAGCTGCAGTTTTGGAGATGTTCTGCTCCAGTGGTCTAGCCATTACAAACTCGCTCAAATCCTTACACTTGCCCATTTTTCCTGCTTCTAACACATCAACTTTGAGGACAAAATGTTCACTTGCTGCCTAATATATCCCACCCACTAACAGGTGCCATGATGAGGAGATCATCAGTGTTATTCACTTCACCTCTCACTGCTTACAATGTTATGCCTGATCGGTGTATATAATATGCGGAGAAAGCTAGCACTAGAGACTTGGTAATGAGGGTGGTGTGAAAAATAAAAGATTTAAAGACTAGTAATGAAAGTTTCATGTAGATTTAAAAAAATGCTGATTAAGTAGGTTAACAAATCGATTAACACATTTATTACTTTCAATATTTTTTGTAGTCACATGAATACAGACTGGTTCCATTCAGTTTTTTCGGGAAATAGACCTTGCCACAAAGCAGTTTTAAAGAAATCCGGGTTATAGTTTTAGATCTCTAATGAGCCAGCCAGGTTCGTCAGTTTTGTGGCAAATGGAATGTGTAGCAATATGATCAGACATGCTATTTTTATCCATTTCTAGCAGCCTTCACTGTGGTTTTCTTTCAGTGTTACAAGCACACACACACACAAACACACACACACACACACACACACATGCAATAATGAACGCTTCATTTTTTTTTTATGTTTGCTCGTCTCTCCAAAGATCCACACTATATTCAATATTTAATCCTCTTGCATTAGAAATCCTCCAGATTAAAGCAATTCAGTTCTAACATCAAATATCCAATGACCATAAATAGCCAAACTAATGCTATTACATTAACCATAATCGAGTCATGGATAGGTTAAAACGCACACATTTGCTGAGCAGCATGAAAATGACCCTTCCACTGATGTTGCACCAAACCGAATTAAAAGAACCTCATCGAGTTAACACGTCATTGTAGCTGAGTTCAGTTCAATGTGATCTATGAAAGCAATACAAGTTTCAATATATACAGATGGCACTCTTACAGTCAGATCTCGCCAGCTCCTCAGAAGGTGAGCAACCGATCGATGAAAAGGCCATAAATAAACATCCTGCTTTTCAGCTCACTGTCAAGGCCTGACTGACAGCCCAGAGACTTCGACTCATTAAGCTGCTCTGCTCTGATCGATGGCTGGGCTAAATGGATAGTGACCTTGTGCCTGGTGTTGCTGTCAGCCAGGTACGAGCAGGCAAACGTTTTGTCGGACGAGGACGTCTCCGTGGCCTATCCATTTACCTGCTGGATTAGAGCCATCGATTTCCTGCTGGAGCAGACAGACTGAGATGCTCTTGTTATATGGTGGATACACGGAGCTGTGTATAGAATCAAGTGACGCAAAAGCATAAAACATGAAGTTATATTGACTATAATTTTTAGAAACTAATTAACGAGTTCATCCTAAAGATTCTGTGCTCATCAGGGCCACATTTAGTGATACTAAAAACTCAGACCTCAGGAACTTAAGTGCTAGGGTTGCACAAGTGGGTGGAGTTTAAGTGAGGGGGCATGTCTATGCACAATTCTGAGCTTCCCGAGGCAGTATTTCTTGTGTGATGACGACTAAGTCGAACGACTGCCGCAAAATAATTTACTTAAGTGATCTAAATTGCTAATTTGATCTCAATTTAGTATCTTGAGGCTTCAGAGGATTTCCCAGGACACAATATTTAAAAAAGCACAATAATATACAGTACTAGATCAAGTGCTGCTGCGTAACAAGGGATTTATGTGATGATTACAAGACTCTGATTAAATATTTATTTCACTGCTTGCCTTTTATCTGCTTCTCATGTCATCATCATGGTAATATTCATTTGTCTTAAGTCGTCTGTTGCTTTCCAGTTGTTTTTTTTCCTCTAATACATTTGTTAGCACATGTAAATTTAGTCCTTATTTTTTTGTCCACCATTTTTTTAAAGGCAAGTGCTTATATTTAAATGTTAATGCTGTTGGTTTCAGATGCTTCTACTCAAGCAACATCTGGCAAAATTTGCATAAATCTGAATGGAAAAAAACAACAACAAAAAACCAGACTCTAAAATAGGGTTAGCTGTAATTATCTATGTAACTTTTGGATTGTGAATATGGCCCTGAAATGGCTGGTCACACAAACTCCAAATGGATGAAACTCTTTATCTGAGCAGATGGCAAAAGCCACTGATTTATGGCTCGCTACGAGCAGTGCCTCGACCCGGACTGTATTGTGTTTGCCAGGGTGGAAATCGGGGTGAGGCAGCTAGAAGACACAGCTATCATCAATAATTTAATTACCCCATACTGGGCTGGATAAGGGCTCTACCACCTGCTCTCTAGAACAGAATCTCCCGTAGACACATTAATATCATGTTAAATTAATCACATGCTGTGATCA
The DNA here is from genome assembly GCF_019097595.1 of Hemibagrus wyckioides. Lineage (NCBI taxonomy): Eukaryota > Metazoa > Chordata > Actinopteri > Siluriformes > Bagridae > Hemibagrus > Hemibagrus wyckioides. The sequence continues at coordinate 7,038,455 of NC_080737.1, forward strand.
CTCAAGAGACGTGTTACTGTATCAAGTCCAGCTCAGGAACTCTTAAGGTGTGACCAACAGGAAATAGGAACATGAGTAACAAAAGTGTTTCCTGTCAATATTTCAGTTAACAGTGAATTCCCCCCTTTTTTAAATGTATTTATTAAATTATTGAGCTCAAAATAACCGAGAAAAATTAAACCTGGCTTGGAACAAGATGAGTCAATGAATGCTGTATGTTTGTGTTTGACTTCCTGCTCTCTGATAGCTGTTGTTTGACCTCCATAGGAGCTTCTGAAAAGATTCATGGAGGGCCAAGTTCCACTGGAGGACTTCCTGGACTCCTTCCAGAGCTTCAGGAAGACGTATCACATCCGCCGTGCACAGGTTGAGAAGATCCAGGAACTGAAAAGGCCTGAAAGGAAGCAGACCAAGCGCTCGGAGGAGGTGGAGGAGGAAGAGCAGAAGAAAAAGGATCAGGGGTCAAATGATCTCCGGCCAAATGGTATTACCTCCCACGGGCCGGCACGTGTCTTCCAGGTGCGTTATGGCCTTACGCCAGCCATCCTGGTGCCCCTGTCAACATCCTCAGCTCCAGCCACTAGCTTGTCTCCTCTGGACTCGTGCCCAGGACAGCGGCAGGCTTCAGGGCATGGTGCCCCTCATTCGTGCCCTGGGCAACCCGTGGGCCTCAGAGTGATAGGACAGTTACCAGGCTGGCCGATCAGACCGGTGCGGTTACAGCAGCTCTATAGGCCCAGTCCACATCAGCATGAACCTCCATATCGATAACGTCCAAACACTGTGCATCAGTAATGTCTGACTCAATCTGCTCTGAGACCTTTGGGTTAATGTAAAAAAAAAAAAAAGTTCATCGGTCAACGCAAAGGTCGCTTTCATCCGCCTGAAAGGGAGATGATTGGAAAGCCATAAAATGTCTTGTCTATGTTGTGAACAAGCCAGTGGATTACACAACTCCAGGGCGTCTCTGTCATTGTTGCCTGTTTGTGTTGTTTTTGTTTTCTTCCTGTCCCTTTTGTCGGGATACGGCTGCTGCTTTTGTGAGGGAATGAGAGTCGTTAAGACACTGATTTCTGACTGGAAGGACTTGTTTGATGCCAATGATGTTCTGAGAAATGCCAGGCTAATGATATTGCCTTGTTATGGTGATGATGATGATCAATAAAGTCCTATTATAATGTTTATTATAAACCACTATTTCAGTGCTTCCAAAGCTTATTTATGTCCTGTGTTTGTCCACCGTGCATTACACTCTCAGGAAAAAAAAATTAGCTTCCCTTATCACAGGACTAGAAATCTTAAGGGTACATCATTTAGCTCCTTTACTTTCTCATCTTTTACAAGGTAATGTGAATGTAATCTTTATAGCGTTACTCTTAAACCTAATTAATGGTACATGACTGGCCCTCGAGGTACAATTGTGTACCTTAAATCTTTTTTAAAGGTCCATTACAGCGTAAAAGATAAACACTAAGGGAATGAAACAGTTTAGTACCAGTTGTATTCATAAAAGTTGATGCCTTTCCACTGAAAATTCAGTCCTAAAGTTTTCATTATTTATTCATTCAGTGTCATACATTTGCATTGAGAATGTTGGTCCCAGGCTTTGCACAAGACTTACATCGCAGGATATGTTTGTTATGCTGTCAGAACTGCGGGTCTGTTTCACGAGATACAGACAGATTCATTAACCGAAATTGATTACAGCTTTCCAAATAAATTGGGGCAAGCCACGAAAATGAATGCGAGTGTGTTCCCACATTATTCAGACTGGAAATCATATCAAAGAAGACAGAATCAATTTATTTATGGAAATCCTGTTTAAAAATGGAGCGCCTTGCGTCATCTTGAAACGCTGTTTGTTTGCTGTGACTAATCAGACTGGTTTTAATTCCAGGCGAGGAATATTTCGTAGCCATGTGAAAATCATCGATATGTAGATGACGTTTGCTTTGTGGAGCAGTAAGGGTTCGGAGAGATCACGTTAGTATCTCAGGAATCATCGGTAATTATATAACATTTGTATTTGTGCCAGCTGCTTGTCCTTGTTTTGGCCATATAGTGTATAAAATTAATCACTGCTGTTTAGTTGCTTAGTACAGTTTATGGGGAAGTGGAAGTGTTTAAGGCTCTGGGTTGTTGATCGGAGGATTGAGGTTCAAGCCCCAGCACCACCAAGTTCCACTGTTGGGCAATTGATCAAGACCCTTAACCCTCCCTGCTCCAAGGGTGCTGTACATTGTTGCCCCTGCACTCTGACCCTAACTTCCTTAGTTGGGATACATGAAGAAAAGTATTCCCCTGTGCTGTAATGTATGTGTGGTGATAATAAAGGCTTCTTGCCCTCAGTTCTGCTTCTAAATATATTGGTGTATCTTCTACCAAGAAGCCTACAAGAGATATATTTTTGCTTTATACAACAACCCTGTGAAATTTGTCAATCTGTTTGGCCAGAAGGTTTTGCTTAGCTTTCTATAACCATGTAATAAACTAAGCCTAATAATATACAGGTTGATAATGTGTCGCAATATGACAAAGAAAAACCTTTAGTCACTGATGTAGTGGATTTTTCAAAAAAAATTGGAGTCTCTGGTGTCAGTGCTTTTTAACAAAAGTAGTATATTTGTAAGCCAACTTGGAAAAAAGCCGACTTGTGCCATGCCAACAGCTTTGCAGTTTCTCAGTAACATGATAAGCTGATATTTTATTCACTATATGAAAAAGCGAGAGGATGATTAGATACAGCTGCTGTATCGTAGGTGATAACAGGACTACCTTGATTCCTGGATGTTCAATACCATCATGTGTAACTATGAATATTTGCACTGTTTCAATCTGTAATCATTGGCTAAAAGCTGTGAATATAGTGGAATATAATCTTCATGAGAAGCTCTATGAGGTAAAACCAATTGATTTTTTTTCAAAGCTTAAAGTATAACCTTTAACGCATGAGAGTGATTTTAAAAGATCTGACCTTGCCGATGAGTTCCTTGTTTCATTGCTGCTATAGCAACAGCCAGCAGTATCTACAGAGATATAATTAATGTTTTGTCCTATTGCTTAAATGTCATTCTGGTGATACAAACTCAAGCTCAAGGAAACAAACTTCCTTCTTAAATGCTGATGCCACGAAAGGGTGAAGAAATGCCATCTTGAATGAGAACATGAGCGTCTTTGATGTTGGTGGGAAACAATTTTGGTTCAGATTCTAAATGCTTAACCCAAGTAACATCTGGTCAGTGGTGTTCCATTGACGGATGGAGGAGCGAGGATGAAGTCTGCACAGAAACAGATGGGCTTGTGATGGACTGGTGTGAATCCAGGGTGTATTCCTACCTCTCACTCGGCGCTCTCTGGATTCAGCTTGACAAGAGATAAAGTGCTTAGTGTAAGTGGGTGAGAGAAACAGATGGCCTTCAGTGAGTAACTGTATACCTACAGAGTGCATCTATAATGTAGGTGTAGCTGAAAAAATGGCCATAAGGTAGGTGTATCTGATGAAGTCAACAGTAAGGATATATACAATGGAGTATTTCAAATCAGTGATGAGATTATTTTTTTCTAATTTTTTTCAGGGGAGCTAACCCAGCCACTGAAGAGTTAACTCTCAAAGCCGGTCCCAAGCCCGGATAAGAATGGGAGGGTTGCATCAGGAAGGGTATCCGGCGTTAAACCTGTGCTAAATTGACTCCAGTCCAGTCAACAGACTCCAGACTAACCTGGACATAACTTAACATACAGTGAGGGAAAAAATTATTTGATCACCTGCTGATTTTGTGTGTTTGCCCACTGACAAAGAAATGATCAGTCTGTAATTTTAATGGTAGGTTTATCTGAACAGTGAGAGACAGAATAACAACAAAAAAATCCAGAAAAACACATTTCAAAAAGGTTACACATTGATTTGCATTTTATTGAGTGAAATAAGTATTTGACCCCTTTGCAAAACATGACTTAGTACTTGGTGGCAAACCCTTGTTGGCAATCACAGACGTCAGACATTTCTTGTAGTTGGCCACCAGGTTTGCACACATCTCACATCTCAAGGAATTTGGGCCCACTCCTCTTTGCAGATCCTCTCCAAGTCATTAAGGATTTGTGGCTGACCCTTCAGCTCCCTCCACAGATTTTCTATGGGATTAAGGTCTGGAGACTGGCTAGGCCACTACAGGACCTTAATGTGCTTCTTTTTGAACCACTCCTTTGTTGCCTTGGCCGTGTATTTTGGGTCATTGTCAGGCTGGAATATCCATCCACGACCCATTTTCAACGCCCTGGCTGAGGGAAGGAGGTTCTCATCCAAGATTTAACGGTACATGGCCCCGTCCATCGTCCCTTTGATGCGGTGCAGTTGTCCTGTCACCTGGGGATGGTGTACTTGGGGTCATAGGCAGCATTCCTCCTCCTCCAAACATGACGAGTTGAGTTGATGCCAAAGAGCTGGATTTTGGTCTCATTTGGCCACAACACTTTCACCCAGTTCTCCTCTGAGTCATTCAGATGTTCACCGGCAAACTTGAGTTGAGCCTGTACATGTGCTTTCTTTAGCAGGGGGACCTTGCGGGCGCTACTGGATTTCAGTCTTTCACGGTGTAGTGTGTTACCAATTGTTTTCTTGGTGACTATGGTCCCAGCTGCCTTGAGATCATTGACAAAATCCTCCAGTGTAATTCTGGGCTGATTCCTCGCCGTTCTCATGATCATTGAAACTCCATGAGGTGAGATCTTGCATGGAGCCCCAGACCGAGGAAGATTGACAGTCCTTTTGTGTTTCTTCCATTTGGGAATAATCGCACCAACTGTTGTCACCTTCTCACCAAGCTGCTTGGCGATGGTCTTGTAGCTCATTCCAGCCTTGTGTAGGTCTACAATCTTGTCCCTGACATCCATGGACAGCTCCTTGGTCTTGGCCATGATTGGAGAGTTTGGAATCTGATTGATTGCTTCCTTCTGTGGACAGGTGTCTTTCATACAGTTAACGAGCTGAGATTAAGAGCACTCCCCGAGAGTGCTCCTACTGTAATCTCAACTCCTTACCTGTATAAAAGACACCTGGGAGCCAGAAATCTTTCTGACTGATAGGGGATCAAATACTTATTTCACTCATTAAAATGCAAATCAATGTATAACTTTTCTGAAATGCGTTTTTCTGGATTTTTTTTTCTGTTATTCTGTCTCTCACTGTTCAAATACACCATTAAAATTACAGACTGATCATTTCTTTGTCATTTAACATTATGACCAGGTAACGTGCATAACACTGATTATCTCTTCATCATGGCACCTGTTAGTGGGTGTGATATATTAGGCAGCATTTGAACATTTTGTCCTCAAAGTTGACGTGTTAGAAGCAAAGCTCATTGATGCACATGGGGAGCGAAGGCTGGCCCGTGTGATCCGATCCAACAGACGAGCTACTGTTGCTCAGATTGCTGAAGAAGTTAATGCTGGTTCTGATAGAAAGGTGTCAGAATACACAGTGCATGACAGGTCAGGGCTGTTTTGGCAGCGAAAGGGGGACCAACACCATATTAGGCTGGTGGTCATAATGTTATGCCTGGTTGGTGTATATTATTCCACATCGCAATTAAATTTGGGCAGTAATGGTTGCTGATTGGAAAGGCAGGGTTCAAACCCCAGCATCGCCAAGCTCCACTGTTGGGCAATTGAGCAAGGCCCTTAACCCTCTCTGTTCAAGAGGCACTGCATCCTAGCTGCCCCTGCACTCTGGCCCAAACTTTCCCAGCTGGGATATAACAATAAAGGCTTTTTCTTCCTAATTCTTAACTTTCAATTGGTCAGAAAGTGAACAAAAAGTTTATCGACAAATAAAAAATTATGGAATAAGAAGAAGAACTGAGGGCAAGAAGCTTTTATTATTGCCATACATTACAGAACAGTAGAATTCTTTTCTTTGCATATATGCACCCCCAGAGCAGAGACGGTGAAGGGCCTTGCTCAGTTGCCCAACAGTGTAGCTTGGTGGTGCTGGGGCTTGAACCCCTGATCAACAACCTTAACCACTTGAGCCACCTTAATACCATATACAACGATACCACATTCAATACAGGATTTGCCTTTATAGGAACAAATTCCACTCCGCTCCATTTCCACACACGCTCGGTCATGTTTTATTCCCTACATTTCTACCAGACACCAATTTAAACCCCACCCTGTCTAGAGAATTTCCTAGACGTCACTTGTCTCCGATAGAATCAACCCATAGGGTCAGGCGGGGTCTCCGTTTGTCATGGAATGACGTATCCACCATAAATGCGAATCTATATGGCCCAAGCCTCGCTCGGACTGGTACAGGTTATCAGAAGTGTCTCTTGTTCTAGATCAGTGTCTGATTTACAAAACAGAAGATCTGCCACTTTGCCAGAAAGACAGAGAGAGAGAGAGAGAGAGAGAGAGAGAGAGTCTGGGTGTCATCTGATTTCTGTGACGGTTTTAAAAAAATCCACTGAGAAAATATAAAGCAGCAGTCAGAGCCTCAATATTGCTCATTGTGGCTGGCTGTAAAACAAACATGATAACATCAGAATTCCCCAAAACCAACAGTGCATATTTCTGCTTGGTAGAAAATCTTGTTGAAATGCTTGTTGCCATTCCTTCATTTTGTTCTCATGTAATGAGATCTTCATATGTTATCTAACAAAAAACACAGTGGGTAGAGGATGCTGTGGAAAGAGGATGGCAGATTTTTTACTCTTTTGCATAACAAGAATGTCATAGAAAAAAAAAAAAAAGAACAGAGGTGTCGGCTCGTTGAGACAAAACCTTTGAAGAATGTCAAACAGCATGTGTCTTGAGGCGAACCACCCCCTGCTGTCCTGCATTGCATTTCAATAGCCCTGGCTTGACGCAGCGAAGCTTCGGTCGTGTAAAAGTGAATGGTGAATGTAAATGAGGTGAGAGCTGCTATACATCAGGGATTTTTTGGAAGGAATATCGATTTGTATGGCATCACAGAGCCTGAAATGGACTGCATCCTGTCATGCAGACATAAGCCTATGCATTTGTGTTTTGGAAAACACCATGGCAGTTACTCCATAATCATTTCCAGTTCAAATGATATTGTTTAGGTTGCTGTAAACTGGGACAGATTCCAGGATTATGAACGCATGATGGGATTTGTCAGCGTACCAGAGAGAATGGGTATCATCTGTCTTCTGTAATAGAAACTGAACTCATTTTTTTTTTTTTCCTAATAAATGTTGGATTACAAAATGGTGCCTTTATTGGAAGTTCCCAGTGAACTTTGTGAAAATCTGCACCGCACTTTTCTGTGAAAAGGATCCATCCTGGAGCTAAATTCCAAGCATGTGCTCTATACGTTGGAGCTCTTCTTTCTATAAGGCAGCACTGTCATTGCAGTTCATTTTCCGCTTGACGTGATGCCCTCAGAAGGAAGATGAGGAGATACGACCCCATCCTCCCCCACCTCATGCTCCAGGCTGTTTGTGAACTGGCCAGCTGAACCCCCAGAGCAAGGCCAATCTAGTACAGGATGAGCACAGCTAGATTAGATTTTTTTTTTTTTTTTTTGAGCTCCAATGGCTTTGGAGCTGTGGGAAGAGCTGTTTATCTTCTTCAAGTTGTTCTGCATGCAAACAAGTCCACGATGTCAGTAATGTGAGCCAGCTCTGACCAGCGGTACCCTGCAACTGATCTCTGTTTGATATCAATATCAAAAGGGACTTGCTGCTCAAAAAAGACATTTTTTTTACTTGTATTTGAAGATCTTAAAAATTCTAGACTGGAAAATCTTCAATTTGCAGTGTTTTTTCCTCCCAGTTTAAACCTACTACATCTACCACATTTATAGTATTTAACATAATCAAATGTTTCTTTCATATTTATTAAATTAATTTATCAGAACTTCATGAATAAATAAACTCCAAATGCCTGATCCTTTTATTTTTTTAATCAAGAAGCATAATCTTTCTTTTTTTTTTCAAAAGATTTATTACATTTATTTATTAGAACTTAATAAATAAATAAACTAAAAAAGCCTGAGTTTTTTTTTAATTAAGAAGATAATCAAATTTATTTATTTATTTATTTTTCAAATTTATGACATTTATTTTATTAGAACTTAATAAATAAATAGACTCCAAAAGCCTTTTATTTATTTATTTATTTTTAATCAAGAAGCATTATTTCAAAATATTTCCCAAAAGATTCAGACAAACATTTTTCAACAAAATATGACTTAATTTAATTAAGTAATAAAAAAAACAAAACATTTAATAAAAGCTATCTATAATTAAATGAAACTATCTATAATATCTCTCTGTAATTGGTAATAAGCTGGTATTTTCTGTAAGAAAATGCTTAACCTTTATGCAACGAGTCTGAAGCAGAGGAAAGAGGACTTTCAAGGTTTTATAAATAATTTGATTTATTCAAGAAAGAGAAGATTAGTGAAGGAACGAAGGTTTAAAGCTGTTATAACGTAAGCGATAAGAAGAACTTCCTCGTGTGAACATTAAATGGTGCTATAAATAATAAGTACAATAATCTTTCATCCTTTAATGTAATCAATAGAAATAAAACACTTTGGGAGGATAAATGCCATTTTATTAAGTTGAACAATCCTGGTATGAAATATATATAAATATATATATATATAAAATTTTTGCATAATTGTGCATCTGTTGTAATTTTCTCAGATTTTATAGAAATTGTAATGCATATATAATCCTAACATGTATTTTTATTTGTTAATGTCACAACAAATAACATCTGATATTAAGTCTAATCTCTGTGGGTGTCAGTCGATATATAAACAATAATCTGCTAGTAGTTGTATACATTTCGTACATATAGAATATTTCATTTCATTTATTTTTCACGCATATATATATATATATATATATATATATATATATATATATTAGCTCATTTATATTTTTGAATACACTTTGTAATTCTGAATACATAGATTATTTCATTTATCTTCATTTATATTCCATTTATATATATTTTTTTGTTCCCTAAAGCAGTCTTTGACAAAAGAATTTCCTTTGGGAATTAATAAAATTCTATCTTATCTCATCTTATTTTAGTAATAATTAATTGTTATGCATACAAGTAATTAATATAGTACAATAATAAGGTAAAGTATAATTAATAAAATAAAACATTATTTATTTTGGTAATTACCTTTAATTTTTGCCATCTTCTGCACTAATTTAAATATATATCTAATCGAATTTTATTTTAGAGTTTGCTGTGAAATGCATGCCAATATATTGCTGGCACCCTCCTTCAAACCGTCTTCACAGAGTCATTTATTATACCGGGAACTACGCACAGGCGTAGTTCCTCATGAATACTCTGCAATAATTACTACCTTGTCAATAATTAATATTCATTTACTCCATGACATGAGCAGCTGATGCTAATAGAGTCCGCTGATTGATCGACTTGCCCTCGGGCTCCTCTGAGTCTGGGTTTAATATTCCGGCTCTAATCCCTCACCCCCAGCCATGCTGGAAAACCCACTGCATTTCCAAATGTTCAAAGATGGATGGACTCTATTAAAAAGGATCGCTTCTCTACTTTTCATGTCAAGTCAAGGCCTTCGAGTCGTACACATATGGGTTTGATGTTCAGTCAGAGGTCTCCTCCAATTAAAAGGAATTTTTTTCCCCCTGCACATTCAAACACGAGAACTATCCTGAACATGAGATGATGCAACTTGTAGCTCTGGTTTTGATTTAATTCCCATTAACGCCACACTGACACAACAATTTAAAGGAACTGCATCATTAAGTGTAATATCAACAAATCTACAGTGCTTGGAATGATATCAATGGTGTACATGCTATCAAGAATAATAACCTCAGAAGTCAAGGAATGGCAAGATTTCACAATGAGCTTATACACATGAACTGCTTAAATAATAATAATAATAATAATAATAATAATAATAATAATAATAATAATAATAACCATCATCATCATAATAATAATAATAATCTTCTAGATACGATAGCAGGAATCGTGCTAGAATACCAGACAACACAACCTCTACTGGCAGGAAGGAGAAATGTCTCTAGCTGTTTTGATTAACCAGCTTATAACAATTGTTTACAAAATACAAAATGTATGAAATATTTTGTGAGGCATTAAAAATTTGCAAAACTTAGGAATTAAAATAGCTCAAAAACACGATCATTTTTCTTTTTATTCAGTATTTGTTTGCGTATATGGTGTCATACTGTGATACAGTAGGTGTAACCGATCAACAATAAACAACCGGCCCCAATGGAAATTGTGAAGAGTGAAGGCATGCAGCCATGTATCTTAGTTGACCATATTTGTAGGTTATATTGAAAGAAGGACCAAGCAGGTAGCGTCCAATAAGGAATATCCATGATGAAAAAAGTGGAAATCTGAAAAACATGGCAACTTGGAAAATAGAGTTCGCTTAAGAAGATTAAACACAATTGTTTTATAATTTTGCAACAAAAGAAAGGTTACAAATAGAGGAACTAATTAACAAACAGGTGAACACAACTGATAACAGACCAATGACAGGACAGCGGTCAAGAAGTTGGCCCAAAACCAAAAGAAGAAGAACTGAGGGCAAGAACAGTGGAATTCTTTTCTTTGCATATCACAGCTGAGGTCATAGCACAGGGGCAGCTATGATACAGCACCCCTGTAGCAGGAAGGGTTAAGGGCCTTGATCAATTGCCCAACAGTGGAGATTGCTGGTGCTGTGGCTTGAACCTCGATCCTCCAATCAACAACCACTTGAACCACCAATGGGAGTGTTTAGAAAGAGGGAATGTAGAATGACTGGAAAATGTTAGGAAAGATGTTTGATTGTAAAGATGTTATACAAGGAGGGAAGGGTTGAGTCCATGGACCCTTAGTAAACAGCTGTCCAGCAAACCTGTTAGGAAGTAAAATTATCCGGGTGACTCCCCTTGAATGGAAACTCTGGTACTGGACCAGTGGAAGAAGCAAAACAGTCACAGTTTTCCAGTGTGAAAAGTTTCCTCTCAAGCTTTTTTCCTTGTGTCATCTCAGGGTTTTTTCCTTGCCACTGTCGCCTCTGGCTTGCTCATTAGTGATCTAAATCTACATCCAGAATTCAGCAAAGCTGCTTTGTAACAATGTCTCACTTTTAAAGTACTTTGTGTGGTGGGAAAACAAAACCTCATTTTTTAGGGCAGGGTTTGAGGCTGAGAGAAGTTCATTACATCTATATCTTAGGGTCCCCCCCCCCTTGCTGTTTAGAAGGATTAGGCTGCTGTCAGGGGGATGACGAAAGACTGGATGAAGAAGAGAACACGAGGTGACATTAATGTGTGTGTGTGTGTGAGAGAGAGAGAGACAAGCTGGGATCTGATATAACCCCTGGGATTAGATGAGATGCATACAAGAGCCTTTGGAGGGTTCTTTCTGCCGCAGCTCCACCGCAGCCTGGCCCTGAACACCAAGTTTATGTAGCACATCATATCACTCATCTCATCAGATCTGTGTGCTAATCTATTTCCTGGCTATGTGAGCATCTAGTTATGTAACGAGGCACCGCTCGCCGTGCATTACCTCATTGTTTGTGTCACGAGATGGAATTGTGCGGACAGGACGGGAAAGCTGACCGCATGAGGGGCTTGGGGCGAGCTGAGGAACCCGGAGACGTTTGAGTCAGACTCGATGTGGGGGTTTTGCTGCCAAGACATATTAGGACCTACACCGCTGTTAATCAACACACACGCAACTTGCTCGGACAGGATTCGACTCTTAACAGGCGTGCATGTGCGCTCGTGTGAATCTACACACACGTGGTGCCTGGATAAAGAGCCTGTAGAGGCATGCATGGTCACATGCACAAATACAGAAATCAGACATACGTTCTCATTTACCTGGAGTTTCATTTTCATCACCAAGGCATGGTGTCTAAATATTAATATATACCTATATATGGAAGAAGCTTCTGAAGAGTCATGGAAACAGATTATATGTCTCTGCTTGGATACGTTCCCATTATAGCTAAGTTACAGCTTCACATCTTACTGTATAAAACAAACACTGAAACTGGAGACTCCTTCTAAAAACGCTAAATAAACCTCACGACATCAACGTAAACAGGTTTCTGTAAACAACCTGTGTGGGTCTATACAAGCTGTTACTACAGAAACCATAATGTGCAGTGGTTGAACAAAAATTAAAGACCGTCTTTGATTCGACTCGTGAGGATTGAGACGTTTGTGGTAGAAATCCATATAATGTTGCTGTATAAAGTGGATCAGAGTACATCAGCACTAGTACAAGCTAATCTAATCTCCTGCTAAAGTTGTGCAATATCGAGTGGACTGCAGTAGAAACTGCAGAGATACACAAAGAGTCAAGAGTGATGGTGTTATATATCCTCATATATATTCACCCCCACCGCCCAAGACTCATCCCATTAACTTGAACCTTAGGGTCAGCAGGCCATTAAACATTAACAGGATTATGGATTGTTTTACTGTGATGGGATTTGCACATGCAGGAGAGGTGTGTGTGTGTGTGTGTGATCTCTGCAGCACAGGTCTGTTTCATTAATTCAGGGGCTGAGGGACCACAGCTCCCTTAAACAGCGTTATGTTTCACGGTGGTGTGTGTGTGACGAAGTGACGGTGCTCCTTTCCCACGTTAATGGTTGCCTCTGTGTGACAGGCATTTCAATGCTTCTCACTTAGGCGCAGCATTCCTTTTCCTAGGCGGTGTGCTGAAGAAGAAAAAAATAACAGGAAAAGAAAAGACAGAAAGAAAACAAAAAATTTCTAATGTCACCTGGGGCAACAGCCTCTGTTTGCTGCATACACAATGAAACGGTTACGGCATGCGGGTGGAATGTAAGCGTAATAAGCCATCATATGGGAAAGTGTGGGTGAGGTGTGTGTGTGTGTGTGTATGTGTGTAGGTGTTTCCCAGGTGATGAATGCAGAGTGCTGGGGAAACTGTGTATAGAGTATAGTCAGAGAGAGATACTGACTCCACCTAAGGGCAAACAATCGATCAGGGAGCATGCTTAGTAGCAATTATATGCAGTGTCTGGCTATGTTTAGCATTCATTGTATGATGATATCATCTATGTAGCGCTGCTCTTCATCAAGTGGACAGCTTATGTCCTTTATAGTTCATATGCCTGAAGCTAAAATGCGAACGATCAAACACACCTGGTTAAATCCTCTAATCTAATATTAATATATCATGTTTAGAAAAAAAATAAATAATGACAGTTGTGTGACGTGCGCGAACACAAGGTGGAGTTACTTTTACAAACCCAGAGTTGACATAATGTAAGCTGAAGTGTTTTTTATTTCTCACAGCACTTTGCCAACGCTAACCATTTTGAGCAAGCAGCTACTGTAGTACCTGTTATTATCTAAGTAATGCTAGTCAATTCATGCTAACATCACAGAGTGTATAAATAAGAAATAGAATAAAATGCAGGGTAAAATGACTTGATAAACCATAGCCACAGCGACTCCACCTATTCCTATCTTCTGCATCCTCAACACTTGCACCATCATTTATTACATCCATATACCTCCTCTTTGGCCTTCCTCTTTGCCTCCTGCCTGGCAGCTCCATGTCCAACATTCTCCTACTGACATACTCACTCTCCCTCCTCTGAACATGTCCAAACCACCTTAATCTGGCCTCCCTAACTTTGTCCCCCCAAACGTCCAACATGAGCCGTCCCTCTGATGTACTCGTTCCTAATCCTGTCCAACCTCCCGTCACTCCCAAAGACAATCTCAACATCTTCAGCTCTGCTACCTCCAGCTCTGACTCCTGTCCCTTCCTCAGTGACACTGCCTCAAAACCATACAGCATGGCCGGTCTCACCACTCTCTTACTATTTTTCTATCACACAGAACTCCTGACACCTTTCTCCACCCATTCCAACCTGCACTCACTTTTTTTACCTCTTTCACCACACTCTCCATTACTCTGGACTGTTGACCCCAAGTACTTAAACTCCTGTACCTTCTTCACCTCTTACTGTTCCACTTCCCTCTCTTTCATTCACACACATGTACTCAGTCTTACTACGACTGACTTTCATTCCTCTGATAAACCGTACTGCTGATTTTTTTTTTTTTTTTTTTAAGACCACAGAAACACTGGTGTTATCATCACCAGCAGAAACACCTTTCACCTCAACTTTGCCACAACGCACAACTACACTCGAGGAAACAGCGTGAAATGAAGCTCAATATAAAAAGTATTAAAAGGAGTTCATTCACAGCTAAAAAAAAAAAAAAAAGAAAGAAAAAAGGAGGAGGTAATTTTCAAAGGGTACTTGGCTGTAATATAGAAAACAGTCGTCAAATTGTGCACAACATATTAAGTCTTTGTGGTTTTAGACGTAAGGTCAGTTTTGAGTAGAAGGCTGGCCGCTAGGTGTCACTCTGTTCACATCTCATTTCTCGGATTTATTTCAGTAAGCCGAAGAAGAACGAACGAACAGCTTGGAAAACATGGCGGCGCCTGAGAAAGACTCTAAACCTGGGAAACCTCCAAAGAAGGAATCGCAGCCTTTAATCATCGCCAAAAATCCTGCCGAGGAGCAGCGGCTCAAACTGGAGAAATTAATGCGCAACCCGGTGAGTTCTATCCTCACCTAGTTAGCCACATGCTAGCTGTTTACTTTACATAAACATCAAAGCCGCGTCCCGATCAGCGCTCAGTGATTATAGAGTCTCATTAGTCTTAGTGTTAGTGTTCATGTGCGGTTTGGGAGGAGACCGAAATTAGAACGGTAAAATGACACAACTAGGTGTGATGATATTCCACAGGACAAACCGGCGCCGATTCCAGAAAGACCGAAAGAGTGGAGTCCACGCGCCGCCCCGGAGTTCGTGCGTGACGTCATGGGTAGGTTCACGCGCACTAATTAGCGCTGTTCAGTGATTGGCTGACTTAATTAATTAATTAATTACTTACTACCGAACGATATAACCGAGGATCTCGGTATCACGATATAGATCGAGGTTTTAAAAGAAAAGCAACACGCACACATGCTGATGGTTAAAATACAACCATTTTAAATTCTGGAATTTCCTTCGGGATCAATAAAGTGTCTGTCTGTCTGTCTGTCTAAAATTCAAATTAAAAACATTTCTTTCTATCTATCTGTACAAAATTCTAATTAAAAAAACATTTGTACATATCTATCTATCTACACTATATTGCCAAAAGTATTCGCTCACCTGCCTTGACTCGAATATGAACAATAGAAAAAAGAAAAGAAAAGAAAGGGTTCAATATGACGTCGGTCCACCCTTTGCATCTATAACAGCTTCAACTCTTCTGGGAAGGCTGTCCACAAGGTTTAGGAGTGTGTTTATGGGAATTTTTGACCATTCTTCCAGAAGGGCATTTGTGAGGTCACACACTGATGTTGGACGAGAAGGCCTGGCTCTCAGTCTCCGCTCTAATTCATCCCAAAGGTGTTCTATCGGGTTGAGGTCAGGACTCTGTGCAGGCCAGTCAAGTTCATCCACACCAGATTCTGTCATCCATGTCTTTATGGACCTTGCTTTGGTCACTGGTGCACAGTCATGTTGGAAGAGGAAGGGGCCAGCTCCAAACTGTTCCCAACAAAGTTGGGAGCATGGAATTGTCCAAAATGTCTTGGTATGCTGAAGCATTCAGAGTTCCTTTCACTGGAACTAAGGGGCCAAGCCCAGCTCCTGAAAAACAACCCCACACCATAATCCCCCCTCCACCAAACTTTACACTTGGCACAATGCAGTCAGACAAGTACCGTTCTCCTGGCAACCGCCAAACCCAGACTCGTCCATCAGATTGCCAGATGGAGAAGCGCGATTCGTCACTCCAGAGAACGCGTCTCCACTGCTCTAGAGTCCAGTGGCGGCGTGCTTTACACCACTGCATCCGACGCTTTGCATTGCACTTGGTGATGTATGGCTTGGATGCAGCTGCTCGGCCATGGAAAGCCATTCCATGAAGCTCTCTGCGCACTGTTCTTGAGCTAATCTGAAGGCCACATGAAGTTTGGAGGTCTGTAGCGATTGACTCTGCAGAAAGTTGGCGACCTCTTCGCACTATGCGCTTCAGCATCCGCTGACCCCGCTCCGTCAGTTTACGTGGCCTACCACTTCGTGGCGGAGTTGCTGTCGTTCCCAAACACTTCCACGTTCTTATAATACAGCTGACAGTTGACTGTGGAATATTTAGGAGCGAGGAAATTTCACGACTGGATTTGTTGCACAGGTGGCATCCTATCACAGTTCCACGCTGGAATTCACTGAGCTCCTGAGAGTGACACATTCTTTCACAAATGTTTGTAAAAACAGTCTGCATGCCTAGGTGCTTGATTTTATACACCTGTGGCCATGGATTGGAACACCTGATTCTGATTATTTGGATGGGTGAGCGAATACTTTTGGCAATATAGTCTATCTATCTATCTATCTATCTATCTATCTATCTATCTATCTATCTATCTATCTATCTATCTATCTATCTATCTATCTATCTATCTATCTATCTATCTATCTATCTATCTATCTATCTATCTATCTATCTATCTATCAAATGTAGCTTAGTGTACTATTGGTATATTAGTTATTAGAATGTATCTGTTTTGAGGGTGATAATCATAACGCATTCTGTAAACAACAGGCTCCAGCGCCGGAGCAGGCAGCGGTGAATTCCACGTCTACAGACACCTCAGGCGGCGCGAGTATCAGAGACAAGACTTCCTGGATCGGATTTCTGACAAGGTATCAGCTTTGTGAGAACATAAATTCCACCCTTTTAAATGTCGTCTGTATTGTATTGCTCTAAATTTTCTCCTCAGTGAGGACTTGGTCACATTTTGGCAGGAGAAAGGAGAAAAGACTTTGTGTCTCTGTGTGATTAATGTGGGTATTTAGTGCTAATGTGAGTATTATTCTCTTACCTCAGCAAAAGCTGGATGAAGACTATCTGGAGAAAATAAAGGAAAACCAGCAGGCTGCTGAGGAGAGGACCGCCAAGCGCAGGAAGAAGAGGTGGCTGTGTTGTTTATTTAATGGGTGAAAAAAAACCCAGCAGTGATGATGATGATGATGATGATGATGATGATGATGATGATTTAGTGACTTGGTTGTGAAACTATAGTTCCTTTTTCAGAAACGGATATTATTATTATTATTATTATTAGCAGCTTAGTAATTATTTCATAAAATGTATTCTCATAAGAAGACTGATGGCATCATCAGTTCTGATTGATATTTACACTAACCAGGCATAACATTATGACCACCTGCCTAATATGGTGTTGGTCCCCCTTTTGCTGCCAAAACAGCCCTGACCCATCCTGCACTGTGTATTCTGACACCTTTCTATCAGAACCAGCATTAACCTCTTCAGCAATTTGACCAACAGTAGCTCGTCTGTTGAATCGGATCACACGGGCCAGCCTTCACTCCTCACGTGCATCAATGAGCCTTGGCCGCCCTTGACCCTGTCACGGTTTCACCATTGTTCCTTCCTTGGACCACTTTTGATAGATACTGACCACTGCAGACCGGGAACACCCCACAAGAGCTGCAGTTTTGGAGACGCTCTGATTCAGTGGTCTAGCCATCACAATTTGGCCCTTCATCAAACTCACTCAAATCCTTACACTTGCCCATTTTTCCTGCTTCTAACACATCAACTTTGAGGACAAAATGTTCACCTGCTGCCTCTAATATATCCCACCCACTAACAGGTGCCATGAGGAGATCATCAGTGTTATTCACTTCACCTGTCAGTGGTCATAATGTTATGCCTGATTATTGTATATGTTTTTATTTTTAGAAATATATTTTTTATGTCTCTGACAGGAGGTTCTGATGGATAAAAATGCATTGTATCCATACAAAACAACAAGATAAATATAGAGCATGCAATATGAAAGCAATTTACTCTAATGTACAAAAAAAAGAAAGAAAGAAAGAAAAATGGAAGGTGATCCAATATTTAAAAAGTTTAAAAGGGATTTTTTTTAAAGAACCGGTAATAAATCCGGATTAGCACAATCAATCATTATTGCTTTTTTAAAGCTGCTTTTGTTGTTTAGGGAGAAGCTCAAACAGAAAAAGCTGATGGCTAAGAAAGCCAAACAGGAGAGCAAGAACCAAGCAGGTATGACGAATTATTCCAACATGATTTTATATTTAATACATTTATTATAACCTCCACAGACTGATCATTACCTGATCAATATGTCTCCTCAGAGCCTGATGAGGAGGAGGACGAGTCCTCGGCGAGCGAAAAGGAGGACGAGGATGAGGAGGAAAAGAATGACCGGGAGGACGACGCCGAGGAGCCCAGCTTTGTCATGGGAAAGAGGTGACTTCTTAAGAAAGCGCCATGGTCCTGAATCCCAGAAGAGATTCTTCAACACTGAAATCATGAAATGGACAAACAGGACAAACCACAGAAATTTACTGGACGTTATTATTGTGTTTCTTTGTATTTTCTCGAATGTTCTTTTTTTCTTTCTTTTTTTTCTTGAACTGTATTTACTATGTTTTTTAATAAACATCACAAAAACAACAGTTCTTCTCATCCCCTTCTTTTATTGACAGCATTTGTTTTCTTTCAGAGAGAAAATAGATGTCTGAAAGGCCAAAACATGAAAAGACAATTCTCAGCTTCTCTAATGAGATTTCTTTCCCAAAGCTACTATGAATATTGTCACGAGAAACAAAAACATTTCTTTGCTAAAACTTTTCAGAAGTCAAGCCAAGCCTCCGGTTCATGTTTTAGGCTTAGTAACCATGGAAGCGCTTTTATTCTTTAACTACCACAGCCGGAGGACATAAATAAACAAGGAGTCTATAGCTGCTTTGACTCGACGCTTAGGAATCAAGAGAGTTTTACATATTTTAATCCTTGCCTGTGTTTTTTAAATTTTTTTTCCTCTCGGTGAACCATGAAATTGGAGATGCTAACGGCTTTGGCGAGGTTGTGAACATTTTAAGGTATTTTTTGAACACTTGTGCTAACATCTAACCTTAAAAAAAATACTGCTTGGTTCAGTCAGAAGGAGGTCATCAGCAGATTTCCAGAACTGTTGACCAAAAGCGATGTAAGGAATGTAGCACCTGAAGGTGTGTGATGTTCTAGGAAACCAGTCCAGCACTGGGTTACACACTTCCCACCCTCAGCTTAATCATTTTCCATGAATAACCTATTTAACATTTTTTGGATGTTTTAAACACCATGCCATGCTTTTTTTTTTTTTATCTGTTTATAGTTGCATGTAAACATTTCCTGTTATGTGCTATAATGTCTATGAACACTACAAACAGTTTCACCACCCTTGTTTTGTCGAAATGAAAGGAACGTAGCGTTACTGAAAAGCCTGCAAAGAAAGCCGTGACGCTGCAGACGCCTTTTTAGAAACATTACATAAATGTTACCTCCCCTTTTATAAAACTTATAAATGCTTCTGGGGTTGGGGGTGGGGTTGATTCCTGTCTCCGCCCCATGGGTGGAGTTTATACCTTCTCCCTGTGCTTGGAGGTTTCATCAGGGTTCTCTGGTTTCCTCCTCCAGTCCAAAGCTGTGTCATGTAGCCTGATTGGCATCTTTACATCATCCGTAGTGTCTGAATGATGTATGGATGACCCAGGATGTCCCTCACAACCAGCCTCCAGGTTCCCTGCAAACCCATGTCGGATAAGTGCTACAAAAAAATGGATGGATAGATCGTTGTTGTCTCGTTTTTGTTTCCAGCAATCAATTCAATGCGTTTATCATTCCGCTTAGATACTGTCCTCTGAGTTTGTTACCACGGAAACCACTCAGGTTTGAGAATTCCACCGCTAAGAAGTGAATGAATCATTTTTCACATAATTCCGTCTCTCTATTTCATTTCCTCTGAAAACCTTCCAGAAGGTTCCGTCTTATACCGTACCAGGACACGCCCACGTTTCATAATTATTTCTTGTTTATTTAAACATCTTTGAACTTCATTTGTTCAATCAAATTTCCGTTCAGCATTTTTGTCCCCCACAACCGTACATTTTCATGATAATTTTACAAACCATATCATCAGGAGCGTCACGGCGTGTTGGTCTATCCTGTTTTCCTGTTTCACCGCCTTGACTCTTAGCTAGAGGTTTTTTGCTGTTTTTTTTCCCTCAGCAATCTGAGTCATCATAAACAGCGGTGTTTTGTCTATACAGGTCCTGGACGAACTGGTTTCACCCATCCCTTTTAATTCAACTGGATAATCTCCGTAGACCTGGTACTTGGATTCGCTCAGTTTGACTGAGGAATATCTACAGCATTCCATTTTTTCCCCTTTTTCTAGCTAATGTTATTGCTCAGGATGTGCAACATTTTTTTTTTCTTTTTTCCTTTATTTTTGACCTAATTCATTCATCATGATGGAAGCGGTGCTGTTCCATCACCAAGAGTGAAAGACTAATGGATGTTGTTGCATCATTAAATGAATTGTCTCTGCCATTTATAGTACATCTAGATGAGGAATAAAACAAACAAACACCAGCAGAAAACTGGGACGCTCTCCTTTTGACGCTACAAATGTTTGTGTTGGCATGTTTACTCTCTCAGACAGCCTTTTCCATTCCGGTGTCAAGTGTCTCTTGGTCACACGGTTGGAACTCCTTGTGGTTTGATGATTTAGAAAGCAAGTCTTCAAGCTTCAGGGTTTTTGCCTTCATGGCCCCATGACGAGACTGTAGGTCAAACTTTAAAAAGAAAAAAAAAAAAGAAAGAAAAGAAGAAGAACTGAACCATCCTTTGATTTGTCAGGACATTGTCATTTGCACCTCCCAGTTTCCACTAGAAATGCAAAAACACACACTCCACTCCCTTCAACTGTTATATCCTCCTTCTACCATTGGGAGGGATGATATTTAATAGAAAGGCTTTTAAGTGGTGAAACCTGCCAGGTTTGATCCACACAGCATTTTATTACAAGAAGAACACAGCGTCCTTACTGCTGGACTCCAAAATGAAGGCCTGCTTAGCCGTCCTTTTGGCCTGTGCAATATTATGTGAGACCTTTGCAGGCAGTAAGTATTTTCCTCTTTATTACTTTAAAAAAAATATATCCTGTAAACTTTTAGTTTTCACTTCTTCCTATCCATTTATTTTCCTTCACGGAAAATGGCTTCAGGCACTAATGTGGTTATAGTCAACACGTACATTTTGTGGCAGATTGCGGATAAAATTTCATTTCCTCGCTGTTTCCTGAATTTTTGTGAACTGAAGCTCTGAAATTTATCACCAAAAATCAACCAAAATTCATTTAGTTCCTTTAATTTCTTTTTATCTTGAAGAAGCCATTTTCTTAACCAAACCATTTTTAAAAAATTTTTATATATAAAAAAAACCCCTTTATTTTTAGGTGTAATACTAGATATAAATTATGAAAACCATATATTTGATTTTGTTATACTCTTAAAATAACTTTCTCCATCTGGGAAAAATATAAAAACCATATAATATTTCAGGTATTATTAATGATATTAATATATCGGTATTAGATTTATTTAATTATTCTATCTATCTATCTATCTATCTATCTATCTATCTATCTATCTATCTATCTATCTATCTATCTATCTATCTGGCGAAAGGTTTTTGGACACCTGACCATTACATCACATGTCCTTGTTGAATATCCCAGTCCAAGTTTATTCCCCTTTTCCTGTTATAACAAGCTCCAGGCTCCTGGAAAGGTTTTCCACTGGATGTTGCAGGACTTGGAATGATTTCATTCAGCCACAAGAGCATTAGTAAGATCAGAAACTGATGGAGGGGTTAGTGTAGAGTGTAGTTGGTGTTCCAGTTCATCCCGAAGGTGTTCAGCAGGGTTGAGTCAGAGTCAGAGTCAGAGTCAGAGCTCGATGTTGTTGTTGAGAAAAATTTAATTTTAGTGAGTCCAGTAGAGACCTGGTAGTTCCAGTGAAGGGAAATTGTAACACTAGGGCGTGCAAAGATGTCTATCTATCTATCTATCTATCTATCTATCTATCTATCTATCTATCTATCTGTACAAAATTCTAATTAAAAAACATTTCTATCTATCTATCTATCTATCTATCTATCTATCTATCTATCTATCTATCTATCTATCTATCTATCTATCTATCTATCTATCTATCTATCTATCTATCTGTACAAAATTCTAATTAAAAAACATTTCTATCTATCTATCTATCTATCTATCTATCTATCTATCTATCTATCTATCTATCTATCTATCTATCTATCTATCTATCTATCTATCTATCTGTACAAAATTCTAATTAAAAAACATTTCTATCTATCTATCTATCTATCTATCTATCTATCTATCTATCTATCTATCTATCTATCTATCTATCTATCTATCTATCTATCTATCTATCTATCTATCTATCTATCTATCTATCTATCTGCCTACCTAAACCCTTTATAAACCAAATTCTTAAAGGATTGTACTTCATTACTATACTCTAAGTATTAAGTATGGAAAAGCCATTGGCTTTTATCTGTACAAAATTCTAATTAAAAAACATTTCTATCTATCTATCTATCTATCTATCTATCTATCTATCTATCTATCTATCTATCTATCTATCTATCTATCTATCTATCTATCTATCTATCTATCTATCTATCTATCTATCTATCTATCTATCTATGAAAGAGACACACT
Source organism: Hemibagrus wyckioides (assembly GCF_019097595.1). NCBI lineage: Eukaryota > Metazoa > Chordata > Actinopteri > Siluriformes > Bagridae > Hemibagrus > Hemibagrus wyckioides. The sequence goes on from NC_080737.1 coordinate 7,061,151, forward strand.
TGCACAGAGACACACACACTTATTTAGTCATTTCCAGTGAACCAGGATGGTCTCTGATGGTCGAATGACCTCACCCCCATGCACAAGAGTGCCAGGTTCACTTAATTGTTTCATGAAGAAGTAAATAATATATTTTTTAAAAATAATATTCTATGTCCTCCCAGTCACAGACTGAACTCTTTATGGAAGATGTTGGACTGGTGTTGAATAATCAGGGAATGTATTTTGCATGAGAATCTTGTAGAATTAAGTATAGTGGCACTTGGTTGATCACACATACTGGTAAATTAAGAATGACTATTTTTTTGGCATGTGGTCGCACATCCTCTCCTAAAAGGCGAATTTTGGTGTGTAGTCATCACTCTGCCTTGCAGAACCTTTTGTTCCTCCCAGGTTATTTTGGCCACATCATAAACCATACACTCCCGTACTAAATATTCGCTTGAAACACTACCCCGCCTATGGTGGCGTAAATTTTTGCCATATTGTTTCCGTAATCCTCATCTTTTGATTGTTCGAAAATTTCATGGCACCTTCGCTGTGAACTGGGAGCGGTAGTCACCAATCCCTGACAATAATTATGACACCTTAATTGTTTGGGTGGTTTTGTGGGCGGAATGCAAATGTTTCCCTTTAATTCTGCTACATGTTATGTTAATATATATTTCAGATATGTATGATATAAAATGTCTAGATTCTCAGACGCTCGCTGTTCGGTATTCAGACGTGTTTATCGTGTGAAAGAAGCCGTTAGAACTGAGCAGTGACTGACACTGACAGAAACTCACGACGAGACCGAACTTGTAGGTTAACTCTTCATTGTTGGCAAGGAGAACTTCAAGTATTCAGGCCTACAGTTACAACGGACAACATAATGTAATGATAAAATCATCCTAAACCTTAGACTGTTGTATTAAATAATACATTGATTTTAATTACAAAAATATACATAAATAAATAAAATTAAAATAAATAAAATTAAATAAAATTAAAACAAAAAAATAAAATAATAATGTAATTTACAAGCTGAACGTCCATCAATTAATATATTTGTGGTAATTAAACATGATCAAAAAATTTAAAACATTAAGTAATTTAGAAGATTTGTTTTTGTTGCATAGACATTTTTAGTCAGGAATTGATTAAACCTTAGTTATAAAATGTATGTATATTATAAAAATGTACGCAATTGTTACCCCAGGTTTATTACAGAAAATGTTAACACAGTTACTTCAGGCAAGACCCAATTTTTGGCGAAGGCTCTTGGATAAATAACATCTGGAAAAAGGTCTCCTTGTAAAAAGTAGCTATAAAAATCTAAAATACCAAAACTCAATTGGATAATGTTGATTTAACTGTTTCTTTTTTTTAACAACTTTCAGGAATGTGTTAAGCCCCACCCTTTTACACAATCACATCGTGACTTATATCCCTGAAAAGCCTGTTTGCTGATAGATTTGCATGCAACTTATGAGTCACTATAATCAACTACGTCAATTAAATTAAGAAACCTTTATAAACCTTAAAAGCTATATTTCTTTAAAAGAATTTCTGAATTACAATAAAAATGGTGATTTTACATGTTTATCCTTATCACTAATGAAAAGAATACGTATACTACAACAGAACTTTCCAGAATGTTATATATTGGTGATTTATATTAGATTCTATACTGAAAAAATCATATGTAGAAGACTTTTAGTTGAAAACCCTCAATATAAAAAAGACAGAAAGAAAGAAATCAACTGGTAAAAGATGAAGGTGATATCTATTGTTTAAACCTGTAGTGTCTAGCCTTAAGGGATCTTTGGTTTCCACTAGAATATGCTAGAATATGTCATTTCTAACAGAACCAGGTGTTAACCTGCTGGCTAAACATGTCCATTTTGTTCAACAGCTAGGGTCGACATCACACCATCTCTTTCGACAGATGTGACCGTACCAGTCACTACCAACACTGTGAACCTTCAGCAGCCATATTGCTACTTTGAAAACACCTCACTGTGTGGTAACAAAACCCAATGCTCTGTATGGCTGGTGTCTTCACTTAGCTCAGGTGAGGTTCTTTTTGCTTTGCTTTAACTCTTAAATGAAAGGGAAAATGATAATCTAACGCAAAGAAAAAGACAATTCTCCTGTGATGAAAAATAACATATGGATGATAAAAGTACAGCAGCAAAGGGGCGGAGTTTTAGCCATTTTTTGCCAACGTCGTACTTTTCTCTCAATTCTTCAAATTTCCTTACATTTTATATGAGCTACCAGTACAAATATCCTGACGATAACCAAATAAACTTTCCCATCCCATAGTTTTCTCCTTAATGACTAGCACTATGCTAATTTTTTAAAATTATTTTTTTGTGTGTCTTTCCCCTCCTTTATAGCAACAAGCTCATACGACAAACTCACTGCTGGTTACATAGCTCCATATAACGCAAATACCTACACTTCTAACGGAATTGGGTACTCCACGATCCCAATCAATAGTTTGGATAAAATACCCTGCAATGGTACTACACCTAACAATTTTGTAGTTGGA